>NC_134537.1:107324835-107630460 GCF_050624435.1 Tenrec ecaudatus
CGTGCTTTCAGTTACAGAGAAGTCAGAGATCTTGCCCTGCGATCCTTTTCGTCAGCTGTGTAAGGATTGGACTTCTTCACCCTAAGGAATTCTTTCCAATAGCTAAATGCAGTTAGACTACGTAGAACTGATTTTTGAACAGCGAGAGAAAGAACTCATCACATTTGCCTAAGCCAATTTGTATTCCAACTCTTCATTTGAGCATCATATTGTGCTCCAAGAAGCGACGGGCTCATACCGCGCTAGTGAAACAGACCCTAATGTGAGAGAAAGGAAACCATTTTGGTCTCAGAACAAGTGATGCAGTTGTTACCCAATTACCTCCAGAGGACTCAGCAATTTTAATGTGCCACACCAAATGCTGTTTCCCATTTTCACTACAAGTTTGTGATCAATTAACGGTTAAAGTGTTTCTTCTTCCTCTTCTTCTCTTGCACAACAGGGGAAAGAAGAGTACTCATCAAGAGCATGTATTCTCTCCGCCTTCAGAAAACATCTCCAATGCTCCATCCCTAAAGAGAGCCAAGCTTTTCATAGATCCATAGAGATGTCCAACCTTCTATTTGGAGCTCAGTTTTCCCATGCCATGAAGCCCAGCAGAAGGGAGGTGTGAAAACCCACGCTAAATAATCCCACATCAATTCTGGAAGGATAGGGCTTCATAAGGAGTAACGTTCCTAGAGAAAACACACGATCCAGGTGAAGGGAAGCTGAGAACCAGGGTGACTAGCTTTTTCAACATTCTAATTAAATAAAACGATTAGAGGTTGGCTTCTCTCTTGCAAGTCATATCCCCACTGATGAAATTCCAGTGAGTGGCAAGAAGCCAAATTGGCACAAGTGATTTCTTGTTTAACTCAGCCATTTTAAGGGTTCATCAGACATTACATTTAAATGATTATTGAAAACAAAATATCAGGGAGGAAGTGTGAATATGCATGCACAGGGCCACACATATAGGTCAAGAGGGAAAATAGCTTCAGGGTTCTTTAGAGATTTAGCTTTTAGCAACAGCCATTTTTCTTCTCCACTGGAAGCCGTGAGTTTTTAATAGCCACTTTCCTTGATTGCCTTCTAGATGATTCCCGGCTGCCAAGTGCCCCAATGTGCGCCCACAGACTGGGTCCTGCGGGGGAGGGGAGGCAAAGGCTCCCGTGCTACAATTCTGAGAGCTTTCCCAGGCTGAATCAATCATGTCATTCTTTAAAATTATGTCATAAAATAGTCTAAAGCTCATATTTCAGGAATCATTCTGTTCTACTTTTTCTAATTTTCTAGGTCTGAATGAATAAGGCGTTTGGGAAAAGGGCCTTTTTTCTCAGAACTCTGTGCAATTTCACTGATGAGCTTGCAAGGAAAACACATTGGAAGTGCCTAGTTTTGCATACAGTGGATTATTAAAATAATTTCTCATCTCGTGATTAAAAAAAAAAGAATTTATTTTTATGAGTACTTTTTTTTTGTTTTCCTTTCGGTAGAAATCATTGACACTTTTGACAGGGCCTTTGCTTTTCCCTAACAAGTCCACAGCCTGACCATCTTCTGAACGTGGCTCCAGATTTAAAGGATGGAGAGGCTGTGGCATGGCTCATATTTCCAACGAATCGACCATAGCACAGGATAGACTCAAGATCAAAGGCACAGCCATGGACTAAAAGACAACACTCTCACACAGTGCTCACGGATGCCAATGATTACTCTGTTTGCTTCTTGCCAACGACAACTGACGTTCCTGGTGATCTACCTGGATGGATGGACACGCTGCCACTTCCACCATTAGCCTGCCCCAATCTTCTGCCTTTACCGTCAGAACTCAGGGCTGTAGTCACAGTAAGGACCTTCGTGGTGTGCTCCAAAGACATACTTGATGTTTCAGCCATGTTGTTGGGTCTAAAAGAGGTGCAGCAGGCTGAGGCATAGATGCCACGGTGGCAAAGGAATCATAATGACATTTGAAGAATAACATAGTCCTTTTGAGAAAAGAAAGTATACTATTTTTTTCCCTAAAACTGCTTGCATAATACATGTAGTTCACAGTTCTGAACGAGAAGTCAAAATTATGGTCTATCACTTGAATAGGCATTAAAGTTTTCTTTTAAAGGACATTGAACGCATGGGCTTGAGTTCTGAAGGAGGGACTCATTAAAATGTTAAGGAGAACCAATACTGCATCCTATGTGCCAGGCATTAAGATGCTTTCTAGTATCTCTAACTTGTCCGATAATTCTTCCCAGCCACTTTAGAGATGAAATGCAATCAATTAATAAGGCCCTTCGAGCTGGAATTCCTTTGGTGATGGCTTTTAATTCTGGACTCCTTGTCTCCGACTGCAATCTCATTTCAGAGGGCATTCTCTGCCATATTAAGGGACAGGATTAAGATGGGGTTAAGTCCTTACCTTAGTAGAGGGTGTGGACCAAGTCACACGCTGTGTTTCCTTGGGGCTAAGGTCTGCTCCATCACTTGTCGGACAATTCGTCCTATTATGGTGACTTGTGTGTCGCTGTGACGATGGAAGCTGTCACTGGCATTCAAACGCCAGCGGGGTCATTCAAAGTGAAAAGGACTCAGCAGAACTTCCAGACTAAGAACACACTATGAAGAAGGAATAGAGTGGGGCTGGGCAGTATCTTGTTGCATTGTGTGTACGGTCTCCATGGGTCTGAACGGACTCAACAGCATGTAACAACATGGATCTACTGAAAGACAAAGGCACAGGTCCATCAAGGCATTCTTCTGTCTAGAAGTGCCATCTTGGACAGAGAGAACAGTGATTGCAAAATATACGAGACTGAGGCAGAGGAGCAGTATTGAGGCTACATGGCAGCGAAGCAGAGCAAACCGGTGGTCCTTCTGGCTCACAGAGGCAAAGGTCAAGGGGCCCGTGTGCCTGAGAGGCTGAGAACTGGAAAGAGGTGTGGCTGCCAGCTGATGAGAGGTGGAACTGTGAATCAAGGACTATAGGCTTCCGTGTGGTAATCCTGACTTTGGTAACCTCTTTAAAAACACCCATAATCTTGTCTCTGAGCTCGGTGTGGCCATCGCAATGAATTATTAAACCCAGCATGGAAGTTGAGTGCCTTGGGAAAATGGTTGCTGTCAGAATAGGGAGAGAAGGATGGAGTGTGGCAACAGGCAATCAGAAGAACGCAAATGATGTTTGAAGAGATAGGATCTCTTGACATTCATAGAGACAACATTACAGGATCAGAACTAGGGATATTTTATTCCCAAACTAATATTTATGCCACTACACCACATTGTCTCCTATCAATGAAAAGGAATCCATAATTCTATTTGCCTAATTGCAGTTTTCTAAGATTCAATATAAACATTTTAGAAATGCTGAGGAAAAAAAATGTTCTGATAAAGTTGAAAATGAAACTTTATAAATTGTCGGTTCAAATTTTTCTGTATTTGTAAACTTGCCATGCTTGAGTTTTAGATATTGAACCTCAAATCCTCACCATAACACTCCCGCCAAAACAAAACATAAAAACACCAGTACCATCAAGTTGATTGTGATTCATAGTGACTGTAGTGCAGAGGAGAACTGCCCTGGGTTCTGAGCCTGTAACTCTTTACGAGGGCAGAAAGCCAGCTCCCCGAGCGGCTGGTAGGTTTGAACTTCTGACCTAGGAGTTAGTGGCACAGCCTCTAACCCACGACAGCACTAAAGAACCTAAATTATTCACAAATGGTGTTTAGTCACCTAGCCGAAAAGAGAAGTCTTCAAATTAAAATGAAAAAAGGTTTACAGGAGGTTTGTATATAACATAACACAATATCATTATATATACAATACTCAAAATATCGTATCATGAAAGACAGAAGGAACTAATTCTCTTGAAACTTTAGAGAAAAACTGAGAGGAATATGTTACCAATATCCTATATTTCTAGTTTGGAATCAAAACATTAAAATACCTTTCGACTCAGGAACCCACAGGAGCGACTCTGTCCTGTACGGTTCCGATGAGTTGGAATCACCGGAAGGCAGTGAGTTTTTGAGTTTGAGCTTGTAGATCTCCCCCTGTGGGTAACCGCTCTGCCACCAGGGCTCCAGTGATTTTTGCAGGCTAGTTGAATGAAGGGGAGCAGACATCCTCATCAGCCTTGGATGAGAGGTTCTTGGGATGTTGACTTTGTGGAGCAACAGGGGATAAAGTCTCAAGCAAACCAGGATGAGCTGGTTTACATATTTTATGGAAATATATAGGTTTACATTAATTTTTATATCTGAATTGGACCTTTGAGTTTAGCTAATCCAAGGTTCAGATAAAGAGATTACTTTATAGTGTAGCTGAAACATGAAAGGAAACTCTCAGGAGTTTGAGAGGAAGCCTGGTCATACAGTGACAAAGCCCTTAGCTGCTAATCTAAAGGTTGGTAGTTTAAATGTACCAGCCACCCTGTAAGAGAAAAGAAGTGATATCTGTTTACAAGAGCAGATCCTGTAAACATTAGTCTTGGAAACCCTATGGGCACATTCTACTCTGTCCTAAAGGATCGAGAAGTGTAAGAACTGAATTCATAACAGCTGGTTATCATGAACATGTGTTGTGCAGTCTTGAATTTATAAAATCCCACCCACTTTATGTATATTTTTTATCCTACCCATCTCCCCATTTTTCCAAATTCCATTTGCCCCTTTGAAATCTGAGATGAGACCTTCTTTTGTGGTTAATACCACACTGAGATAGCAAATAGAGAAATAAGCGATAGGGCAAACTTTGAGAATGACAGGACCTACACCGTGGTCCTCAGAGTCATACTTGGCTCCCACAAAGCACAGAAGTCACCCGGGAAACCCATTGGCTCTGTGTACAATGCAGAAAGTAGCTGGTCGTACTGGCTGTCTGAAGAGGGTATCACAAAAGTGTGTACCTGTCTCAAAGACAAAAGAGCACATTGTAGTTAGGAAGCCAGCACCTACTAGCCATTCTGAGCAGACCTCGGGGTTACACATCACACCTCGAAGAGCGAGAGGAAGCAGATTTTGGGTCTGCCAGCCGCAGCTGACAACAGCTGATGGCAGGAAGGTGAGTGTGATGCTAGGGACATGGGCAGCACGACGCAGTCAGCACAGCCAACAGAGGCTCACAGGAGACCGAAGAACATGACAGGGAACCCTACAGCACCCCTGAGACTAAGAAGGCAGCCCAAGTACCCTTGGAAGAAGGTCCCCAGGAGAAATAAGCTGGACCATTATGCCATCATCAAGTCCCCCTGACCACAGAGTCTGCCATGAAGAAGATCGACCATACACTTGTGTTCACTGTGGATGTCAAAGCCAACCAGCGCCAGATCAAACAGGCTGTGAAGAAGCTCTATGACATTGATGTAGCCAAGGTCAACACCTTGATCAGATTGAATCATCTGAGCCCATCTGGCTAAATGCTAAATATAAACTTTTTCAACATAAAAAAAGGTAAAAACCATCTTTGTGACTAACATCCAAACATTATTCAGGTAGTTATCTTTGAATGAATCAAATTCACAACATAATAGCATACTTTGTCTCTCTCCATTTGCAATAATTGCCTTTTATTTCCATGAACAAATATTGAAAGAAATAAAAAAAATTTTTCTTAGGTCCTACACATCCCCCCCCCCATTTCTTTTTAAGTTTACTTTTGGTACTCATATTTTGGGTAACTATTATATAAATAGTCACCCTGATGGAGTTTGGGGCTACCACTCAGCCACTAACCATAATGTCAACAGTTCAAACCTCCCAGACGCTCCACGGGAAAGTTGAGGATGTGTACTTCTGTAAAGGCTGAAGAAGTCCGTAGACCCACAGGGGTCGTTCCACTGTCCCTTGATTGACTTCATGACAATGTATATCATAAAAACAGCAGTGTGGGTTTAGCATTGGGAAACTAATTACAAGGTTAGTGGTTCAAACCACCACACAGTCCTTTTGAGAAAAATGAGGCTGTGTGCTCCCATAAAAGTTAGTGTCAGAAAACCTATATGAAGTTCATATTGAAGCTGAACAAAATTAAAACAAGTCCATGCGAGCCAAACTATGAACTTGAACAACTGCATACCTGAGAAGAAATAGCACCGACTGTGTATCCAAACTTGTGAGGAGATGGATGCAAAAGTTATTCCTAATTCTTTCTTGCTTGTTAGTTCATTTTTGGAGGTATATCTTACATGGCGACAAACAATAAATTTAGAATAAGTTTCTTGGTTCTGGATTTACTGAATTTTTTCTGCAATAATCCTTTGAATTTTATATTTTAGCATGTAGACATCACTAGAAAAGAAATGAAGTTTCTTAAATGCGAATTAACTTTGGATCCAAGTCCCTGCCTCATTAAAAGGGTATCCAGGCAACTTATGCAACTGGATGCATGCAAAAGCTTTCCCCAGATCTCAAGACACAAAACAGCAAACATGTATTTCTCATACAATCCTGCAAGTTCAACCCTGCAGTTCAATTTCTCATTCAATCCTGCAGTCGCTCTACTAGAGGTTATGGGTTGATTTAGGCCTGTACCATATATTGTATTGTCCTGGGACTCAAATGGAAGAAGTGGCTTCCGTCCAGTGGGGGCTCTTATGGAGGAAAGGACTGAAGTGTCTCTTAACGCCTTCATTTAGAACTGTCACCTCCCTCACATTCTTACTGAAACTATTCAAACTACGGTAAGTCATATGGCCAAACCCACAGTGATGAGGCAAAACAGTTTCCCTTCTCACGGGAGAGAAGAAGAGAGTGAATAATTGATAAATGAAAGTATCTGCCACAATCTACCCTCTTGGTCTCAATTATTGATGTCATTTCTCTCTGCATTAAAAAATAAACTCCTACTCTTCCCAGGGATGATACCCACAAAGAAATCAGGCTGAAGTCCCCAAAAGCAAGTCTAGATGTATTTCATCTTGATTCAGACAACAAAAAGAAAGGAAAGGGGATTTATGTCTCCTTATATTTTCTCAGGTAAACATTTAGCCACTACCAAAAGGTTAGCAGTTCAAACCCTGCAGCCTCCCTGCAGGGGAAACATGCCATCACCAATTCCCATCAAGATTTCCTGCCTGAGAAACTGTCAAGGGTTGCTCTGAGCTCGAATGGGCTCACTGGTATCAAGAAAGAGACAGTTTCTCTGCTGATCCCCGAAGCAGTAGTACAGCATTCTGCCGCTAGCTGTAAGATCAGCTCACACTTCAAAGCTGCTCTGCAGGAGAAAGATGTGCACATCTGTCTTCAGAAAGGTTTTACGCTGCAGAAACTCTCTGGGGCAATTCTACTCACTCAACACTTTCTCACCGAGCTTTTTAAAAAGGAGTCCCCACACTCCATGTGAGGGTGTGACACAAGAGAAGGACGTCAGCACTGAGCAATGCCGTCCAGAAAAGTGTGAACTGGGAAGCACAGAACAGCTAGGATCCATACCAATTCTGAAATCCCAATAGGCAACAGTCTCTGTAAAAGTGCTACCTAGAAACAACGCCAAACATCAGAGTCTTACAACCACACATATTTCTCTGCAAGGCATCTATGCTGACTTTATTCAGATAGCATGTCAGTTTTAGAATAAATCCACTTTTCAAAAAAAATCCAGAGTCTCAGGATGAAAGAGCAGCTGCTATACAAGGCAAACAGGGAAGGAGTGAACGAGGATGAATTGCAGTGTGCATTTCTATACCTGCCTAGAGTTTACTGACCAAGGTAAGTTACATGTTCAGGCCCAATATTACCATTACAATTCTCTCATCAAAGAAGGGAGAATATTTTCTAAATGAAAGTAGAATCTGCCATAGAATACGTGATTATATTTTAAAGGATTTTTCCTCATTCAAAGAAGCTCAGTGAAAGTAATCTTTCCTGATACTAGAAGATCTCAGTGAATAGTTTAATGATCAGCATAAGAATAATTTATGCCTATCCATTAAGTAAATAGAAAGAGTAAGTATATATAAATATATAAATTCTACTTCCCATATGAAACTGAATAATATATAGTTTAAGGGAAAATTGGAAACCATTGACTTAAAATAAAAAGGCCAATAAAATTTCACAGATAGAGTGCACATACAAATGGAAAAACACAAGGAAATAATCCATAATTCCTTCTTTACTTTTAATGGGGATAAAAAGATAATGCTGAGGCTTACTTGAGGGGCAAATCTTGGAGTACAGAGAAGTCTTTCTGCAGAACAATTACACAGAAAGAAATAATGAAAGTAAAAAAAGACTGACCGTCAACTAGAAAAATTGTGTATGTTTTTTCAGAATAGTCAGTGCATCATCCAGGATGAAGATATCATCAATATCTATGAGTAATCAAACACTGGGATGAGCATTCAAATCTAAGCCTTTAGATTCCAAAGATAAATTTGGGTTTATCATAAATGTCCAAGAGTCTCTAAGAACAAAGGAAATTGTAGAAAGCAGGTAGTTCATTCTGCCACCTTTGAAAGGAAGGGTGTTGGAGATTTCTTGCCCTAGAAAGAATTTATGCTCATGATGGTCATAAACTTTGGCATTGCAAATGATGGTATCAGTATATCCACAAAACGACCATCTCAGCCCCTGCGGATGCCGCTCTCATGTTATGTAACCAAATTTTACTTACTTTTTGGGTGGGTACATTTCTTATGTTTTCCTTGCTACAAATTTGAGCCCAATTGCAGTCAATATAATAGGCCAGAGATACTTTAAAATCTACAGAAAAGATATAAATACTAAAGAAAAAAATGAATGATCTGACTTGAATTTTCTCTCTCTCTGGAAAATCACAAATACTATTGAAGTATACAAAACTTTGTAAAATATGAACCAAAATGGGAACTGGCCTGGGAAAAAAAGTTTAAAATAATTGTACAGGAAGCTGATATGATAATTTGCATATTTTGATTGTTTTTATGACATCTGTTTAATTTTTTAAGCGTCTGCTTCATCAAGAAATTATAGTTGCGTCGTTCTGATACTGAGTGGTGAGATCAGATAAAGAGCACACTTTCCATAAAGATGACTGAATTATGCATGCCATTTTCAGACAAGGTGAAGGAAGCATAGCAGAAAATGGAGAAATTCCCGGTAAAAGAGGAATATCGCTCTTAGTCTCCTCATTTAAACAAGTGTTTAATGAACAACTAATATGTGCAAAGTATTGTTATATACTCCATGATTGGTTTAAAAGGAGCATAAAAGTATATGTGGAGGGTAATAATTTTATAATGATCAAACTTGACATCATTCATCTGTGATAAATAATATTTATATCTGATGTATCTAAGGTGATATAATCTTGATATGTACCCTTTATATAATGGATAAGAAGGGCATTCCATTTCCTTCTCCAAGCCTACAACTTCAGCTTACATACTAGAAATACAAGAGACAAACCTAAATTAAAGAACACATCAAGTATCTAATCAGCCTGCCAAAACTGTCAAGATCATAGAAAACAAGGTAAGTTTGAGAAATATTTACACACCAGGGAAGGCTTGCCATGTCGTTCCTCTTGATTGAGTTTTTTCCTGGCATAATAAATCATACAGTTTTCTGCTTCAACATGTCCAATGCCAGTCCATTGTGGCTCGAATGCCTCAGATATCAGCCTTTACACATTTCATTCCAGTTTTCCTAGATTCATACTTTGCACATCCCAAGTTCGAATCATTAGCAGTTTTATCAACTCTTTCTCCTTCCCTTTGAGTCCTGCCCCTGAACAAATGAAGACCTGGAAGGTTCCACGCACACAGGCTTCACTGACTCGTACCCACTGCCGACTCCACTCTGCGACAGGTGCTTCCGCTGAGTCACACTTTGAACACCCTCCGACCTGAGGGACCCGTCCTCTGGCACCGTCTCCGACACTGTTCCGTTTCCATTCATTAGGCCTTCGCTAGCTGACCACGGCTCCCAGCCATGCATAAGGTTTTTACCTAAGAAAGTGGTATCACGATTGGACGGTGGCTTAGTAATAGCCTGTGACCTGCAGATAACATAAGCTGCCATGCTGAAAGCGAGGAGGGCTGGAAGCACTTGCTGCTGAAGATCAAGGACTGCAGCCTCTGGTATGGATCACAATTCGGTGTAAAGAAAATTCACAACTGGACTAATAGGTTACTTCATGATAAATGGAGCAAACCCTGAGCTTTCCAAGGAGTTTGTTGACTTGGGTCCCCAGCCAACGCTCAGGGAAACAGCAGACAAGAGATCAAAGGATGCACTGCATTGGGTAACTCTGCCGCCCAAGTCTTCATTAGAGTATCGAAAAGCAAGACTAATACTTTGAGGACCAGGGTGCTGCTGACCCCCAGCCATGGCATTTTCAAGTGCTTCCGTACGTGCAAGATGGACACTGCATAAGGAAGACCTGTGGAGAATGGGTGCAGTTGAGGTGCGGTGCCAGAGAAGGATATGGAAAGTGCGGACTGCTGAAAGGACCAACCGCTCTGTCTTGGAACCTATGGACACAGTGCTCCTAAGAGGCAAAGATGGCAAGACTTTGTCGTACAGACGTGGACATATCATCCGGAGAGACCGGGCCCTGGGGAAGGACATCATGTTGGGTGCAGTCGAGGGGCAGAAATGAAGACGCACACCCTTAAGGAGATGGACTGGCACAGTGGCTGCAGCTGTGGGCTGAAGCACAGGAATCGTTGTGAGGCTGGTGCAGGGCCAGGCAGGGTTGCTTTCTGTTATGAGTAAGGTCACTGTGGTTCAGAACCAACTGGATGGCACCGAACAACAGTAACAGCACAAGAATCAGAACACAAAGCCCACATGGGGCCTGATATCAGGAGTTCACATGTTAGATTTTATAACTATCATAACCATTTTACTGATTTCTGTAAGGAAATGATCTCTCACCCATAAGAAAGGAACAATATTTGAGACTGAGAGGGTGGACTGTGGTAGACTATTATTGTATGTGTGTGTTTCATAAACAAGATGTAGTTATCACAGCACACATTATTTCCATTGCAATACGGAGATATGAGCTAAGGGCACACTCTGACCAACATAAAGTATTCTAATGATCACGCTATGTCCTTTGCTTCCAGTATTTTCTTATATTGCTAGAACAAGATTAAGCCATAGCTCCTATAGTTTAAAATGAGTGGTCTTCTTGGGGAACAAAGATATAGAAACTATATCTTTTATATATTTGCACAACTCTCTTTTATTAAACATAATTTAATATAGTGCATTTAAATTATATGTGTATATATTTAGAATCATATTAGGTTTACAGAGAAATTTCAGCTGTAGTACAGAGAATCCTCAGCCACCAGCCCTCATCCAGTCCTCTCTGTTGAATACTTTTAATATGGTGCATTTGTTGTAAACAAAGAGCATGAAAACATTGCCATTAACCATACTCTAAACTTTCTTCAAATATCAATCATTTCCCCCAACACTCTTTTTTATTGTGGTGGTTAAGCGTTGGGCTGTGGTCTGCATGGTCACAGCTGGAAGACACCAGTCACTGCACAGGAGAAACACTGGGTTTTCTACTCCCATGAAAGGATACAGTCTCTGAGACTCACAGGGCAGTCGCCATGGGTCAGCATCCACTCTTGGGAATCAATTTGGTTTGATGTTCTAGGAGTTCACGCGGGATATCACATTAATATGGTTGCCATGTCTTCTTAGTCTTCCCTGATGTGTAAATATTTCTCAATCTTACCTTGTTTTCTATGATCTTGACAGTTTTGAGGCAGGCTGATCAGATACTTGACGTGGTGTTCTTTAATTTAGGTTTGTCTCCTGTATTTCTAGTATGTAAGCTGTAGTTGTAGGCTTGGAGAAGGAAATGAAGTGCCCTTCTTGTCTATTACATAAAGGGTACATATCAAGATGAGATCACCTCAGAGACATCAGCTATAAATAGTATTTATCACAGATGAAATATGTCAAAGTTGATCCCTGGCTAAGGTAACGTTTTCCAGGCTTCTACATTATAAATGATGACCCTCCACATGCACTTTTTTGCGCTACTAAAATGCATATTATATTTGAACATTCCTGTAATCAGTGAGCATTTCGTAACTTACAGAAAGTTGCATATATTCAATCATCAGCAGACTATATGCCCAACTATCAATGATTTCCTAGACCCAGAGAGTAGGCAGCAGTGCCAGGCATATTGTTTAACTCAAGGTCCCTCAACACTCAATAACTAGCCCTTAAAGAGTCATTCTAAAAAAAGTTTTAGTGTGTCTTCAATCAGATATATATTATTATTTGTTTACATTATAACCCTCCACTACTAATATCATGTAACACAACTTCAGTTGTTAGGTGCCAAATATATATTGGTGGACATAAAAATGAATAGAGGAACAGAATAACTAACAGATCCTAAGAACCCTCATAATAAACCCAAACATCACTTTTAGTAGTTGATGTATATTTTATGATTGTATTAATTTTATTGTCCTTTTTACTAATATGGGCTGGAAGACAGAGGAAATAATTGATCATTGAGAAAACAGTGTGCTTTCTTATTATGCATGAGAAAGAACATGCCGATCAGCAATAAATCATCCTGTTTTCAGAGCAAGCCAGATCAACAATTCTCAATAAGATATCCCTTCTTGGAGAAGTTTTAAAGCCTCTTGGAGAGCTTGTTTGTTTTTTCTTCCTCAATAATACAATTTTTTATTCATAAAATGAATCTAGTGCTAAACATTTGGAGCAAGAATAACATTTTGTGATCACTTATTTTTAAGGGTACCTTCTGCCCTCATATTTCTAATTTGGACCGGCTGCTGGAGACCAGGATTGTAGACACAGGGGTGAAAGAGGTCCATGAAGTGAAGCAGGTCTGGGAAAGACGGAGAAATTGGCCCGCACCCAATCACAGGCAGAGATGCACACTCTAGAGGTGGGTAGGCCCACCCATCCTGAAGGCTATGTCAGTAGCAAACACAGACAGGCTTCAGCGTAGCCACGACAGGGCTAGAGGGATCCCAGGGAAGATTGATCCAGAAAGTAACAACTTCAGAGAGAGCCTCATGGGAGACTTGTGCCAGCTCAAGAGAGCAAGTGGGAGTTCATCAGAGCAGAACAAAGGTTCTGTGCAGAGAACCCTCCCACGGATGAGATGGGCTAAGCACAGCACGGGATAGCAAGTACGTCTCTATGATAAGCAGGAGAAAGCATGGTCCGTAAGTAAATGCTGTTCTAAGTGTGTTTATCAGGCCTGTAACATTGGGTGAATGACTTAACTTCCATAGACCTCTATGTGCTAGGAATAATTGGTAATGCCTCCCATCTATACGCCAGTTAGATGAATTTCTCTTCCAATGCTCTCTGTCTGCAGCAAGAGCATAAAATGACCACCTTACTCCTGGCCCTCAGGTGTTTATATGGCAGGTGACAGTAACAGCTGGGACCTGGAATACCTCCTAGTCACCCTTCAAACCAGCAGTGATGTTTTACAATCCAGAACATATTGTTGTAAGAAGATGCTCCTTAATTCTTTGGAGCATCCTGATCACCTGCCAGGCCTCTTGTTTCCACCCTTACTCTTTATTACCAGGTGCCTTTCATCGTCCTCCTCGGGCCCCAGGCATACTCTGCAGGCTGCAATCTTCTCCATCCCACTCACAGCCAGTAGGGTGCTCCTCAGTATGACCGTGCCAGCCATCACCTTTCCTCGCGCCCCCCCGCTTCCCCTCAGATGTCAGAAAATAAAATTTTATGTCAAATTGTTCAATAGGCAAAGGCTTCTCATTCTTATTGGCATAAAAGGCACGTTGTTGCCTTTTGTATTTGATATTTGTAACAGAATTATAGTTCTTTAACTTATTGAAAATTTTCTATGGAAAATATTCCAAGTATCGAAACCTTAACACATGCACCATGTAGTCACTGATATATATTTCAGAATATACTACATACTGAAATATATGACACATCCAGAAAATACAGAAGTACAGTATATACTGAAGAATAATTTTTCCAAAAACATACCTTAAAAAGTCCAAACTCACTGCCATCAGGTCAATTCCAAATCACAGTGACCCTACAGGACAAGATGGAACGCCCCTGTGGATTTCTGAGACACAACTCTTTAGGGGAGTGAAGCCTTGTCTTTCTCTGTGAGGGTCCAGTGGCTTCGACTGCTGATGTGCTGGTTGGCAGCCTACGGTGTAGCTCCTGTACCACCAGGGCTCCAGACCAGAGAAATCTAGTTTTCCCTCTTCATGATAATTCTATACCTTTACCCATGGATATATTTGAGCATCTAATTTCTGCCGGAATGCAAATTTGAGGAAGATAAAAGTTAGCTAAAACAATTTCAGAATGTTTTAACTTTAAAATGGCCAACCTTTAGGAAGTGAAATTTTAACTTTCCCCTCTATTTTGCTTCTATTCTTCTTTATCTTAAGTTCATATTTTTAACTTAAGCATCGCTGTCATTGTAACCTAAATGTCAATGCTTTTTAAAAAAGTAAATGCATAGTTGGGCACGTGCCACAATCAGCTTTAAACATTCCCACCACCCCCAAAATTTCCTATTTTCTGTGTCAATCCCAACTCCCATTCTCATCGCCCAGACAACCACTGATTTACTTTCTGTAGCTATGCATTTGCATTTCCCAAATATATTTAAATGGATTTACATAATACATAATCTTTAGTGCCTAGCATAGTGATCTTGAGTTTTATTCATGTTATAAAATAGAATGCTAATTTGTTCCTTTTAATTACTGAAAAGTATTCTGTTGTGTGAATAGTTTACAACTTTTATTCTTAATCCATCTACTAGTTTGTGTATATTTGCATGATTTTCAGCTTTTTATACTTTTTTTTTCCATTTTTTATTCTACTGTGAACAGTAACCCCTCATTTGTCTTGGGTAGTACAATTTCTGGACCATATGGTAGATTTCTATTTACCATTTAAGAAAATGTTATATTTTTCCAATGTATGTCCATCTTACATCGTCAATAGTCTCTCCTCATCTTTGCTAACACTGTTGACTGCCTGTTATAATGATCACTTTAGTGGGTCTGAAGTGATGTCTCAAAAGATGAAATCACATTATACTGTGTTTTTCTAATAACAAATGCTGGGAAGCACCTTTTCATATGCATATTAATTAGTCCGCTTCCTTTGATGAATTTCTATTCAAAACATTTGCTCATTAAAAAAACTGGGTTGTCTGTTACAATAAAAATATTTGAAAACTGGAGACTGTGTATGACAGAAACATGTCAAAGAAGGAAAAACTCAAATATTCTATACTAACATGACCTTTAGAGAAGTGTTAAGGCTGAATATTTTTAAAGGCAGAAGACTTGAGAGACCTGAGGAAACAAGGCAACCCAATCAAAGTCCAGTGATCATTGTATTAACTATTGTTCCTCAGTGTAAATCCTTTATCAGATTTTCTTTTTCGAATATTTTCACCCAGGCCACATCTTACTCTTCATTTTCTTAATGATGTCTTTTGAAGTACAAAACTTTTAAAGTTCATTGTACTCCAATTTATCATTTTTACATAACTTGTGGCTTTTTGTATTATCTAAGAATGCTTAGCCTAACCCAGGGTCACAACACTTTTTGATATTTTCTTCTAGAAGTTCTATAGGTTCGGCATTTACATTTAGATCCGCAATTCACTTTGAGATGTTTGTGTATGTGTAAAAATCTGAATTATTCTTGTTACATGTGATAAAACCAATCATCATAGTGTCTGTTGATAATATTTTCTCTTTTGACTTGGCACATGCATGCAAGGGCTTATAGATGGAGTCTCAATTCTATTTTATTGATCACAGGTCTATCCCTATGCAATGCCACGCTGTCTTGACTACTATAGCTTTATGTTTGAGACTGTATAGTGTAGGTCTTCTATTTTTCTACAAAATTGTTTTAGATTTGTGTTAGGCCGGGTTGACCAGAAAAACAAATCCAGGGACATTCATAAATATGTAAGAGAGAGCTTTATATCAAGAAGTAATTATATGTCATGGAAACATCCCAGCCCAGTCTAACCCAAGTTGATATGTCCACTGCTAGTCCCGAAGTCCCTCTGCAGACTCACACAGTCACAAGAAGTGATGTCAATGCAGGAAGGTCACAGGTTGGTGGGTGGAGAGTCTTGCGGCTCCAAGGGTGGTAGTAACACCCCCAGGGCTCTGAAGTGCTTGCTAGCAGGAGGGTGAAGGCAGAGAGAGGCGGGGAGGTTTCCAGGGCCCTTCTTATGAGAAGGCCACGCCCACAAGAAGGCACCATCAGGCTGTGACCTGCCTGGCAGGTTGAATGCCACCCCTACAATTTTAAGTATCTTCAAGTTGACATGAAATTATGTAACTGCCACAGAATTTTCTGTCTCTTACAAGGCTATAGAAAAGCTAGGATCAGACACTCACTTTCTAAGCAGATGCCTCCTGTGATTTCAGTGTCTATGTGGAGAGATCACCATCTCAAAAAAATAATGAGTGGTTCAATATATGCATGCACATGGACTGCGGCTCCATGTTTTTAGAACTCTCCTGAATTTATCTCAGAAATATTTTGGGGTTTCTGTCATAAATTTGAGATCTCTTTTGTTAAATTTAAACTTAGTCTCTTTTAAATTAAGTTTAGCAGGACCCAGTAGAGTTCCCCCTTTGGGTCTCTGAGGCAGTCCATCTGCAGAACACCGCATCTTTCTCCCTTGGACAGACTGCTGGGCTCACACCGATGAGCCTGGAAACAAAACTTGTACCCTGCTACCTTCAATAATTAGATAAATCAACAAATTAAGTTTCTAATGTAAAAGTAACTCATATTTGAAGCAGAAAAATAGCAAAGAAAAAACACTGCCTACAATATCATTATCCAAAGAAAACCAATACCTTCATGTTAAGTTTTTGTAGATTTTTAATGGATTTTTTCTATATCTACTTTACATACTTATGATAAGGATGTTTACATGATTTACCTTTACTTTTTTCCCCCTAATTTCTTTGCACCATCATCTTTCCCCATTATTGTTTTAAAAACTACATGGCCGTATATTATTTAGTGAAATAATTCCGTTCATTAACATGTCTAGATTATTTCCAATTTTTTACACCATTAGTAATACTATGCAGAACATTCATTGGCAGAATTTAATGGTTTTTCTGTTGTTATTGTTTTTTCCACATTAAAATTTTGATCGACCAGTGCCCCAAATGTGGCTTGAAATACACGAACAGTTGGTAAGTTTAAATAAATATTTACTGAGTCATATGCACAAAGCGAGTACTATAAGCAGAGATAAATGACATTAGGCATGAGATAAATTATTCATAATACTGGAGACATGATCTCTCAATCATTAGGAAAAATAAGTGGTAGGTCAGGGAAGCAGGTATGTGTGGAATAAATCACACTTATGACCACAGTTTAGTCTTCATTCACTGTCACTCGAGAGAGTTACATTAACTAGTTGTCGCAGAAAGAGTAAGGCCTTGCAATTCTAACATGTAAGGAGTAACATGGATTTATTAGTGAATTTATACGATAAACAAGTGGTGCATGGCATGAAACAATCAAACTCAGAAATATTTCTAAAGCATGTAATCATCAGTGTATCATTCCACACCATGGGCACATTAATGTAAAAAGACCAGGCCCGGGGAACGGCTTCATTAGCGTGCAGCAGCAAGTGTTGTGGTAATGACCCCGAGGCTCATTTTCCTCTTGCAAGCAAGACCCATACTGAAGTTTAACTGGGCTAATCCCTTACCAAACTGTGGTTATGCAGACAGAAAAGGTGATGCTGTCCTGCTGTGTCAGGGAGAAGAGGCGATGTCCACTGTGAAAACGGGAATCTCCAAGCTTCCCGTGTCCCAGTATTTTCGCTCCCCTCCATTCAGGATCATTCCTTCGTGACTTGGCTCCAAACTGTGCTTTAACTTCTCTACTTGGATCCCTTTGCTTCATGCCTTTATCTTTTCAAACGTTTTGTCCAACTTCTGTCAACTACAACCAAATGACCACTTCTGACTCCTAGAATCCACAGCCTACACTGTAACCCTAAGGCAGCCCAGATGGTGTTCGTTTTGTCCATCAAGTGTATTAAAGGTCTGAACCGTAGCACATACTACATAAAAGATGGATAAATAAGAAATATGTTCAATTCCATCAAAGATTTGCCCTCTGAATATTCATCTTTTCAAATTATTCAGACCTTGATAATTAATACTGAAATGTATTCACCTTTTTCAGGTAACAGTGGAATTTTACCAAGACTATTCTGTGCATTACCCTAAATGGTGAAACCTGTGTGGGAGTGTCAGGCATCAAAAAACACATTAAGGGAAATTGGAGAGGAGCTGATGGCTAGAGAGAGGCCAGCTGCCTTGCCCACCTCAGGCCTTAGAGTTCATATCAAGTGTCTTTTTCCGAATCTGGCAGCATCACGTCACTCTCAAGGGTCTGTTCGCCTGCTTACACGGGGCCTTGATGAAAGGGAGGACGAAGGCTCCGCTCCTTCAAGGAAGAGGAACAATCAGTTCTGATCGCAACGCCCCTCGCAGATTGTAACTTTGAGCAACTAACGTAAGCATAGGAAGGCTAAGGATTCTCGTGTAGAAAATAGAAAAAAGACCAAAACAAACAAGTGGTCTCACAAGATGCGCTAAGGTAATGAGCTATTACACACGCTGCTTGTTGTTAGGTGCCATGGGTTATTTTCAACTCATGGTGGCCTTATGAGCGGCAGCACAAAACACTTCCCAGCTCCGTGCCAGCCTCACCGCCATTGGCAGGGGTGAGCCCCTGGTTGCTGCTTCAACCCACCTCTGTGAGGGCTCTCCTCTTCATTCCTTTACCCTGCACGGTGTCCTCCTCCAGGGACAGCATCCTGATCACATGCCCCAAACACATAATCTAAGGAGCATTCGGCTGTATTTCTTTCAGACAGATGGGTTTGTTCTTCTGGCAATCCATGCTATCGGCCATTTCCTTAGCTAACTCCCTAAGTCGAAGCGGTCAATCTTTCTGTTATCCCCTCCTCATTGTTCAGCTTTGGCAGGCACGTGAAGCACTTAAAATCACCACAGTTGGCGTCAATCACACTCTAACCCTCAAAATGCGAAACATCTTTGTGTATTAGCATTTTCAAGGGATATTTCACAGCAGATACATATGTGTATATCTATCCCAATGCAATATATATATTGATCACTAGACTACTGCTTCCAGTTACATGACGTTCATAACATCGATCTTTCTTCCATTTTACATGGAGTTACTATAAAGAGCAGGTGGAGAAAAAGACCAATCCCTACTTTTTAGGAATGAAGCATAGAGTGATTTCAGGTTTTCCCTCCAATGGTGGAGTCTACCTCAACAGTCTTACGGTTCAGGGTCTGGGCACTTGAGATTTCATCCATTTAGTCACTGGCCATGGATCACCATGACGTGGGAAGACTGGGTATAAATCCCCAAGCACTGGGCGGATCACTGCAGGTGGCAAGTGAAGGCTATTAGTAATGAGTGGCTGATGACAGGTGCTGGGAGTACAGAGCGGGGAAAAGAATCAGAATGTATTCGAGCCAAAACCCAACAGAATCTGCTGTTCTTGTTGCGTGCTATGGAGTCGAATTCAATACCAAGAGACTGCATTCGACAGAGAACTGTCCCATAGGATTTTCTAGGCTGTCATCCTTAAGTGTGCTCCTGTGACTCATGCACAGACCCAACAGCACTGCTTTAAACAGAACAAGGGCAAAACGGCGTGGTTTCAACTCAGAGAATGCATGTGTGAGAGTTGCATCTTTTCACGATACTTATGCTATCTCTTTGCTGAGAAAAACCATCCACAAAACTAGACTACATGAAGGAGAATCAGGATCGGAGGAAGTAATGAACCTCCTGGAATATACCCACGACACAATCCTGCATCGTGAAAGTGAAGAGGACTTGAAACAACACCTGTTGATGAAGATCACTGGGTATCTTTGAGTGTCAATTACACCTCGTGTAAAGAAAACAAACACTGACATCGTTAAGGATTTCATTTTACTTGACCCCTCAATCAATGCCCATGGAACAGCACTCAAGAAAGCAGTCAATGTAGTTCATTTGAAAAATTTGCTTTCAAAGAGCACTTTACAGAGTTGGAAATAGCTATATGCTATCAATAGCTATCAACTAGTTTCTTAAGCATTTCAAGTTCTCTCTCCTCACATATTGCCTTGACACATGCTAGCAGGCTCCAACACTAATCAGACAAACACCTTACCATTGAGGCGTGGGACATAAGGACGGCCTTTGAAGCACCAGCCTGTGTGATTTACAAGATCCAAAACAATCGTATGGATGCGAACAAGGTGGGGCGGAGTGGGGACCCAAAGCCCATCTGTAGACAATTGGACATCCCGTCACAGAAGTGTCACAAGGAAGGGACGAGCCAGCCAGGGTGCAGTATAACCCCGATGAAACATACAACTCTTCTCTAGTTCTTTAATGCTTCCTCCCCCCCCCCTGCTGCCCCCTCCCATGACAAACAACAGAAACATGGGTGAAGGGAGACAGTGATGTTGGAAGATATAAAAATAATAATTTATAATTTATCAAGGGTTCATGAAGGTTTGGATATGTGTTAGTCTGCTTTAGAGAAACAAATCCACAGAAACTCATGTATAAGCGAGAGTTTTATATAAAGGTTAAGTGCACATCAAGAAAACATCCCAACCCAGTGTTGCCCAAACCCCCAAGTCCAACATTAACCCATATGTCTGACACCAATCCACAAAGCCCCCCTCCATCTCAAAAGGCACACATTATGACACCCACTGCAGGAGGAAAGCCAAGTTAGTGAACGTGTAAGCACCTCATCGCTGGCAGGAGTCTCCATACAGCTGCTTCAGCACCCAGGGCTGCATCGGGTAGGTCCATGTGGCTTCTCCTTGGGGATGTCTTGCAGGCAGTCAGGCTTGCAAGCTGAAGCAGGGAACCAGCTAAGGCAGCTGCACCCTGGCCCATCCAGAAAGCAAGAGAACTAGAAAGGCGAGACTCATTGAGCCATTTATCTCTCAGTCCTTCAATTAACCCCACATGTGTTTATCAGCCAGGTTGGCATGATAAACTAACTACCTCAGGAAAAGAAGAAAAAATACGCAGTTGATACCAAGGGCTCAAGTAGAAAGAAAATGTTTTGAGAATGGTGATGGCAACAAATGTACAAATGCGGTTGACACAATGGATGTATGTATGGATTGTGATAAGAGTTGTATGAGGCCCAATAATTTTTTTAAATACAGTCCCATGAGCCATTGTAGTAGAAAGACTCAAAAACCCAGCAATCATGATGATATGCTCCATAATCCACAGTTAAATGACCTCTGAGACACTGGTGAAGGAGATTGCAATGATTACACTACAAAGTAAAAGTAATAAAAATCTTCACAACTTCATGAAACTATTAAGTCCACTGTCAGGTGGTTTTTTTGAAAGGCTGATGCTGCCGCTCCATCTCACGATCAGTCTGGGAATGTCCGAGAACATCTAGAGCATCTCTAATCTGGTGAATACAAAGACTACAATGAGGCCTTTATGCTGGTTTCAGCAGCTCTCATTTTGAATATCAGACCTTCAATGTCATGGTCTCCTCAGGCTAACAACAGGAAAGGGAGACCACCGTGCTGGCACAGCACTGAGCATCTGGCAGAGACCTGGACAGGAAGCAGCAGTTAGGCGTTTTAAGAAAAGCTGTGTACACTTAAGAATAAGCCCCTCCCACATTCGTCCTCCAGGTTACCATACCGCAACTGAATCAGAGGAGGGAGGAAAAAGAAGGGGTCGTTTGGGGCACTGTGTGCTGTCTTGCATACTGTGGACAGGTCATCAGGAAGGACTGATCTTTGGCGAAGGACACCGTGCTTAGTGAAGCAGAGGGTCAGCAAAAATAGGAGAACCCTCAACGAGATGGACTGACACCGTGGTGGCAAATATCGGCTCCAACCCAACAATTGTGAAAATGGCACCGGGCTGGGTAGCGTTTCAGTGTGTTGTACAAGGGGGTCTATGAGGTGGAAGTGATTTGACAGTACCACCATCACAATATACTCCCTAAGAGCCACTAATGAGCAGCTGGTCTAAATTCTGTAAGGATGACCTCTGATTTTCTTTCTCGCTGGTGAGTTTTTTAATGTGAAATTTTTTTTAGATTTATGATTGTACTTCCCACACAGGAACATTGAAGTCAGAATCTGAATGCAACTGAAGTGTTGCCTAGTGCAGGCTTTAGCACCTCAGCACCTGTCAGAACGAGGGAGAACATCTTGCTTCTTGGCTGCTCTTGCTGAACCTGATGCCCTGGAAGAGTTGTCTCCTGACTTAGATCCCTGCTTCACCTTGCAGGTCAGCTACCAGTTTTTTATAGCTCCAGATGGCGAACGGAGCTGCCTTACCCAGTGATTTCAAGGCCCATCAACTTCCGCACGACCCCTAGTAATTTGAAGGTCAGACAGTGGCTTTGCTTTACTTCACTGTAAGCATGTTTTAAACTTATCTTGTTTATAATAGGTAAGATCCTGTCCAGGCAGATAGCATATTTTGACACAAAGGGTGTGGCCATAGGAATCAAACACACTTAGATTCAAGCTTTAATTCCAAGACCTACTAAGGGGGTGACATTAGCCTTAAATGACTTCTTTCCTTCCTTAAAGATATACTCAGTGTCTTCCAGGAAGAGCCAAACGTTCAACTAGTACTAGAGCATACGTAAGAAGCTGTGGTGGCAGAGTGGTTACGCCTTGGGTTGCTAACCGCAAAGTGAGCGGTTTGAAAGCACCAGCCACCCCTCAGAAGAAAGACGGCGTTCTACTCTCACACAGAGGTACAGTCTCAGAAAGCCACAGGAGCGATTCTAGCTTGTCCTGTGGGGCCACGATGAGTCAAAATGAACTTGGGAGCAGTGAGGTGAGAACACACACCAGTCTCAACACGTGGAGAGGAGAGCGTGATGGGACAAAGCCACCGAGACCTGGACAGCAGACACTGATTCCTGTCCTTTGCCAGCTGAGGGGCTCCCACCAGCTTTGTATTGCTCCACTCAGAATCCATGCCTCAAACTGTACTGTCATGTACTACATGTCACCGACTTCAAGGGTGGCTTATGAGCAGACAAAATAGTAAAGTTTACATAGATGAGAACAAAATGAGGTAATATATTTCATGATCCATCAAGCATAAGGATTTTATTATGTATGAGTTCTCTGCTAATGATATCCCCATGTTCTTTCTATCTAGAACATCAGCATTGTATAAGCAACCATAGTGTATACTCAATATTAAGAAAAAGAATGCATCCTATAATGCATTGATATTAACTAGGAACTGTAAAATTAAACATGCACACAAAAGGGGGCATTCAAAAGTTTTAAGGAACACAGCACAATTTGGGGGGACTGGTATACTGTTTTAAGAAACTTGAAGACGTCATTGGCAAGAGAAAGGACAGAAAGTTCCACCGAGAAATTGCATTTTTCTTCATGGCAATGCACTTGCTCAGTAACGTGAGGGCAGCAAGATCCGCTGTGGGAGAATTTTGCTGGCAAACGTTAGCTCATGCACTCTCCAGCCCTCATCTTGGTGCTTTTGATTTCTTTCTGTTCCCCAAACTCCAAGAACATTTCCACAGACCGCAATCTCATCCCTTGAAGATGCCCAAAGGGTCATTTTGATGTGCTGGAAATTGCAGAGCCCAGAATTGTTCAAGGCTTCCAGATTGTACAGAACTAGCTGCAGGATGTGCCGAGAAACAATAGCTTCACATTCTGATAGGTTTGGCTAACGAGCATTTCTATTATTGGAAGCAATACTTTTGGACTTACCATGTTTGCCTGTGTATACAGTTTTCCTGGATGCACATAGAATGAAACCCAAAGCTTAAAACTATATCATCCCACTTCTTTTGAGGGCCTGCCTTGAAGAAAGCCTGCTACTTCACCTTTTCATGATTCTTCCTTGCTCGGTCAGCTCCGAAGATCACCGGCCCTTTATCAGTGTGTGCTTTGGGTGGCTCTGCCCCTCTCCTGGCCCTGGCAGCCACCTGCCAATTTGAGAGGTTATATTGTACACTTACTGGTCATGCTGAGTATCAGAGAAGCACTTCATTTTCCTAACCAATTTCCTCAAAGGAACCACTTTATATTAAAAGGAGTACATTAGGAACAGAAGGAAAAATAACAGAAAATACATGTTATGGAAAAAACACCCAAACAAATCCCACGGATTCCCGTTATCCTTTAGAGAAGTCATTTGCCTGCTCTCAGTGTTGGCATCTCCAGTGCCCACAGAGCATAAGGCTTTGCCCTCCCCTGACTGACGGTGATAAACACGGCACTGAAAGGCAAAGGGCTTGGAAGGGTACATAAAAGGAAAAGGTACATAAACGGACACTACGGAATAGTTGAAAACCCAGTTGAAAGTCTAAATAAAATAGAAGGGGATTTTGTATTTTTAACTGCCTAATTTGTTCTTCAGGTTTTATCTAGCGGCAGTATTTGCATTTTTATAAACTCACCTTGTTCTCTGGGGGTCTAAATTGGGAATGAATCAATATAAATGAGATACTGAATCAAGGTAGGATTCTGGTGGCTGCTAAAGGGGCTAGTTAAGCAGAGGACCATGTCGAATCACAGACAATTCCCTTAAGGAAAGAGAAACCAACTTGCACTGACTCTGCAAGCACAGCCATGGGATATTGTCCTTCTGGCTTCCTGGATTAGAGACCGAGGACAGTGTCAAGTTTGGTCGTAGTTAGTATTTATCCTGATTTCCAGGAAATCATGCGGCCTCCTCTTCCAGCGCTTTTGCTGATCTTGCCATCTGGGTACCAGTACCTGGAGTTGATCCTTGATGCACTGGGTGCAGCAGCTTCCCTCGGGCGAGGCTCAGTACCACGGTTTCACCGTCTGCTACCACAGCCTCCTGCCAGCTTCACCACAGCGCAATGAGTGCCATGCACATGGGGATATCAGTGGTTCCAGGTAGAATTCTCATTTTCCAGGCAAGAGACCTGGATTGATTCTGAGTTAGCTTACATCATGTGCAGCCACGACTGTTTGTCTGTAGAGGCTTACACTTCTATGATGCTCAACAGAAACCAATGGAACTTCTGGACTAAGAACAGGAAGAAAGGCCTGATGGTCTCTTTCCAAAGACCAGCAAGTGCTGTTGATCCCAACATTCTGATCAGGGCGCTAGCACAAAAGCAGGGTTTCCTTCTAGCAAAGACTCACTTCACAGCCACTAACAACAAAACAGCGCCTGCATGCTAGCAGAGCCTACAGTCATGACTCCCTGCTCCGCTGGGCATCAGACTCTCCCACACGGTACTGTCACTTCTAGGGCATGCCACCCTCATGAATGCTTTGGTGACATTACCATATGAAAGACGTCTTGTATGGTAATGAAGCCTTCCATTTAGGCTTCAGTCGAGTGGATGGATGGAATATTTGCACACCAATGCTTTAGGAATATATTCATACAACAGTTTTATTTTTCCCTGCTGTTTGCGCGTAGACTCCCTCCTCCCCAAAGTGCTTAGGCATGCACCCTGGCCAGCCAGTTTAGAGATGGGTTGAGGTGACAGACATTACTCCCTGTGCAGGCTTCCTTGCTCCTCTGCTGGGCAGGATTGTCTCCACGGGTCAAACTCTTGTTGCCAGGCAACTTCTTCCTCCAGAAGGAGAACTCTCCCCAGAGGACCTTCAATCACCTGCAAACAAGCTTCTGGCAGCTGCTCCCCCTAGTTCACTAGACAAGACCAGACATGTTTGACTCTCAGAGCTCAGATTTCTCCTTACATTAATTGAAGGAGCCACAGATTATTTTTTCTACATTCTCATTATTTTTTTTTCCTTTTGCTATCTATAAGTACATGATAAAAGAACAATATTATAAGTCATCTTCATATGCTATTCCACCCATCTCTCCCTGATGAAAATAGAGTTTCTTTGTAATTCTATTTTCACATTCATACCGCATGTTTGTGCAGAGAAGACACCTTAGTGATGCTGAAGGCAGGCAATGAACTGTTAACTGTAAGATCTGAGGTTCAAATCCACTGGCAACTCTGTCAGAGAAAGATGAGGCTGTCTGCTCCTGTAAATATTTACAGTGGCTAAGAAAAAGGAGTAAAAGTAAAACTTAAATGGACTTTAAGTTCATTTAAACCACATGATTATTTAAGGCATACAGTCTCAAAAGCACTGCATAGGGTTGCGCTCAGTCAGATGTTAATGGCGGTGGGGTTGGTTGTGGGTTTAGGGCAGAGAAGAATTTTGAAGGCATTGAATAAGAACATGAGTATAGTCCCTATTGACAAGTAAATCTGATAGAGTATACCCGAACAACCTTACTTATGGGTTTTCTAGGTTCTGGGTAGCAGTCCTTGTATGCTGAAAATGATTAACATGCTTATGGGTAAATGGACGTTTGGAAGCTTGCGTGCCTGGGAGGCACTGCTGGCTACTTCAAAAATAAAACCCTGCTATTGAAAATCACATGGAGAACCGTCTTACTCTCATCAATGGAGTAACTGTCAGTGGCTACTCAATGACATTGGCTGAGTTTCAGACTCTGTACTAAGCATGTAGGCTCAAAACATTCAGCAGAACCCCGAAGTCCCCACTTCATCGGAAGTCAGCGACAAATGCACTTATAATATGTGATCCATACTGCTGTTGATCTTTTGAAAACCAAAGTAGAAGCAGTGATCAGCCTTCCCAGAAGAAGGCTGGGACAGAATATTGAGTTACTTGTGCAAATTCTTAACTTGGGGTAAAGATATATTTTTTATCTTTTTAAAGTCCATAGTTTATTTAGCTGCCTATACAATTTCCTTTAATGTCTTTTTCTTACTTCTTCTTTCATTTTTATAAATAATTTTATTGAAGGCTCTCAAAGCTCTTCTAACAATCCATCCATCAATTGTATCAAGCACATTTGTGCATATGTTGTCATCATCATTTTCAAACATTTTCTTTCTACTGGAGACCTAGGTATCAGCTCCTCTTTTTTGCACCCCGTCACCCCTCTCCCCACCCTCATGAACCCTTGATAAATTATAAATTATCATTGTTTTCATATCATAAACCACCTGCTGTCTCCCTTCACTCACATTTCTGTTGTTCGTTACCCCCCCTGGGGGGGCGGGGCATGTTATATGTTGATCCTTGCTATTGGTCCGCCTTTTCTCCCCCCACCTTCCCCCTACCCTCATGGTATTGCTACTTCCATTACTGTACCTGGGGTGGTTATCTGACCTGGACTCCATGTGTCAGAGTTCTTATCTGTACCAGTCTACATGCTCTAGTCTGGCCGGATTTGTAAGGTAGAACTGGGGTCATGATAGTGGGGATGAGGAAGCATTCAAGAACTAGAAACATTGTGTGTTTTGTTGGGGCTACACTGCATGGTGGCTGACTCATCCCTTCCCTGTGACCACTCTGTGAGGGGATGTCCAGTTGTCTACAGATGGGCTCCACTCTGACCTCACTCGTTCGCATCGATATGATAGATTTTGGTCTTCGGATGCCTGATATCTGATCCTCTTGATACCTTGTGATCACACAGGCCGGTGTGCATCTTCCATGTAGGCTTTGCTGCTTCGCTGCTAAATGGCCACTTGATTAACTTCAAGCCTTTAAGGCCCCAGATGGTGTATCTGGTGAAGATTTTGTTTACTCATGGAAGTCAGGCTTATACTGTTATCCACAGTAGCAAGTGCAGTTTGATAGCGAAATCCACTCTTCTACAGTCCTTCATTCACTTGGGAACAAATCTCCAAAATTTAAGAGCTGGCATAATAAATAACTGGGTGATCAGACCTATTCAGCAACATGAATTCTGCACACCATCATGTTCCAGAGAGAGAAGCAGTCACACCTAAGTCATCTTAACCCATCAGCAGGTCAGTGTAGTCCTCTTCGAGATGGTGTGGCAGTTTTGTTTCTATCTCTGAATAGGCAACTATTGTTATATAGACAATCCTGCAATAGTGGTGATATATGAGTAGCTGCTTCAGACATGCAGGCTGAACAGGGAGGGAGAAGGCGAGTATACCCATGAGTATATGTATGTACGTGTGTGTGTGTGTGTGTGTGTGTGTATGAAAATGTGGTGGAGTATACAGGGGAAAACTTCTTAGACATCACCAAACCTCTTGAGGAAATGAGTGCTGGGCCTGGGGAATCAGGATCATAATCTCGGAGGACACCAAGGTCAATTGGTAGAGCAGTTCAGAAAGACGATGCTTTACATTCTACTTTGGAGATTCATAACTAGGATCTTAACATAACAGCTTGTAAGCAGCTATCTAAGGTGCAACTATTTGTCTCTTTTAATCCAGAAAAAGAAAAGAGTTATGAAGATACAAACGACACATGGAAATAATTAGTCCAAAGGACTTATGGACCATGCAAACTCAGTCTCCAGAACTCTGAGACCAGACGAAGAACTGGATAGTGCTGGCTACCACTACCGAGGGTCGTGGAAAGGATCACACTAGAAGGTTCTGAATAGACTACGAGAAAATGCGGAACTGAACTCAGTCCTAAGGGGGAGCATGCTTACTGGGGAGATAGAGATGAACCTCCCAAGACTATGGCCTTTAGTTACCCTTCAGCTCTAAAACTGAACTCGCCCTGTGTTCGAATAATCAACCATTACAGATATAAGGGCAGCGTTTCCCCAGGACGACCTTCAGAAGGTTAAGAAAGACGAGGAATGTGAATGGGAGTCACATGGAGAAACGAAAGGAATGTGATTGGATGAGTTGAAGCAAAATGTACATGAATGTAAAATGGACGATCTGCTCTGTCAACGTTCACCCAGTTCACAGTGGGAAGATTTTTTTTTTTAAAGGACCAAATTGAGGTTAAACTTCAAATTCCTGGTAGACTCACAGTCCATGGCCTTCAAATGGTAACATCAAAATGGTCTATAGCATTTCCAGCAGTTCCACAAATGAGAGAGATACATAGAGGGATATGTATTACTCTGAACTGCAACAATGTCTACTGCTTAATATTTTTCTCTATGGACAGACATAGAGATGGAGATAAGCACCGAAGGAGACTATTTCCAAAAAAGCATCTCAGACTCTTTACACAAGGCCTGGCGCAGGACTACAGAGCAGAGCACGTTGCCAGGACACATGCACAGCCCGCGATGGGTGGTGATGAGTGACGGGATAAATGCCGACAGGGAGGAGGGGCGTTCCATTATCTGCCTGTTGACTGTAAAAGAAATAACTCGAAAGAAGGAAACAACCTGGCTTCAGTCGGAATTTACCTTTACTTGTGAAGTTGAGGAAAATAAATTACTACTGTAAAGACAGCTTGTCTTTCTTTAAAGAGATGACCCTCTTGAAGTCTTCCTCATATAAATTCTGTTATGTAAACATCTCTGGAAGAGCAGCAACTAGAGGGAAGTAAGTGGCTAAGACCTTGAGTTTTGATGTCAAGAAAATCTTGGTTGATTTCCAGCTCTCATATTGGCTGCTATTATTTTCTTAGGCAAGATTTTTAACATTGTTAAGCCTTAGTTTTTCTCGTGTGGGACATGGCTCTTAGTTGTACAGATTAAGTGAGATTATCAATTAAATGCCTGCACTGTATAATACTTATAACCTGTAGTTTAATGAAACTTTTTTTAAAAAACAAGTTTTGGCATCCTTTCCAAAGCCCAGACCCCAGAGACAATCCTTGACCCTCTTCAACTCAAGTCTCATGCCTAATTGGGTATCCAGTCTGTGTCCTTTCATCACGGGGCATGGTAGCACTAAGAGAGCCTACAGGATCTCCTGGATTCCAGACGTATTCTTCTTTACCACCAGTCCAATTTCTCCTTGGTAATCAGGATCAATCACACCACGCAGTACAGTGACACCCTTCCTGAACTATTGAATGAAAGGCATAAGAAGTCCAAAGTGACCAGGGGGCATTCTCAGCTGCCAGTTCAGTGGAATCCATGCTGTGTTTCCAGGTGGGGGAGTTCATTCCTTCGGGACCAGGACCTCCAGGCCCAAAGTGCATAAGGTTGCTGGGACAGGAAGGAAAAATACTGTGAGTGAATCACCAGGAGTAATAGTGAGTGGTGCCACTCCAACCCCCAGCCCTTGGTTCCTGGACCCATTAATCCTGGCTATTGGAGACATAGCTCCATATATTGGCCACTGGTTTAAAACATATGCAGCCTCCTGGAGAACATTGTCCCAGTCCTGCAAGTTGTTGCCACCTAGCTGGCACCATCACTATATCTTTAGGAACCCATTCCATCATTCTATCAAGCCAGTAGTTTCAGGATGATGAGGAACATGATACGGCCAGTGGATTCCATGGGCACAGGCCCATTGCCACACTGCATTTGCTGTGAAGTGAGTTCCTTGATCTGAAGCAATGCTCTGTGGGATGCCGTGCCGGTGGATGAGGCATTCTGTAAGTCCACGAATGGTAGTTTTGACAGAAGCATCACATTCAGGAAAGGCAAATCCATATCCAGAGTAGGTGTCTATTCCAGTAAGAACAAAACGCTGTCCCCTCCATGATGGAAATGGTTCTATGAAATCAACCTGCCACCAAGTTTCTGGTTGATCTCCCTGAGGAATGGTCCCATATCTTGGACTTAATGTTGGTTTCTGTTGCTGGCAAATGGGGCACTCAGCAGTGGCAGTGGCCAAGTCAGCCTTGGTGAGTGGAAGTCCATGTTGCTGTGCCCATGTATAACCTCCATCCCTGCCGCCATGTCCACTTTGTTCATGTGCCCATTGGGCAATAACAGGGGTGGCAGAGGAAAGAGGAGGACCAGTCTCCACAGCGTGTGTCATCTTATCCACTTGATTATTAAAGTCCTCCTCTGCAGAGGTAACCCTTTGGTGAGTGTTCACATGAGACAGGATTACCTTTACTTTCTTGGTCCATTCAGAGAGGTCTATCCACAAACCCCTTCCCCACACCTATTTGTCACCAATTTTCCAATCATGTTCCTTCCAATTCCCTGACCATCCAGCCAAGCCATTAGCCACAGCCCATGAATCAGTATATAATCTCACATCTGGCCATTTTTCCTTATATGCAAACTGAACGGCCAGGTGCACTGCTCGAAGTTCTGCCCATTGGGCAGATTTCCCTTCACCACTGTCCTTTAGGGAGATCCCAGAAAGGGGCTGTAGTGCTGCTGCTGTCCACTTACGAGTGGCACCTGCATATCGTGCAGAGCCATCCGTAAACCAAGCATGACTTTTTGGTCTTCACTTAAAGTATGGTAAGGGACTCCCCAGGAGGCCATAGGTGCAGACTGGGAGAAAGGAGGCAATGTGACAGGAGTGGAGACTGTGGGCATTTGGGCCACTTCTTCATGCAGCTTACTTGTCCCTTCAGGTTCTGGTTTGGCCTGATCTCGTATATACCACTTCCATTTAACAATGGAGTGTTGCTGTGCACGTCCAACTTTATGACTCTATGCGTCAGACAATACCCAGTTCATGATAGGCAGCTCGGACCTCATGGTCACTTGGTGACCCATGGTGAGGTGTTCAGTCTCCACTAAGGCCCAGTAACAGGCCAACAATTATTTGTCAAAAGGGGAGTAGTTGTCTGCAGAGGATGGCAGGACTTTACTTCAAAATCCCAGTGGTCTTCACTGTGATAGGGGTCTGCCAAAGACTCCACACTGCATCTCTCTCTACAACTGACACCATTGAGTCAGCTGGATCATATGGTCCCAGGGGCAAAGCAGATTGCACGGCAGCCTGAACCTGTTGCAGAGCCTTTTCTTGTTCTGGGCCCCGCTCAAAATTGGAGAGCTTTCATGTCACGTGATAAATAGGTCAAAGAAGAACACCCAAGTGAGGGATATGTTGTCTCCAAAATCTGAAGAGGCCCACTAGGCATTGTGCCTCCTGTTTATTGGGGGAGGGGGGTGTTGTCGGGGAGGCAGATGCAATAGCTTATTCTTCACTTTAGTAGGAGTATCTCGACATGCCCCACACCACTTGACCCCTAGAAATTTTACTGAGGTGGAGGGTGCCTGAATTTTTGTTGGGTTGATTTCCCAACCTCTTGAATGTAGATGTTGTACTAATATATCTAGAGTCTTTGATGCATCCTCCTTAGTGGGTGCAATCAGCATAATGTCATCAATATAATGGACTAGTGTGACATTTTGCAGAAGAGATCGGTGATCAAGGTCTCTTGGGACCCTTGGCACAGGGTGGAAGAGTTGATGTACCCCTAGGGGAGATTTGTGAAAGTGTATTGTTGCCCCTGAAAGCTGAAGGCAAACTACTTCTGCTAGTCCTTCGAGACTGGCATTGAGAAGGCACTAGCCAGATCAATAGCTGCATACCGAGTACCGGGAGAAGTATTAATTTGTTCAAACAATGAAATCACATCTAGAATGTGATTGCTGCTGAAATTGGATTCACCACCTAGCTAAGCTTACAGTGATCCACTGGCCTTCTCCAGAATCCACCTCCTTTTTTTTACAGGCCAAATAGGTGAGTTAAATGGGGATGTGGTAGAAATCACCACCCCTGCATCTTTCAGGTCTTTGTTGGTGGCACTGACCTCTGCAATCCCTCCAGGAATGCGGTACTGCTTTTGGTTTACTATTTTCCTAGGTAATGGCAGTTCTAATGGTGTCCACTTGGTCCAGTGACCATGATGGCCCTTATTCCACATTTCAGGGATCCAGTATGGGGTTTCTGCCAGTTACTAAGTATATCTATTCCAATGATGCATTCTGGAACTGGGGAAATAACCACAGGATGGGTTCGGGGGCCCACTGGACTCACGGTGAGGTGTACCTGAGCCAAAACTCCATGGATAATTTGACTTCCATAAGCCCCCACTCTGACTGGTGGGCCTTTGAAACATTTTGGTTCTCCTTAAATTAGTGTCAGTTCTGAGCCAGTGTTCAGTAATCCCTGAAATGTTTTGATTTCCTTTCCCCCAATGAACAGTCACTCCTGTGAAAGGCCACAGGTCCCTTTGGGGAAGGCTAGAAGAGAGACTTACAGTATAGACTTTCGGTGACATAGCACAGTCCTCCTTCAAAGGGACCCGGCCTCCCCCTCATTCAAGGCATTGTGGGTATGTAAACTGGCTCAGGAATTCCGACTCATGGAAACCCTAAGAGGAGAGGGTAAAATTGTCCCTGTGGGTTTCCCAAACTCCAATTCTTTGTGGAAGTAGAAAGCCTGTCTTTCTCCTGTAGAGAAACTAGTGGCTTCAAACTGCTAACCTTGAAGTCCACTGCATAACCACTATGTCACCAAGGCTCGACATGATCAAGGCCCCTTTAAATAGCTATGTGTTGTTAGGTGCTGTGCAGTTGGTTCCAACTCACAGCTATCCTATGTACAACATAATGACATGCTACCCAGTCCTGCACCAGCCTCAGCATTTCTTTGTTGTATCCCATGGTTTCCGTCACGGAGTCCATCCAGTGCAAGGTCTTATCTTTTTCTCTAACCCTCCACTGTAAAAGGTATGTCATCCTTTTCTAGGGACAGGTCTCTATTAATAACATGGCCAAAATAGTTGAGACAAAGTCTCACTATCCTCAAGAACATTCTAGTTGTACTTCTTTCCAGACAGATTTATTTGTTCTTCTGGTAGTTCATTGTTTTATATATATATATATATATATATATATATATATATATATATATATATATATATATATATATATATTTCCCAAACCATAACTCACATGCATCAATTCTTCTCTGGTCTTCATTATTCATTATCCAACATTCACATGCATGTGAAGGGATTGACAGTACTATGGCTTGGTTCATGCCGTCAACACTTCAAAGATAGGTTATGCAGTAGATGAGCCCAGAGCAATATTGCAGGGGCAGTGAATTATGTAACATGACTCTTTCAGCCAAAGTCTCTAACTCCTACCAAATGATCATTCCCTGCATGGGTCTGGTAAGAGGCTGAGGGAAGAGCATGATAGGATTAGTTTATGAGTAATTTCTAACAGGATTCCTTGGAATGCCATCCTGCTTTATATAAAATGAGCCCTCTGCAAAGTAGGAGGCGGGATGTCATATCAGTAAGGGCCAGAAGTGGAAGGCATCCTCTGGACAGGAGATCCAGGAGCAGAGTTCCCAACCCACGGTGAATGTAAAACGGAGGGATTTTGTGGAGAGGTGTGCCTCTGGGCACTTAATCAGAGCTTGGCTTGCTCACCAGTGGCAGTAGAGCTGAGTGACTTGGGGCTGAGGCTTACTGGAGTGGGTGCCTCCGGGCACTTCATTCAGAAAGTTGGGCTTGCTGACCCTCAGAGCTTAGGCTGAATGTCTTTGGGTTGAGGCTTAGAGGAGAGCGGTACGCTCTTTGGGCATTTATTAGCAGATATGAGAGAGCTTTGCTACAAATCCCGATAAACAACCCAGCCCTGAGCATTTATAACTGGCATTACAGCTTATTAAGGTCCTTATTAAACCCTTTAATTATGAATTAGCACTTAAGTGGCAGTAAATTTATAATATATGATTTTAAGTCCAGCTTCAACTTCTCAACCCATCACATAGCAGATATTGAGGCACTAAGCTCCAGACTTAGAATCTGATGTCTTCCATAGATTGTTGCTGTTGGCTGCAGTCAATGTAGTTCTGACTCACGGGGCTGCCAAGTCATGGAGACCCCAAGCACCGTGTGATCAGATCATTGTGAGCTGTAGATTTCTCACTGGCAGATTTTTAAGAAATAGATGACCAAGCCTTGCTTCCTAGCCCCTCTTATTCTGGAAGCTGCAGTACAGCATCATAACCACATGCTAACCTTCTCTGCTAGAAAAGGGGTGACTGGGAAGGAAGGGCATTGGCCAGAAGCAAAGTCCACGTTTCCCGCAGGACAGGTGAGAGTCCTACCACTGAGCCCTGGTTCCCCTCCTCCTCCTCAGGAGAAATGTTCAAAAGAGATGGGTCATAGCCTCCTTTGCATTGGAGTCCCACACATTCCAAGTCCTTAGTCAACCCTGAATGAAAGCATGAACTTTGTGTGAATGAATGAAGCTTGCTTGCGGATCAATATTGGAAGGAGTTGCACAAGCAAGGGATCCCAAGCCAGCGGCGCAATCTCCAGGGCCACTTCCTGCTCTTGTCATTGGCTGCATCCCTGCTCAGCAGTAAACTGATGCCGACCAGAGGCAACCTCTTGAGGGAAAGTTTGGGATGTGCAAGGGTGAAGCATGAGCTTACCCAGGGACAGCACAGGAGACAAACCTGGCAACTGGCCACTGCAGAGATTACAGCCTAGAAAATCCTCTGGGGAAGGTCTGCTGGGTCACATCAGGTCACCCAATGAAAAATCGACTAGATGGTGCCTAACACTGGGCAACAACAAAGTCTGGGGAATTCCTTGATCACTTTCTAAATCTTCCCTAATTTTCATCGTAACATGAAATCTCTATCATGTGGTCCCCATGCAACCTATCCCCTCTTTACCTTCTCTTTCTGAACATATTGGGTGAAATGGAGCCTGATTATAGCTCCCACTGGGCTGCCTTTGTACCCCAGCCTGAACCTGGCTGCCCAAACACCCAGTGACTTCATTGCTTTACCACTTGCAAAACCAAATCTGTAAAATTTAGTGTTTTCCAGATTTAACTTACCGACAACGAAAATCAGTATTGGAGTTTGTGCCCAAACCAAGTCTTACAGAAAGCATGAGGTAACTTAGCACCGGCCAGAAAAAGAAAGAGCATCTTGGTCTATTGACTTCTCTTGCCTGAGCTTCCTGCCCAGGAGAGCGGCCTGCTCAGTCGGGAACAGGCTGCCGTGTAGGGTGAGTGTGGGGAATGGCCGTAGTTGATCAGTCTCGGGCAGCTAGATTTAAGTTCCTAGATCCTTGTTTTCAAGATCCAGTGACCACAAAGGAAGTTGAAGTCAGACAGTGGTTCGGCTGCTTACCTCATTTTAAGCATTCTTTCTCAATGATCTTGCAGACGCGGGCCTCCCAGGTGTCTATTCCCAGGGAAGAGTTCTGTCACCTTGCCTGATACCATTGAGAAGAGAGCGGTCTCAAGGCATTTTCCACCCTCTGATGAGTCACCCAGCGTATATCATATTTGCTCTGCTCCTCCGGTGGCCTACGGGCAAATTGGAGCCCATTCTGCTGCACAATTCTGCTGCTGAGCTATTACAAGCCATCTAATTAAATTAAGCCAGAGACAGAGAAAACTGTGCCATAACCTCTGTAATAGGTGAAGCCTTTCATCGTTTGCCCAGCGTCAATTTCCTAACAACGAGGACTGCGCACATCACCAGCGGCCGAGGTCTATGTGGACACTGTGATTGTTTGCAGGAGGGGCAGGGATGCCGAGCCGCAGAATCAGCCAGGGAGGGGAGCCAACGCTCAGGGCTCGGGAAGGACGGCACCGTACACAGTGACCTTGAAATTGAAATTAGTTCTTGCTAATTGGATGGAGCTAGCTTTCACTTCCATCTCTGAATTTGTAAAATTGTTTTCTTGTCAGGGAAAAAGAAACATCTGCTCTCCTAGGCTAACTCCGTGCTGGGTTTGGTTGGTTCCCTTCGGGGAGAAAAAGGGGACTCTTTCCTGGCAGCGGCAGGACCTGGACGCCAGCTTTCCGAGGACACACTGCCTCAACCAGCTTCCCCGGAGAGCTCTCCACAGGCAGGGCAGGACTAAGCAGGGCTAGCCATGGTGCTAAGCCTCCTTCTCAAGCCCCAGATGAGTTCCATTCACTCACTGCCACCGAGGCAATGCTGTCTTGGAGAAATCTCCCAACAAAGGAAGTAATAATTATTAAGCACCTACTATGTGCAACTGCTTGCATCTATAACAACCCTCGTTTAAGCCTCACAATGAACTCGAGGGTTAGGGATGCCTATTGCCCCATTTGCCCAAGTGAGAGAAGAAGGCTTCAACCTTTTCGTCTCCCTGTTTTCAGAGTTCCTATTTCTATGGGGGTGTAGTCTCTGGTTGGAGTAAAGAGTAAACGCGCTCACCTGCTAACCAGAAGTTGGAGGTTCAAGTACTGCTTCTGAAGAAAGGCTGGCTGAACAAACATTGGAAACCTTACGGAACACGGTGCTCTTCTGCCACGCGGACCGGACTGCACTGGAGCCGCAACACTTGCTAACTTTCCTTTTGTCCAAAAGAGGATAGGCTTTCAGAGCAGACACTTCACCAGGCAAATAATATCTTGTGAGAACAATAGTAATGTTGTTTCATTTTTATTATATTTATTTTTACAGTTTTTTATTATGGCATCTGCTTGAGGTTTTTCATTCACAGAATTGATACAAAATTTCCCTTGAAATGACTTTATTTTAGTTAAAAATGCATTCAGTTGAAAAAAAAAACATGATGCAAAAATCATACAAGTGGTACATGAATATGGCAAAAGCCCCGACATTGGTATGCCAGTGACCAGCGTTCCACAGACACCGGTAGGGGTATCTTTGGGAAACAGAGAGCAATGAGCTGGAAGTGAGGGGTGAAGGTGAAAGATAAGCAGAAGATTTTTGTAGAAGTCTGACTAGGGCCTGCTAGGTCTGGCTAAGTAAGAAGTCAAAGGAGTCATGAAGGAGCAGACGCAGGAGAACAATGTGGAAGAGTTTGTAAGTCAGACAGAACCTTCCAGTAGGATGTAAAGGATGGCCCAGGCAGGGGAGCTGAAGGAGAAGACAGCTGTGGAGGCTACGGGGTCCTGGTGAGAGAGGGTGAAAGCGTGGATGAGGGCAGAAGCAATGGGGCTGTGAAGCAGGGAATGAATTTATTGGTACAATCACTGTGGTCACTAATTATATGTGTGTATAGGGAAGGGGGAGACACTTCAAATATTGCTTCCATTTTGACTTGATCAGGGGATAGCACGTGGTTCTGTAAGTTGCTCTTTGCTTGCTAATTGGCATTCAGCCCCACTTTAATAGCTTCAGAGGAAGGATTCAAGGCCGTGCCTCTCAAATCCATGGCTAGGGCCCTCATTTGGCAGACCAATAGAGTAGAATCCAACATGTGTGCTGAAATTAGCATCTTCTATTATGAAAGATTAAATATGACCTTGCCTCTCAACTTTCCAAGGTGCTTAGCATCAACCAAGGAAGGCATCCCAAATTAATAAAAATTATATTAAGTTCTAATTGAAGCACAATAATTTCAGATTAAATTCTGTTTAAGGTATGAAGTTATATAGTCACATAAGATCAGATCTTTTGAAATCAGAATCATCAGAAACAGAAGAGCCAAAGAGAAAGGGACTCTAAAGATTTGTTCAGGTAAATGACTGCTTTTTTTTTTGCTTCTTAAAGATAACTCAGGAAGGGCATAATGATCTTCTAATTGGAATCAAGCTAATAGCACGGGATCTGGGAGCTCAGAACAAATGGTCCTAACACACAGCACCCCCTTGCTTTCCCCTATTCTTCATGGCGCAGGGATTCTGGGATCCAAGGGGAAATTGTTTTGTTTCCTCATCAGCTGTAAAGTGCAAACTCAAGAAAGATGTGGAGGGCATTTTAGGTTCTATGGAGAAGATGGAAAAACACCAAACCAAACTCAGAGCCATTGAGGCAATTCTGACTTATGGTGATCCCATCAGGGCAAGGTAGAACTGCCCCTGTGGGTTTCCCAGATGGTGACTCTTTATGAGAGTAGGAAGCCTCATTGTTCTCTCTAAGAGAAGCTGGGAGTTTCCAACTGCTGCCCTTGCAGTTAGCGGCCCAATCACATAAACAATAAGCCCACTTTAAATTCAGCCCTGAGAAGGGCTCTAGATAATGACACCAGGGTGATGGCCCTCGACTATATGGAGCTCAGCCCTGCCTAAACCACACTCCAATGCCAGTCACAATCATACATTCCTTGATGCAAAACAAAGATTTAAAGAACTAAATCTAAAATCCACAAATTATCAATGGATACATTCCCCCGATGAGGAAAAAATTGTTTTATGCACGTAGTGAAGTCTGAGTAGACTTGAGGAGGTATTGGAGAATTACTGGCAAGGCATGAAAAAGTGCCCCAAAGCAATGTGGTTCCTCACAGTTAGGAGTTAATAATCTAAGACCTGACTCTTCTCACTTTGTTCTTCTGTAGACTTTTGCCTGGATTCCTTGGATTCTTATGGGAATGGAGTGAGAATTAGGAAGACCAAAGAAGAATGAGTGCCTTTGCAACATGGTGTTTATAATATAATATAATATAATATAATATAATATAATATAATATAATATAATATAATATAATATAATATAATATAATATATGAAATATACTGCATAGTGTCAGAAGAACAAGGACCCTTGCTGGGGATGTGGGTTAGGAATCAGGGTAACAATCCCAAAGGCAATGGTTCAAACCCTCAAGCTACTCTGTAGGAGAAAGTTGAGGCTATCTGCTTCCATGAAGATTTGCCTTCTCAAAATGGAGTGGTTCCACTCTGTCATCTACATTTGCTGAGTTGGAATTGACTCAATGGCAATTGATGGACTGAAGAGACAAGAAGTGTAGCCAGAATATTCCTTAGAAACAAGATGGCCAGAATTTGTCTTGTGTACTCTGGAGAGACTTGTCCCTGGAGAAGGGCATCATGATTGGCAAATTAGGGGGTCACTGAAAAAAGAAGAAGAAACCCCTTATGGAACTGCATGGACACAGTAGTGATAACAGTGAGCTTCACTGGTTAACACTGTAACAACATCGCAATAACGTGAGCGTCACATAGGACTGGACAGTGTTTCCACACTGTCGCATGCATCGTTACTATGAGTTGAGACGGACTTGATGGCATCTAAGAACAGTTACAAGAAAGTAGCATCTTTCTGAATACCCTGGACCGAACTAGAGGCCAGGCATTGAGCACAGTGACTCGGCCTAGGAGTGACTTTCATGGCTTGTTTTCTGAATGTTTTCAAGGAAGCTTGTAGGTGTTGTGAACATGCTATTGAGTCCTATGTCAGTAAAGGTCTGTGAAATTATAGGAAGCATTAATGTAATGAATCATTAAAATTAGAGAGCTGATGTGAAATGGTATGTTTGTAAGAAGCAAGCAGTTCTTAAAATGCCTTTAAAGTACCTGAAGAACTTACTTAAACCACAGTTTTCCAATGCTGTTTGGGGATTATACTGCTCAACATATGGTTTTACAAAGGAACTTATTAACCAGGACAAGATTGGGAAAATGCTAAAACATGTTAATTTGTTCAGTTTGTGTGATGTGGAGTGTGCCATTTGGAACTGGAAAACTCACATTCCAAATCTTAACAACTTGGAGGGGAAGGAGCAAATGGAACACATTCAAGCCAGCATCCTCACTGTGGACGGGTTTCCTTCTTGTATTTCCATTTGATCTTCACCACCACATAGCCTTGGACTATCAATGGCATTTATATGCTACAGATCAGGGGAGAAGCTTGGAAGAGGATATTGTCAAAATTGACACCACTGCTTGGTGGTGGGGATAGTGTTCTGAACAGAGAGCCCCTCCTCTTTTCGCTTGCAGGATGAACTCGTCCCCATAAGTACAGTTCATTCCCTTGGAAAGCTAAGCTTTAGGGAAGATGCAGAGTCAATAAACCAATCGATTTAGGCTCTAGAAGAACTCTTGAGTTCCCATCGGAACTGGATGTACCTTTGAACTCCACACACAAGACAAGGCTGAAACGGAAAGGTCTGTCTGTGCTTTGGACGAAGAGGTGTGCAATCTGAAACAGTAGTTGCAGTCAGAACCGGGTGCAAGTATTAGCTCTACCACTCTGCAACTGTACTGGGCAGCACGGGGCAAGATTTCTAACCTCTGTGATATGAAATCTTTGTCGCAGTTTTAATATCTGTCCTACAGCATCAAGAGAATCAAAAGAACTAAGAGATGCTTTGTCATAAAATGTTATGATATAGTTAATAATTTATTTCTCTGCATATGAGTAAAACTAAGCAAACCTATATGCTACTCACCCCGACCAAAATCACTGCCATTGGGTTGAGATGGACTCGTTGTGACCTAGAGGACAGAGTGGAACCACCCCTGTGAGTCTCTGAGACTTTACATGAACTGCTGCTCTTGCGGTTAGCAGTCCAGCAGGGAACCACTGTGCATCGGGGCTCCTAAACATGTTTAAATCTATGAACGCAATTCTGTACTCTGTAGTTTCTTTGGGAGACTGGGGGTGGGAGGAGATGCCTTTTCCTCCATTAAACTCTCTCCCAAACGAGGGAAAAAGTTTTAGGGAAAAAAAGCATGGCGGGAACTATAACTCTTTTCTCTTCTCTGTTCCTTAGGGATTGGATTTAAACAGATGAGGTGGATCAGGATAGGTTTTCTTCAAATAAGAAAATTCTTTTCCTGTTTCCTGGTGGACGATTTGGGGAAGCTTGAATGACGTTCCAAACCAACAGCCTACTACAGAGATCTTGCAGGTCTTTTACCAGGATGTCAACAGGGACGGAAGGCATATACAAGGAGGAGACAACTCCCTTGCCCGACAACGGTAGGAATGTGGCGGCTTTCTGTAAAGACAGGATGGCTTAGTCTTTCATGAAGTGAAGGCATTTCTACTTCCAATCAAATTAATATGTTGGAAAAATGGTTTCTAAAAATTTCTTTTATTCCATAAGTTTTAAAGAATATACACCAGAAATACCGTGCAAAGTGGTTAGACTCATGAGCTCACCAACACATTCTCTTCTTTAGAGCACGCCAAATCTCAAGCTTTCAGAGCTGCCTCATTACACCGCCGATCCCTGGCATCAAGTCCTATTGTCTTTCATCATCAAGATAGAAAGCCACACAATCTCATGATCGAGAGGGCTTTATAGGGTTGACATTGGATTGGAAAGGCGAGATCCTTGGCACGTTTGCAGTGCTGGCACAGGTCTCACAACTCCACATTGTTGGACTCAACAGAGAATGTTCTAGATGATTGGCTATGCTGTGCTGTGTTGTGAACTTTCTCTCATCCACATCACCCTCTACTGCTTGCAGAGTTCTGTTTCAAATATAAAAAGTATTTTAGGTAAACTAATTTAACCTAAATTACTAAGATAGCTGCTTACAGTTTTCAGCTTTTGAGTTGGACAAAGCCTCAGCATCAACTTGAGGTACCAGGAGAGTGTTTCAGACTTTAAGTATTCTGTGCACTCCTTGATGTACTAAATGACTGAAGGACAGTGGATGGGGGAAGAATACGGTGAGTTCAGCTATATAATTGAGGTTTACTTTTCTCTTTGTGTTTCCGTGTGTGTGTGTGGGGGGGGGGGGGGAATCACAGTTAACCCAATGGTGAGGCTATTTGAATGCTTTTCAAAATCCTGTAATAGAAACAGTAAAAGCTGAGAAAAGCCAAAGGCCACAATTTAAATCTCTCGACATCTATACGGCTTTCAGAAATGCCACTCCTGGAGCTATGACTTCATCACTGTCACAGAGTCGATGCTGACTCATAGTGACCCTACAGGATAGGGAAGAACTGCCCCCTGTGAGTTTCTGAGATTGTATTCCTTAAGGGAGGAGAAACCTCCTCTTGCTCCTGAGGAGCCCCCTGGTGGTCTTGAACTGCTAACCTAGCGATTAGCATTCCAACTCTTAATCCACTATGCCTTCAGGGCTCCTCCGAGTGATTACTGGGTAATAGGAACTGTGTGCATACATGGAGTTGGACTGTGATGAGAAGCCTCATGGTACTATGAAGGGCCAAAGAAGGTCACTGTGTGCCCACGAAGAATTGCTGATCTCTGCTCCATATACTTCAGAAGCCCTTGGCCTAGCTGGGATAATGAGTACAATGCTTAAAGAGATATAAAACTTGTCAAGTGAAAGATCTACTTGGTAAAATATGGCTTTTGTTTAGCTTTATCTCAGTAATCCCTCATTTCTAGGAATAAGTCTTAGAATGTGGGAGATAATCATGCACAAAGGCCCCTCCCTGAGCAGTAAGGTGGACATTTCATTTGATTTATCTGATGGTAATGAGACAAGGGGAATTGAACCTGATTTCACCTCTCCTTCACTTAAGATTGTGAATTAATTAGTCCCGGGCCCAGTGGAAAATAAATCTACTGAAGCAATAGGGAAGCTTCATGTAGGTCAGAAGCTAACTGGCTGTCTTTTAGGCTCTGTGACCAGTGGACTATTAGAACCGCAATAGCAGCCCCGCCCCCAAATTTTCCTGATGGGGTAGGATTTCCACACTGACATTTCCATGAGTGTGAAGATGCTTTATGCTGCCACTTGGGCAAGTTTTAAAGAACCAGGATGTAGGCACTCGTGTCCGGCAATGTTCTCTCTGATGTTACTGAGGATGGGTGCAAAAGAGATGGGCTATTGCTTCATGATGGCCGCTTGAAGAAGGAACAAAGTGGTCAAAGAAATCAGCAGGCAGAAGATGACTCAAGAGTAGGCAGTGTGACAAAAGCAATGGACAGACAGCTGATCATGGAGTCCGTCAGACACGTCCCTCAATTAGCACGAGCATCAGATTAAGATGAAGGTGCTGGTCTAACAGACTGAAACATAGTCTGCTGAGCAACACAGCTAGGTCACCACAGGGTAGCATTTTATTGCAGTAGAACTTTCATGGAATGAACAAAACTTTAAATAAATCACAATTACTTATTGCTTAGTGTTTTGGATAATAAATTCTTTAGTTTTATCAGTACCTCGCGGCCTTCAAATGTGCATTCTTCAAACAATTTCAATTACATATACATTCTTTCTCTTCAACAATAAATTATTCTTAAGAAAAAGGAAAAGATACATATGTTTAAAGAAAAGAGAAAAAAAACATATATTTGGACATTTATCTTAAACTTATAGGAAAACAACTCTATGTTAGGTGCTTAAATATAAATAATAAAGGATACTATGTTATTTACAGTGCTACACAGGAAGTTGAGAGAGTCTGATCTGGCATTAAATCATATAGACAATAAATGATTTCACAAAGCATCCCAGTCATGTACAATATGTATTTACAAAAGCATAACAGAATATGTGATGTGTGGCCATTCCCTCTTGTCTGCAGTGTTTTGTGGGGTTTTCAGGATTGACATCTCTGTCGCTGGTGGAATAGAGCCAGGACTAAAACGGAAGACCAGCCTTTCCCTATTTTCCCCAATATGAACCTGTTGATCCTAGGCCCCAAAAAGGAGGGGTTACTGAGAAAGTTACCCAGGGTAAACTCTACTACTCTCAAGGCAGTCACGCTGCACCGAGCAGGAGATGACACGGGGCCCAGGTGGAACCATTTACATACATCCCAGGCAAAGTGCCCCTTTTCAGAAAGAAGGAGGCTGTCTAGGAGGTTTTCAAAAACAAAGTCCTGTCAGACAAGAGGAGAGAGGGGCACAAAACACGAATCTAGAGTGACTAAAGGAATTTTGCATATATTATGCTCCACTGCATACCCCTCCTTGGGATTATGGCCCAGGGAATGGAGGCATAGTCATTGCTCTATCATTTCCTGGCAATGAACATCCATCAGCAGCAGCCTCAAGATAGCTTTCCATGCGCCGGGAGTCTGGGTTCACATTCCTCCTCTGGATTGCCACTGCATTGCCTGAGTTTATAAACAGGGATGATTGATAGTGATGTGCCAATTAGAGAAACAGTAGAGATATTACTGTGAACACCAATCTGTGTAGCCTGGCTAGTGGCCCTGAGCAGTCAGCTGGCCTTACTGGTCAAGGGAAGCTCTTGTTCTACAGACAAAAACAAACCCTGTCCCAACTCATATGTCACCTCCACGAGTGGCCAGAATTGGGTTGAAATCAACTTTCCTCATCCTAAGTGTTGCTCTGTCTGCATGTGCAATGTGGAAACTCATAGCGATTTCCATCATGAGGAAAATGTTGCTCATTGCTTTCAATAGAAGAGTCTGCTTATTCCTGAAATTCCTCAGAATGGGCTGTCTGAATACCCTAGTATGAAAAGAATTGGAAATAGAAATTTAGAAATGTGTGCTGTAACTAATGGAAGGAAGATTAAAAATAACATTATTGGAATGGCCGAAGGATGAGGCCAGGTCTATAAAAGCCACGGTCTAGTAATTGAGAGAACTTTGCGAGGCTGATCGCTCTCGTCCTCTGCCATGAGCTTCCTCCAGTTGCACAGTCTGCCGGGAGAGCTGCAGTGCAGGGGAGCACACCAGGGTCCCATGGGGCACAGAGAAAGTGGCATGTGATCCACAAAGGAAACCCGGGGGGAGGGGGGTGGGTCCCAGGTCCTCAGACTAACTGCAAGGAACCGCAGGCCAGGCACGTCTGTGGGTCACAGAAACTTCTAGGAGCATAACAAGATAACTCATTCCCATCCTGATTTTGACTCATGAGACCTAGTTTTATGTCATGTCTGCCTTTTGATTGGACTTGGAGATTTGGTGAAGAAATTGGTTCTGTTCACCTGCAAACAAGCAGCAGGTACTGTCATTAAGTTCACGCCTAGCACTTTGGACCTCCTACTAACCTCTTCCCCATGGTGCCTCGTGGCTCATAGGAGGCTAAGTATATAGCTCCAGCCCTGAGTCCAAAGAGAGCAGGCAGGGCATAAAATGGACCACACAGTTTATTGTTTCAATCTCTCTTATTTTTCCACTGTTGACACTTATTGACATGTAGCACTCCCTTGGATTCACAATAGCAAGGAAACGTGGGGAAGTGGGACCAATTTAGCCTGCTTTGTGACAGTAAAGCAAAAGGATACAAGTAAGAATAGGACCATAGGCAAATGATGCCACAGGCACACACAGAGTTTGTGCCCAGGTGGAGGTCACTCTGCAAGTGGAGGTGCATCCTTTCTGACCCTCTGGACGTTTCCTGATGGACCACCACTTGTGGAAGGTTCTTACTAATCACAAACACACGCGCATCGGCCTTGCCTGACACAAATGTTCATGCATAGTGATGACCTAATCAAGTCGACCTTGACACACAAGAGCAAACTCCTCAGAGCGAGGGGGTGGCCCAACAAAAATGGCTTCCCATGTCAAGAAAAAAAAGTCACACAGTTGCTCTCCACCTGGGTCTCCTCTGTGTCTTTCCCTAGTCACCACTCTGTGCAGCAGGCACAGTTTGCTCTCGGGCTACTGCAGACAAATGGCGGGAGGTGCTGTTGGGTTGGACTGTCTGCGCCACCCTTCCTCCTGAGGGGAGAAGACACCACTAATCTCTCATCGAGACTGGTGAGAGATGCAGGGCAGAAATGAGTGCACCTTGACCAGCCATGGTGTGATCTTCGTCTGGATGAACTGCTGCTTCACAGCACCCTGCCCCCCGCCAAGACTAGATGAACTTGAGCCCTCTGCTCAGAGGCTGGATGAACTTGAGCCCTCTGCTCAGAGGCCGGATGCATCCGCTAGCAAACCAGAACCTGCTTTCTACACTCTCCTTCCAATGGTCGCCTTTTGTCCAGTTAAAAGAAATCAAAAGAAAGCAAATGGTAGCTCCTTTTTGTAGAGACAACCTGTCTTGGGATGAAGGACATAAATTGTTGTTTTGCTAACCGCCGTCTTCCTAATATTCACCAGGGCTTAAAGCAGGGTCCATTTGTAATGAAGAGTAGCATGCTGTTGGACCTACAACTATCTCAGAGCCCAGTGGAGCAAGCCTTTGGCTGACAGAGTAGGCACAACCCGTTTTACACACTGAAAGCAAAGTCAAGAGAGACGAGGCGGATCTGGCTGGATGCGCCCTCGCAAGGCGCCTGGGGTGGGCGCAACAACAAGCAAACAGTGACGACAGGTGCCAGGCTGGCCCATCATAGACCCAGTCAGCCTCAGAGTGCAATGCACAAGAAGTCAGCAAACTGCATAGGGGGGATTTGCTGCAATACTGTGGGAAAAGCAACCACGGGAACCGTACAGGACTCGCTCTCAACAGAACAGAACATAAAAGGCACCGCTGATATCGCTCTCATTTTGAAATACTGTAAAAAATTGCTACATATGGCACATAACACATTTTTTACATACATATATTTAATTTATAAAAGTTTCTTCCTGTTTTCTATTTGCAGAACCGCTAAAATAAAATAAATTGTTTAATTTAAGGTGGAATACTTTATTATATAAAATAAAGTTTTACAGGTGAATCTAGGTGTTTACTGATGTTTTATACAGCAACAGGGTCTTGGTTAGCAATTACACTGGACAGCCTGGCCTGAACTTCTTCCTGTGTCGAGAAGCGGTCCCCTGGGTTAGTCCTGTTCTCAGTCAGGCGGAAGGCCGGGGCTGCCTCCAGAGCCGCGGCCAGGGGGTTCTGTATGCCCAGGAAAGGTGTATCTTCACCGACCCGTTCATCTTCGGTCTCACTCTCGGAGTTCCTGCTCTCCGAGTTTGTGTGGCTCTCCATTTCCAACTTGTTTGGTGTGTGGCCATTGGGCTTGGTTCGTTTAGCCCGCCGGGTGTTGGCGAGTTTCTTAACAGGCTCCTGAGCTGGCTCATACTCCTGGGTCGTTTCATACTCTTCGTCCTCCACTATCCTCAGAGGGCTAGGGGGGAGGCTGTTACTCTCATGCGCAGGGTTGTGGTGGAAGGAGTTGAATGGCTGAGCGTGGTGGTCATGCTGCTTCTCCCGAAGTCGTGGCGGTGTCACCAGCAGGAGAGGTCTCTCTTCTTCCATGAAGGGGCTGACTGTCATGGAGGGCATGGAGACCGTCATGCTGGACACAGGTGGAGACATTTCCGAAGGGGGTGATTTGGGGGAGCTTGGCGTGTGGAAATCTACAGGTGACATACGAGCCGGGGTGGTCATTGCTGACACATACCTGTGTGAGCACAGAATACCCCACATAAGTGTGGTGGAATAAGAGGTACAGAGCAGGGAGGGTAAGGGGACAGAGTTCATGTTACTACCAAAGCAGAGAATAAAGACTCTCAATCCCTTGCATCTGTCTGAATGTTGATACTGGGAAATTCAGCACCCTTGGAATCTAGGCTTATGTCACCAAGAGTTTCCTCACAGGGGTGCATGCCAAGATCAGCTAACATGCCTCGCTCATCGAAGTTTCAGGACTTTGAACATCATTGCAACTTAAACTTAGAGCCGGTGAGCATCCTCGAAAGCTCTGAGTTGTTAAGGACCAATGCTCAGGGATTTGGAGAGGGAAGAAGTATTGCTTACATACTCTACCTTCCTAAAGGCCAAGGGGTCTTAGAGAATGAAGCCCCAGTGGGGACTGGAAGGAGCTCTAAGATGCTGACAGCTGGATCTACTGCATTTGGCTCTGCGGGCTGGGTTTCTCCTTAGCTCAGCTATAAGGTTATGTGTTATGAGAGGAAAAAAGCAGACTAGCTTAATTTTATTCCTGTTAACACTGCAATGCATTTGTGTGCTTTTAATTACTCTACTAAATGTAACTTTTGAAACTATCCACCCAGTGTTCAGGGCATTGAAAAGTAAGCCTGAAAGAACCTTATGTTGGTCTTGTCGCGCTGTGGGGGCCTATGTCCAATCTTACATTTCTCTTTCATCAGAATTTGGTTTATCTTTCGTGACTGCCCGAGGGCCGGAGGCGCCATGTTACCCTATGTCATGCTTTGTCTGAAAAAGCTCAGTGAAGCCCTCAGCACATTGAGGGCCCTGCTGTGGCAAAGTTAGGCTTTCCTCCCCAGAGTAGGGAGCTCTGACTTTTTGGCACTGAGGAGGATGTGGCTTTTTCAGAGTCACATTTCTCAGCTTTTGATAAAAATGTAACCAATGCCTAACACTGAATGACTCCCTTCTTCACGTTAGTGTTCACAAAGTCTAATTTGACACGACCTGTGATGACACAGGACACTCTCCTCTGAACCCCAGCTCACAGGAACAGGACACCTATTAATTTTCCTGCTTTTCAGCCATGATTCAGAGTGATAGAGATGTGAGATTTAGCTGTGTCTAAAATGGGAATGTGTCTAGGAGACAGAATTATTTGGGGCTTGAGCCTTTAGATTTTTTTCTTTGGGGGTACTTAAATTAAGCTTTCTGAGAAATCCAATCCAAATTTAACCAACATCTAGCAGTGATTCATTTTACTCTGCAAGGTCTCTGAGTGCCGGCATCTACTGCGGCCCTGCACAGCCTTTGGACTCCCCAAGGAAGCCCCGCCCGGCAGAGAAACGTCAGCGCCTGCAGGTCTGAGCACATCTAGTGAGAGAGGAAGAGTTTAGTCTTTCATACTTTATTTTCAGTCTTACAAAAAGATTCAGTTAGGAGAGTTAGACTTTCTTTGTACATAAAGATAGGATTGCATAAATCTGAGGCTAGTATTTTAAACCAGTTTGGGACCCTGTCTACTTTTCCATACGTGGATTGATTCTAGAGTAATCTCCAATTCCATGAAGCTTTGGAACAACATGTTTGGGAAAAGGCCCCTGAAAAAGTGATGAGCACTTTCATATGTAAGCCCGGAACTGATGGTCCTTTGTGTAAGCACTTCCCATTCGATGCATGAAGGAGTCTTTCATTCCTACCCATGGTCTTATCAAATAAATGAAGATTATTGGGCAATATGCAAACGTTTCCCAAGTGGACAAATAGACTGAGGTAGTAAGAAAGTAAAACAAATAAATAAATAACTTGACAATCACACGCACATACACTAACACATATGCACACACACACGCACATACACAGTATTTGAAAACAAACAGAAAATATTTTACTGATGAAGCTGGTAAAGCTGGTGAGGTTTAACTCTCCCCCGGATTAAGTGAAAGTGAATAACCAACAAAGAATCTATAACTCAATATTCCTACTGGGCGTATCTTTTAGTATACATTCCTTCATTCTTTATTTCATTTTTGCTGTCAGCTTCCACAATGCAACCCACTCTTCCCAGAGGAAAGCCCAAACATCCTGGAATAAAGGGGCGTAGCAAAGGCAACGTCTGCTTTGAAGATCACCTGGGAAGACTGCCGGATGCAGCGTACAATAGATTGATTTATTCACCCTTTCTTGGAACTTTACAGATGGGACACTAGGTGATGGAACAGAGCAGTGGTCCCCCTCAGGAGAGTCAGCAATACCATAGCCCTTGGTGTGAGATAACTGACGTTAGAAAGTAAGACAGAGTTAGCATATGCGATCATTAGGCCAGCCCGATCAGTGTATCGGAGTTTGGATAATTGGCAAATTAGAATTTGAGAAGGGTTCTTATAAATCATTGATTCCATCTCTCTCAGGTTACAACTGGGACCCAGAGTGGAGTATAAGCCTGCGATCAGAGCTGGGAACTCCAAGTTGGCTGCACCTTCCATATCAAATCACCGCAGCTCTTTAAGAGTCTTTTGCCTGCAGCCACTGGGACGATGCAAGAAGCTCAGAAGAAATCAGTTCAGTCAGACAAGAGATGACTCCATCAACTAGGAGCACTCCCGAACAGGCAGCTGCTGCCCCTGATTCTGATTAGAGAAGATTGCCTTAGGTGAGACCGCAGGTGCTCATGGGGGCTCTTTTACTGGGCTCTCCTCTGCAGTAGCCTTGCCCTTCCGTGTTACCTTTCACTATGAGGAGAGTCTCGGTAGGAGTCAGGGGTCTCCCTGGCATGCCTGAGGAAGCTGTGGTACTCTCGAGGGCCTCCCAGGCCATTGAGACGTCCTCTTGGTCCCCCCGATGGGCTGCTGTGCCGACTGTCTTCGACAGAGGACATCATGAGGGCAGAGCGGCTTTCCGAAACAATGCTTTCAGTGTGCCCGTTACTCCAGCTAGGGAGGAAATGTGAGAGGCAAAGAGGCATTTAAAAACTACAGGCAGAGAGGAAAATGAAAGCCCTATCAATGCTCACGACTACCTGGCTCGCTGGAGGGTAGACTGCTAAAAAGGTCCTTGCTATGATACAAACAAATGAGATTGAGACGGGCTTTGCCCATTTTTTGCTGTGAGTGGCCCACGCGTAGACGCCAACTCACGGTGACCCCACGTATGCCGAGTCAAACTGCTCAGTAGGGTTTTCAAGGTGTGACCTTTCAGGGTCACCCATTCCAAGACACTCCTGGGCGGGCTGAGACTTCCAACCTTTGGCTAGTACTCAAGTGCTTAATGATTCATGCACCCAAAGACTCTTGATGATAAAGCCACTCGTTCAATGAATACTGATCGAATGCCTCCGTGGACTGAGTAGGAGGCTGTCTTACAGATTTCGTTCTGCCAAGTGGCTTAAGTTAAGGAAGCACGTTGTCTTGAGGACGACTCTTGAAAGTGTCCCGATGTCCTTGGTGGCATGTCCTCAGGTGCAGATCATCAGGGCACGTGAGTTTTCACTATTCAACTACTTTCCGCCTGCATTCGCCAGATCACTACAATCATTGCGGGGAAGCGGTTTGTAAGCATTCCATAGACCCAGACACCTGCTCTTCCCAGGGCGGTGGAGCCACTCTGAAAGCAGCCAAGCCAGTCTTTAGCCTGAAGAGTAAGGTAGCTGTGAAATTTCTATGCCATGTTTGAAGTACAGAAAATCTGAAGATCAAATATAGACAGAGACTGAGTCGTAGAGTCAGCTGATGTCCACAGTCTGTTTTTGTCCAAAGATCATGCGTTTTTTACTACACTCTACTGCCTTGGAAGAGTCTTCGTAGGGAAGGCAAGCGGCAGTGTGCAGAAAGGAATTGTTAGAAAGCCAGGCCATCACATGTTGTTAGCTCCCCCTCTCTTACCTGTGGCTCGGAGTCTGGGTGACCGTGGTGGAATGGTGAGCCGTGGAGGTGTGGTGGCTGGTAGAGAAAGACGTTTCAGCTTCTCTCTCAACAATATGCTCACTGGAGAGAACGTTTTTAGACACGTACTGCTGGATAAACAAAGAGATGGAATTTGAAAATCCAAGTGAATCAAAATAGTAAAAATTTCACGCATTTTTAAAAAAGCTATTCTAGTACACGCTTCATAGCAAATTTCACTCCTCCAAACGGCCAGATGGGAGATCCTACACGGTCTACATTAGCATTTCAGTTAGATGAATGGAGTTAATGAATTACTCCCTGAATGTGCACCCAACATAGGTCATAGAATCACAAGCATATATTATAAAAAAAAGATATTCTCCCTATTTTGTTTCTAATGGATAACCTGAGTGGAATTTGCACAGATATCTTCCCAGAATTAATTTTTATTAATGCTGTAAATCAAGGAAGATTAACAGATATTTGAAACAAAAACATAGAGATTATTTTATTTCAAATGTCAAATCAGTAGAAGCAAAAGCAAACTTCTATTTTGTTTTTAAATCTACTTTTTTTAAAAAAAAGCTTCTCGGTGCCCATATTGCCCTACCAATGTGACTGAACATTTTAACTTGCTGTCAGTCTGCACACGGCACCGAGAGCTTTGAAGGATTCATGGTAATTACCAAGGTCACAACCCTCGACAGAGCACCTAAAACATACAGGATTTTACATTTGGTGCAATTAGATGCTCCTTGCAAATCAAAGCACAGTATGTATTACTGTTTCCTTCCCGTGAGAAAAGTCCACTTTGCAGCTGTATTTTAAAAGTTGGTAGTATTAATGCCAAATGTGGGCTACCCATTGGGCGGTTAATCAGAAATTAGAACCCACCAGTAGGTCTGTGAGGAAAAAAAAAATGAAGAGGATTTCTGCTCCCATAAAGATTTACAGCTTTGGAAACCCAGCCGGGCAGTTCTACTCGTCCAGAGGGTTGCCATGAGTCAGAATTGGCTCCCTGACTGTGTGATTTTGGAACCGGAAGAGGAATGGGAAGAAAGGGTAACATGTTTCCAGATGAAAGAGACCACTTTTAGTTTGATCGTCCTCTGAGCTCTCGATCAATTCACCAATACGCCGATTAAATTTATGCTTGAACATGCTCCCTTTTCCTGCAGTTTAAAGGCTTTTCCTCGTGAATTCTCCTACCATGTACTTCTAGCTTGCTTGAGAGAAAAGGTGCTGAGGTTATAATTAAAATGTGTCACCTCAACAGAAAAGTGGGTGAAGGGAGATATCGGTCAGTGTAAGACATGAAAAAATTTTATTTTAATTAATAAGGGTTCATGAAGGAGAGAGGGTGGGGAAAGATGGGCTGATACCAAGGGCTCAAGTAGAAAGAAAATGTTTTGAAAACGATGATGGCAACATATGGACAAATGTGCTGGACACACTTGAGGGATCGATGTATTGTGCTAAGAGCTTTATGAGCCCCCAATAAAATGATTTAAAAATAAAATCTGTCACCCAGAGTGACCTAGGCCTAGTTCATGTACAATTAATTTCTCTTTTACTTCTTAGAAGATAAATTCAGTGAACACAATGATATTTTAAAATAATATTTAATAATTATTGTATTTCAGTGTCATTTGACTAAGTGTCGTATGTAGATTATCTTCTTGAATGTGCAAAAGAACTTTTGGAAAACGTTTATTCTCAAACCTTTTTCATGATAAGAACCTAAAACACAGAGCTCCCCAAGCCCAAAAGTTACACAGCTTGAGCCGCAATGGGCATTCAAGGGACCATTCATCCGCCTATTTATCATAGCATCCACAGTGACAGACTGCAGTGGTTTGTCTAGTGCATGCATTTATCAACTACGCAGAACATTCTGATAAACATTGCTAAGGGCCATTGGGTGACTTTTGAAAGCGTCCTGCTGCCCTTGGTGGGCACGTCTTGAGGTACAGATTTATCGGCGCATCTGAACGTTTCAGCTGAAACTATTCAAGCAGTTCCTGCGTGCATTTGCCGTAGCAACGCACTCCTTTCAGGAAAGCAACTTGTAGGCATCATCTAGAGTCGAAGTAGGCTAACATGTTAGCACCCGACACCAGTAATCACTCAGGGTTCTTGCTAAAGGAATTGCTGGTGGTATACACTCAGCTCGGTGGTTAGGTCTACGGTATGGGGATGTCTATGTTTTCCTATAAAAAGTCAAACATTAAGAGTAAGATTTAAAGACGAAAAGAAACGTAATGGAATAGAAAGAGCAATACACCAACAACCAAGAGATCTAAGTCTGGCCCCTTCTTATACTACTACTTAGATGTGTGATTTCTGGCCTTTATCCAACAAAAGCAAGGCTTAGATAATGAAATCTATGTATAGCCTAGCATCTAAGACCCCATGCTTTCATCAGAGGTAAAGGCTAAGTGTGTAGTGAGGTACAAGCAAAATATTTGCGTGGTTAAGAATATATTTCATCTTGAGGGTTTTGTCTCATTTAGGAAAAGTCAAAGAAAAAGACCGCATTGCTTTTTTCGAAGTTTGCTACTAGAAAACATGTTTGATAAGTCACCTGACCTGATATTTGGTCCCTATTTTGTCCTTTGTAAATGAGCATCAGTAAATCAGTAAACAAACAAAAAACCTCACTGTCACTGAGTCAATTACGACAGAGACCCACTAAGACCCAGCAGAACTGTCCTCCTGGGTTTCCAAGAGTGGGACTCTTCACCAGAGTAGAAAGCCTTGTCTTTATCCTGCTATTTCAATTGGCTAACCTGTGGCTAGCAGCCCAACATGTAACCACTGGCCACCAGCAGATGCACTATAAATTGCCCCAATAAAAACAACTCAAAATTCCTTTGTGCAGTTATCGCTACTAACCAGCTATAGAGTAGGGAAGTCTTCAATCCTAAATTACATGTATATATATAATTTACATTTGTGTCTGTGTACAATTAATATGCATACAGTTGGGTGTGCATATATAGTTTGATTGTGATTTTTGTATGATTAATTGTATCATTTTTCTTTACTTCCACTGCCCTGCTCCCAGTTGAGTCCTCCCTGCAGAACAACATTATTATTAGTCCAACCCGTTAATGAGCCCTTCATAAGAGGAAATGTGCTGGTTTTACAGTAACCAAATCCACTTTTTCAAATGTCCCCATTATTATTTTCCTGGAGGAACTTCAGATTCCTGGAAGCTACGGTGATTCATGGTGGCAGCTATCAGCCTAAGAGCTCGAGAAAAGGAACGCAAAGGCAGCTGAGCCCAGAGAGGAGAGACGCTGGGTTTTCCCACAGCCACAGCCCACGTACATTCACCAGCTGCACGCTCTCCGGAGGTAGGTTAGGATGGTGAGGCCCATTTGCCATGTTCACCATGTTGTTTCGCTCGGATCGAAGACTCTGCCGCAGCCGGTCATGAAGCTTTTTCCGTTGTTTCCTGGACATAAAAGAGAAAACATTTACATTACTATTAAATAGGTATCTCAGTCCTGTTAAATCTTTCTCCTACTGACCTACAAATAACTCACGGAAGTGGACAGGTGGTGAGGAAGAGGGGGAGGTGGCTTATCCTTGCAAATAGAATTAAGAAGTAGTATGGAATTCTTACTGAGATTCAGCTGTACCCTTGAACGCTACGACAAAATGAAAGAAGACCATGGAAGTCAAGTGGGTATTTGGCTAAAATCCTAATTTCCCTAATAAATCCAGCTTTGCTTAAGTTTTACAGATGGTCATTGGTCTTGGGGAAATTGTGCTGTAGACTTGATAAGACTGATTTAATCTATAAGAATATGTAGTTTTGAATTTCTACATTGTACATAGCGTGCAAAAGCATCTTCCGCATGCATATGCATGAGAATATGTATTTATTTTGCCAGTAGGTTTCAGCACAATTATAACATGATCTTACTCTAGTAATTTTTTGTATCACTAGGTTATGAATATTTAAATATTAAGATTGAGTCTCCTAAAACTCCTAAGATTGTAGTTATGAAGGCTTAGCTATAACATTTACATAACTCCAGAGACAAATTAAACCATGGATTTTAAGGAAACAAAAATCTATATCCTTGATTTTTGGTATAAAATTATATTGCTTTTGTTCTTTAATGTAATACTTAATTATATCATAAAAATACTCTTATGGCTACACTGAAGTGACTGATGAAATTATTGTGGACATAAAGATGCATTGGTAAGAAAAGTGTATGTTATGACACAAAGCAATACATGATTAAAAGGTGCTGAACGTGATTGAAACTTGGAGTAGAAGGTACTCCTAGGAGGAAAGAGAAGGAAATTCCCGTCACACTTAAATGCAGTTACTAGTAGGGACCGGCCAGACATAGTGCGGACAGATGTCTGAATGTCTTCTCTTTCATTCTTTCAAAGTCTATTTTATTTCATTTTCTTCCCATAAGATGCCTTTCTCACATCTCCCATTTTGAGACTGTTTTCACTGGTGACCTCATTAGATTTGAAAACTTGAAAAATATCATATTAACTTTCAGAAAATTGGGTCTCAGTTTATCTCCTAATTTTCAGCGCAAGTCAGACGGTCCTCAGCAGCCACCTGAGAAACTCACGTGGGGTGTGTCCCTCACCAATTCGCGTGTGGCTTGTGCTCTCCTGAACTTTGCATCTGTGTGCTTCCACCTGGGCCTGTCTTCCAGACTCTCATTCAGGGGAAATGGTCAAACATCAGAAATCTTCCGAACACCCAGATAAAAGGGTAAGGTTTTCTAAAGTATGTGACGAGGTTACAACGTGGAGGCGTATGGATGGGCGAAAGACAGTTCCCCCACCCGGCTTGCCTGTTTGTTTTTCACTGGCTACGTTGAGCAGCCTGGTGTCTACAAAGCCTTTTCAGATGGGCCCTCCCTGCCCCGCGAGCGAGCGTAATGAGTGCAGGAAAAGGGTTTACTTGGTTTTGCAGTAAGCCACCACACACATGATGCCAACCACCAGCAGGGCGATGCAGATGCCGGTGATGGTCAGCACTCTCTTCTGGTAGAGCTCTTCGGCTTCTGCAAAGGGACGAGAGCAGATGTCACCAGGGGCCCGTGCACGTGGCAGGACTTAACATCGAATACACTATACTTGAGCACCGACAGCCCAAATAGCTGGGGCTACTTACAATTTAAAATATCAAGTGATAAAAATTACTTTAATCAATAGCTATTGATTAGATGCTAGGATATTACACCAACAAATCACAAACACTAGTTATAAAATAGACATTAGGATTTGCAGATTGTCTTAAAAAAACAAAACTCCTGCAAAGACAACAGGAATTTCCACCAACAAAAGCATTGGGATTGGCACCCCTGCATTCCAACCTTTGGATTCTCCAGATCTTTTGTAGCGTTGGTTTATATTCCAGTGGTCTTTACAAAGAATTTATTTTGAAAACATAAACTAAAAAAATGTAAACATGGGCTAGGCTTGTAATTAGCAATTAAATCAAGGCAGAATCCCTAAGATTTAATCATAAATGAGAACATAAGCAGCAACATTATCTTGGATAACAAGGCCTTGTATCAGAGAAAGATCATTATGATGTGCAATAAAGTCTTGGGCCAAAATGAGGACTTGTCCTTTGGAGAACAATTCTTATTACTCCACCCCTGTCCTTAGAGAACTGCTATTTCTCTTTCAAAATAAATACCAACCGGCACAAATGATGTGCGACTTGGTATACAGCACATATTTCTGAATTTGCCAGCATGGCAAATCAGCTATTAATAAGTTATCCTATGGAAGGGGGATGCTTAGAGCTTTGAACTGAGGACATTAATGTACCCCAAATGTAATCAGAGTCTCAATTCATGAACTTTTTCAATTTGCAACTCCGTTTCTTTGGGGGATAATTTGATTACACCAAGGTAGGTCAGGTTCTTAACAAGATTGCTGGATTTAATGGTGACTTGTTCCCCAAGGACTTGAGTTTCCAATAGGCCTAATTATGCTTCTTGGAAGATGCTCACAAGTTCACTCAGAGGAGAACTCTACCAGTACACAACAGGCAGTGAAAACGACTTCCTTGCCATTCTGATGAATAGGCTCATCAGGAACATGGAGAATGTTGTCCAAATACCACTGTCCTATCTGGACATCGAGATGGGACCATCAAGGAATAGTTACCATTTACGTTTCCAGACTCAGGAACGTCCCCTCTTTCTCCAAATATAGGGGGCAACTCAAAGGAACTTTTCTTGAAATGAAAAAGTGAGTTTTAATTTCTCTGATACAATGAACCTTATCACAAAGCAAAACATTTCCTACACGCCGAGCCCATGATCATCAAATCCTAGTTAACAGGTCAGGAACATTTTCCAATCAAAGTAAGAGAGCACTGATTATGGTAACAGGAGGAGGAGGAGGAGGAAAATAGAAGTCAGTAGGTGGAAGACCCAAATGTCCCAGAGATTATACAAAAGAAAAGGAAAAAAAACAACAAAGAGAGTTGGAAGTGAAAAGAAAAATAAATGGCAAAGACAGACAGAGCAAGTGAGGAAGTACAGGGTAAACAAGGTTAAAAGTTAAGGAGCCACCTGAAGTCCCTGGCACAGCATGCCTGATATTTAGGGAAAAAAAACAAAAGAAAACCAGGAGGAGGAAATGCTCAGGTGGGTGGGAAGAGGTGGGCATGGAGTTAGAAGGGTGAGCTCATACAGCATAACGCCTACCCTAGGCTAGCAGGTGTGTGGAAGCCAGTTAGAAAGCAAAGCAGCTGGTGGATTACGGTGAAGCAACGCACCAGGAAACACAGAGTTGTGGCCACATATTTACCATGCTGCAAAAGTCAAATGCTGACAGGACATCTGAGTGCTTACAGGTGAATTGTTTGTGTCTGCTCCGCCCCCCACCCGCCCCACCACCTCCATAGCCCCAGGACAGGACATTAATTTTTATGAGGTGCTAATCTCTGAGCTGATGCCATGGTAGCTCCTTGCTTGACCTTGGCATCGGGATCAAGTGTGTGTCTAAGCTCCTTCTCGATGGTCAAAGGACTGCAGAGGAGGGCTCCCTTGGCTCTAATGAGCTGGTTAATACAAGGCTACCTGGAGTGGAAGTACCATTGGCAAGAAAATGAAGGCTCTGCTTTGCGGCTGCATCTCCCACTTCCTATAATTTTTTGTTTCCTTCTCAAAACTATAAGGCATGGTAGCACTTTTTTTCTGACCCCTTGACATTCTATCTCTAGAAATAGCTGGGTAATGGCTTCTACATACTATAAAAAGTGGGACTTAAAGGGGGAAAAACAGGACCCCACCCACTCTGATGACTTCTTTGGACAATGTCTTGGGGGGCGGGGGGTGGATCACAAAGAATAGACGAGTTGGGTTGGTGACCATACCGGTTCATGGGCCATGCTTTCAATCAATCTTAGATAGCAACACCTGGGTTTCAGTATGATCAGTCATGGGGTGGACTTCGTGGAAACAAAGAAGGCCAATGGGCAATACAGGGCACTGCGATGCACCAGTTAAAGGCAAAGCCCATAGAATACAGAAGTGAGGTTAGGCATTTATTCACATCAGCATTTCCCGAATGCACTACATCTTTCACTTACATTCTTCTAGGATTTTATGCACACCATATTAACACTGTAATGTTATATGGTTAGAGCAAAATACCTGAATAACCATATAAATGATGGATTATTTTAACCCATGATATTCCCTTATTTTTTCTCGGACTGTGACAGGATCAATAGGTTAAGAATCTGTCCAGTTAGCAAGTCAGCCTTTATGAGTAGAAATGCTTCTGAAATCTTAGTTTGCTTGGAGATATACTGTAGAGTCAGATCAAACACGTATTTCAGACAAGGCCATGCCACCAGACAGGGCCCTTGGGCTTTCCCGCTTTCAGTGACCTTTAAGGTCTGGCTTTCCTTAAGGGGGCAGTGTAGGGGCTTAAGGCAAGAGAAAGCAAGAGAAAGGCACTGTTATGGATCACGAAAGGCCAATCAGCCTTTACAAAAGTGGGAACGTTTTCATCCTGAGCGCATTGACCTTAAGATACAGTGTTCACTGTGGTACTGGCGGTGCCTCCCGTTACAGTTTGCCCTTTGGGGAGGTAGTCTACGATGGGCAAATGTGCACTCACAAAACATTGGAGACATTCTCCACCAATTAAGAGGCTCCTCCCGGAATTCTTTTCTTTTTTGTTTTGTGGAAGGGATGAGAGATTGAGTTCTGATCCCTGTACCTGATAGAGCTTGCCTCTTTGGCCACCAACTTTAGGAAGGGCATTAAGCCCAGACTGTGATGGTGTCCTCAAAAGGAAGCAGTAGCTGTCAGGGGCCTGTGTGCGCCCACAAGAGGTCAGGGGCATGAGGTGGATGGTGAGGTGTCCTGGGAGTCAGGACCGTCTTTTGTTGACCTACCAGTCTGCTGCGGACCTGCGCACCCTGTTCAGAGAGATTGGGTGGCTCTGTAGCGTAGGTCAGCGTTGGGAGCACCAGCGCCTTGCTCTCCACAGACTCTAGCCCTTTCTCTCCATCAGTTAGGATGAAGACCTTCAACTTTCTTAGGGTCATACGACACCTTCTGTTCAGATTTACTGTATGAACATTTCAATTGGATTACTTGACAAGATCATAACAAATTTAATTCCATGAACAGTAGAATTTCCACCTGAAAGAGCACAAGGGGAGCTCTTTCTGTTTCCTGTTTCCTCGTTCATAAGATAATGATGCTGACTACAGCAGTGCTTGAACACCCCCAGAAAATCGGGATAATTCCATTTTTTTGCCATTTCATATTATGGAAGGGAAGGTCTTTCTCTTCTACTATATTATGATATAGTTGGGTTTTTGCTTTGCAACTCCTATCAGCCTAAGAGGTGGTATACTTAGATTGGTACATTTAAAAGGTTATTTTGTTCTAAAGTGCCCCCTTTGGTTCCATCTGCACTACTCCGATTTATCCCAGATTTCATATAACACAGGGCTACATTCAAGGGGCATTGGGGAGATTTATGAATGTTCAGCAGGTGAGATGATTTTTTGTTAACCCTAAATGAAGCCTGGGATGATAAGAACTGCCGCCTTCACTATTTCAGTACACTAACATGGACTCAAAGCAGGGAGCTCACTGTTATGGCTGTATGACCCCTTCTAAAGAAAAAGGAAATCAGTCAGGAACGAAAGGGAAGAGGAAGGGGGACAAAGTTTGAAGCTCATAGGCTCTAAATTCGGCAGGCTAAAAGGAATGATGGCGGTTCATACCCATAAATTCAATCCCAAGGTGCTCTGCCAATGCAAAGTTGACCAAGGAAGGGGGGGAAAAAAAGGGAAAAAGTTTAAGCAAAAAGCAATACACTGCACTCGGCAACACATTACACATGACTAACGACTCCCGGTACTTGCGCATCAGACAGGGGTGACGTAGCAGTGCTCAGGTAGCTGCCAGGCCCGCGGTGGGGACCTCTCTTTCTAGGGGCGTGCCAACAGCAGCGCCCAGCGCCCTCATTCACCCTTAGGAGACCTGACTGAGGGGAAGCTATGGCTGCGCTGTTCTCGCCAGTATGTCAGTATAAGAGATCATTTTGACGGTCTCTTTGGAAAAGGCAGAAGCAGGTTCTAGGGAGGTGACCTTCTTGATCCGCAAACGTCCGGTGGCAGTGCCAGGAGCAGAAAGCAAGAGGAGAGCACTTTGGTGTGAACATGGTAGTGCTGTGGACTTGATGTTTCCCAGAAGTTTCTTTGGTGGTTGCTGCCGCCGCCGCTGCTACTTTGACTAGTTTTAGAAAAGGCATCCAATTCTAATTCAAAACTTCCCTCGAGCCGCCTCTTGCACAGTTCGGTCACCGACAGCAACAGACCCTCTGCCACAAAGCCAGCCAGGGGACTGGGACGCGGACTGGGGTTTGCTTCCAGTTCCCCCTATACTTCCTGGGTGGCTTTTCCAAACTCTAAAAAGAAAGCGGTGGGGCAGGGGGAGGGCGGAGGATGTGCACCGTATTCATCAGGCCCCACGGTAATTGTATTACTTCCTCAAACATCAGAGAGCAAATTAGATAATAGGCCCACAGTGCCAAGTTTCTCTGAAGAAACCCTTTTACAGGGGGCCCGACTGTGACCCCGGCACAGGGGCACAGCCACAAGAGGACTTGATCCCCAAAGGTTCTCAAGGGGACCAGCCCACAGCCAGCCATCGTGAAAACCGACGCCAGTCAGGCGTGGCGGCTGAACCTGCATGGGCTCAGATAAAGAAACGGAGAAAATGCAATAAAAATTAAAAAGAAAAAAAAATCTCTTGAGAAATGACACTATCCGTTCTTGGCAAACCGTCTGAATCAAGTTCCGTGGTGTGGAGCCCTTTAGCACTTGACCTCGCTTGCCTGGGAGGTGGCTGACAGGCAGGAGGGATGAATGAAACCGGAGGTTCAGATCAGAGGGATATTCTTGCCTGGATCCACACTGGAGACACCAGGGCGCTCCACAAAAAGAGGAGACATTGCCAAATGTGGAAAAAGAAAAAATGTGTGCACCAGGTCTTTCTCTTACACAAACATCCACCGGGAGGGATAACGGATACGGAGGGGCACAGGTGGTCTTGGTTTCCAGTCCTGCCTCTGCCATGGACCTGCTCAGTGACTCAGTCCTCACCGACAAGCTGGCCACACTGACATGTCTCACGGGGGGGGGGGCCTGAGGAACAAAGGAGTCAAGGAGCGGGAGCGCCGTGCACCCCACTTCCACGAATGATGGCAGCCAGCAAGGGGGGCCTGCACAGATAGTGCTGGAGGTTTATGTTCTGATACTCATTGCATTTAGGCTTTAAAAACATATCAATTCCATGGCCAGAAAAATTCTGAAGGCTTTTGGGGTATATTCAAGAACAGAGTATTGAGAAACTCCACCCCACCCTTCCAAAACTGAAGCTCCTGGATGGGAAAAAAAACCAGATGACAAATGCGGTAACAATGGTCAGGAGACGCGTTATGTATCTTTTATGAGAGGCCCTCTGGACTCCAGAGTACATGAGCAAAGAATCTGAATTTTTCAAAAACCTAGAATTGGAGGTGGTGGTCAGTCGTGGCACAAAGGTCTCAGCAAATAGATAATTTATTCAAATCCAAATGAATCTCATTGCCACATTAACTCCCCCCAAACTCATTTTCCAAAGAAGTTGAGAATAAATTCCTCCAAGATCTCCAAGAGGGTGTCAGGCCCTTTTCCTCCCGAGAACAGCTTCTGCCTCACCTTTTCTTCCCACCAGTCAGGAATATTTTAAGGGTTAAAATCAAGAGAGACGCACAAACAACTCTCTCCAGAAAGTCATTATTCCATGCCTACGTGAACACTGCTAATGATCACTATTAGTTGCATAGAGAGCTTGCTTAAGTCTTCAATAAAATTAGTGGCATGCCCATGCATACATATTACTGCATTTACAGTTTTATAGGTAAGCCTGTGAGCCTCACTATAATTTCATTTCATGGGAAGTCATTCATATCAGGCAACTCCAATTTCAATAATTCAATGGGAAATTGGTACTTAAAACTAGAATCTCTTCTGGCCATATGCCCTGACAAGGAAGCAGGCAGAGGAAACATGCATCTATCATTCTAGACCCAGAGCAAATGCTGCCGTCATGTATTTGTACGATGGGTGGCTGCATTTCTTTCATTGTGAATCAAGAATAGTAGAATCCACAAATGGTATTCATTTTATGAAGAGGTGATTACTATTTGTTATCTTTAATATGATGTTGGCGTAGGCTCATTACGTGTCACGGCCTCCCACTGAACTTCTGCCTAGCCACCACATTTCCCAATTTAATTAATAATTAAAAAACACAAAGATTACTGTAAACAATTTAGCTTCCTTTCTACATGTGATTTCCTGCTTGCACTAGGCAATATAAAATTTTAATTTAAAATCTAAGAGTCTTCAGGAACTATTAAACATCAACTCACACTTTGCCTTCAGATTTTGTAAATGTTTGGAGAAATATGATTAATCTCTAGGTTAAGTGTTCACTTTCATTAGGAGAAGAGAACTGTTTTTTCAGGTACATGAAGTTACGGTTTCTGTTAAAGTTTGAAGACATTCAGAATTTTACTCTTTAGTCTTAGGTCTGGCTTTTTAAAATGATCTCAAGGCATATGTGTAGTTTTAACTTTCTATATCTCTGAAGTTTCTACAAGAAATCTGTCGATATAATTTCTATATGGGACCAAATGAATGCCTGTTTTATACATTTTGACTTACCTTTACAAATGTAGACATGCCCACCCACCCACCTTCCCACCCACCCACCCTCCCACACATACCACTCTGTATTGCTACTGAGCCCTTTGAAATGAAAGAGGAGACTCTTTCCGGACTCCCAAACATCCATGTGCAGATGAGTGTGTACACACACACACACACACACACACACACACACACACACACCATCATCTCAGTTATGGTTAGAGTTTGTGATAATTCTGCCATCGGTAGTTTCCCTGCATTCAACTGTCAACAGGATGACATGTTGAATAAACTAATAATTTCAATAGGGTTTTTAAACATTTAGAAATCCACACGTGCACTGGAAACCTAAGGCTCAAAACCAGTTTACCTACTCTACTTCGAGAATGTGCTTAACCATTCTAAATTTGTACTCTTGAAAATTGGTCTATACTTTAGGCTCATCTGCACCAGCTTTTATTATATATTAGTTATGTATGACACATTTGTTCCACATTCCTGGTAACTTTTGAGGCTGTGTATGATTTCTCAGTCACCTGTACACATATGAAGCACACACACACACACACAAATGAACATGATCCCCTTCCACTATGACTTCTGTGTCACGATAGGTCAAATTGTAAGCTGACTATCCTTGACAATATTTTCCTCAGAACTGCAAAAAAGTGTTTTATTTCGGGATAAATTGAGGTCTTGAAGAAAGCCATAGAACAAGTACATTTGTTCATTTTATATTTAAAATCAGTTTAAGACTCAATAAATGCCCAAAAGGCATTTCATACAATAACTAGAATCCGGGTATTGAATTCTAGCAACATAATTTATGTGCTAATAAACATATTGAAAAATTCTAAGTTGCTGAAGAATATTCTTCTTTATATTTTGATAAGTTACAAGTAATGTTTCTTTGAAAGTGGGATATATATAGTTTCTTTAAAACTTCTCTTTCCCCGACTTTCTGAATATAGATAAACACTTAAAATTGAAGAATGGTCACTTTGGCATCCCCCTTTGGGGGGAATTTGAATATAAAGCTCTGAGGGGTAGGAAAACTGCCCTTATTTTCCCATCTCCTATGTGGAGGTTTGCAGCAATCAACCCGGAGAATTTCAGACACACAGAGGTTAGACACAGAGGTTAGCAAACTGTGCACAAGACAGCTTTGGAAAACAGTTTCTAACGGAAAAGTCGTTCCTTTCTCGGGCATATGACACCACTGTCACTGCTCTATTTTGATCATAAAGGAGCTCGCTATTTATCATGTTAAAATCTGGTCAAAATGCAAACAACTGATTTCCTGCATGTCTCCAAAAAGTGTTATTTAAGGCTTACTAAAGAATGTTTTAAGGAAACAGATCTGGCAATTCATAAATATATACTGGTTATTTCTAAGTGATGTACTATAGAAGTGAAAATAGTCTAAAAGGGAGGTTGGGAATATTCTTCACTGACAAGCATAACTCATTTTTCGGAGAAATGATTTGGTCTTAAAGCTTTTCTCTATAGTGATCCTGATTATTTTTGATAAGCAGTAAAATTTTCTGCAACAAAAAAATAATTCCAGTTAGGTTTTTTTAAGCCTAGAACATATATGAAATGTATTTACATGGTCAAGTAGATTTGCTGTCTATGTTATTTCTCTGCAAACATATTTCTACAAGAATGGCTTTAGTGCTGTAAAGACTTTCACGCCACCCCTTGATTTTCAGCTTATATTTCATCTGCCTTTGAAATCTATAGCAAAATAAGCTGTCTATTAATGATATAACATTTAAATACCTGTGAGTACAGTGGAGATCGTGCTTGCAAATGGAGCAACATTAGTTAGTTCATTATCAAAATAGAAACATCGTTATGCCACGATCTTTGATAGGTAGCCCACACATAAGTATCACTGACTCACAAGGTGATTGACTATAAATGGGTCTAATTTTCCCATAATGCATGTGGAATTTATACTAGATCATCAATGACTGTCAAATTCCTGAATCTTATACTTCATATGCATTTCAAAGAAAATGCCCAAAACCCTGTAGCCATTGAGTCCATCCCAACTCAGAGCAGCTCGACGGAAAGGACTGCTGAAGTGGCCAATCGTACCCAGGAGCCAACAGCCTGGATCGTTCTCCCCGGCAGTGGCTGGTGGATTTTTGAGCCACCTAACTAGCAATTGGCAACCCGGTGCTTAAGTAAATCTCGGATCATTTTCTGTTACGTCAACTTAAAATGCACCAACCCCTTGTGGAACATTTTCCATGGTAAGCAATTGACCATCCAAATCAGGTGTTGGCCAACTGGCCTGCTGGCAAATTGAGCCTGCTCCCTGTGTTCTGAAATGAGCTCTCCTTGTCACACAGCCAAGGTCATCTGTGTAAGTATTGTTTCTCTTCTCATGCTACACTGGCAAAGTATTTGTGACCATACTTTATATCACTAGCAAACCCTACAATATTTCTAGTCCTTTAAAGGAAAAATATTGCCAGCTCTCAATTTAAGTGTGCGGCTGTATGGAGTGTGCCCACAGCTGCAAAAGCTCCAGCCTCAAAGTCTGAGAGTCCCGGCTCACAGGGGAAGGACAGAAATATATCCGAGTTACCTGTGCAATTGTACCAACTCTAAAAGGGGTCCTAGAGGCCTGGTGTTCGGGACTTCCAGAGCTCAGAAAAGTTCATCAGAATTGCACAGTTCTTAATTAAAATAGCTATATATGTGTATACGGTCACATATGTGTCTATATTCTAGAGGTGAGCTATTCTATTTCAAATAAGAATACATTTTATATTTTAAATGACCTAAGGTCATCATCAATATTAGCATTAAAAAAAAGGTTTTTTTTTTTTGATGGTTTACACTAGTCCTCATTGCACAGTAGCTCCCCGAATCAACATCCATGGAAGCCAGGATAGCTCCTTTGTCGTGAAATGTTTGCTTTCAATTTTCCTACTCCGTGTTATTTTTTTATACCTAGATGCAAATGAGGTGGTTAATGAAGAGAAACACCTAAACTCTTTTGATTATGTTTATTTGTGATAAATAACACATTCGGAACCAAAATGAACTTACCAGCGTCTCAGGTGTATATGGGTTAGCCCTTAGCACCCTGCTTTTCTGAATGTTGTCATTTTATAAAGAACATGGACTGTTTCATGGAATGATGTTTATTTTATCAATAAAAGTGAGACTTTTCAATGCCTTTATTGCAATTCCACTGCTTGATATTGACTATCATAGTGCATCACATTATTCAATATCAGTGCCAGAAACATCTGGAGCCTCACACACCTATTAGAAACTCAGAGCCCACGAGACACAAACAGAGGGATTAATACAATTGCTTTGGTTAATGTTCTCATGCGACAGGCAGAGGCAGTCAGTGTTAAACCTGGTAAAACACGTCTAGCTCTAGGTGAGCTCTGAGGGGAGGTACGGCAGCAAGAAAGCAGCACCGACTGAGCATGCTCCTATTCAGGCAGAGACAGAAAGGGGGTGGACGTACTGTAGAAGCTGGCCATTACGTAGTTTTGGCAGCGATCACCAGTAAACTCATTTGGGCACCTGAGAGAAGAAACAAAAAACAATGGTGGAAAAAACAGAGAAAAAGAAAAGAGGTGAATATATGGCAGAAAGAAGCCCCGTCAGTGTCAATTGACTTGAACTTGGTGAGTTCGCCCTCAGGAGCTGAATCCTTGTGCTAATCATGCCTTCAGACTCTCTGGCATTTCCCCACACGATTAAAATGTTGGGCAAAATGTAGTGTGTGAGTCTGTCTCACTGAAAGATCCAAGGATTTCAGATGATTTCTTTCCTTCAAAGGGAATCACCTGAAGTCAAAGCCGGTCATTTTCTCTCAGTTTTCCATTTGATAGTTCTGCTCAAAAATGTTGAAAGAAATTTTGTCACCCTGCCTGCCATGGTGACCAGCATCACTGGCCACCCTGACGGGCCATTCTTCAGGGCCTAGGTTGAAGGACAATCAGAAGAGGTCATAGTGCAGGGGTTGATGTCCTGAGTGGCTGAACCATAATTAGAACAGAAGCATTCGGTTACAACTGAGCTATGCAACTACCAAGCAGTAGTGACTGTGGCTGTAGAAAGCAAACGGCACATTATTTTAACATACTTTCTTGGGTATGGACTTTCATGGGCACATTCTCAGTACATCTTGCTCCAGTGAATCCAGGTTGGCACCTAGAGGGCAAAAATGTGATAAGCAATAGAACACTCAAGACACCAAACTTTCAGACCGGAAATTTCCCTCTCATGGAACAGGAAGAATCCTATAAGTGATCTGGTTACCTAACATCAAGACAAACCATTTAGAAAACTGTGTCCCATGGAAACTGTGGGTTATCGATTTCTGTGGGTTGCTTCAGTCTTCGAAAGATCAAATTGCACTAGAATGCGTTTGAGTGGCGGTGGCAAGGCATGGCAGCAATGCCATTTTCCCATGGGCATGATTTCATTTACTACTGAGCACTGACCCTTAGCATGTTCACAGAGTGTTTTTGATAACAACTGATATGGTCTACCTGCAATCTTTATTGACTGAACTGAGCCCCAAATCAAGCCCACTGCCCTCAAGCCAGTTCCCACTCATAGGGACTACATAGGGCGGGCTAGACAGGCTCTCTAGGGTTTCTGAGAAGGTAAATTTTTATAGGAGGATAAAGCCCCAATTTTTCTCCCTCGGAGTAGCTGGTGGTGTAAACCACTGACCATGTGCTCGGCAGCCCAATGCTTTACCCATTCTGCCACTAGAGCTCCCAACATAGTCCAGACTTCTTATAGAACTTAAATGGTCAGTTCTGGACTTGGTAATGTAATAAATCCCAACTATGAGTCACACACACTTGTGCTCTTAATTGCTGACAATACAAAGCAAATATTCACCAGTTTTTGAATACTAACATACAGTAAGTCTATTTATTTTATGCCGAAAGATAGACAGTTGATTCTGATTCTTATTAGCAACAATTTTTCGTAACTTGTTTATCCTCAATCACTGACAAATACATTTAAAACTTAGACCAGTTATTCTTCCAATGTAGCATTTAATAGATGTCACTTTGCATTTAAAGTAAAAGTGTTTAAAGAGTATATATTTAAAAACTTACATTTTTTACATATATATACAAAGGAATCTTCAAAATGTCCGTGGAAATGTGGAATTAAAAGACACCGAAATCTCCCCCACACCCGTGGAAGTCCCCTTGTATTTACATATACATTTTCTAGAATGTTATAGAGTGTCTTCTTTCAGGCCATCCAGTGGCGCTGTGATTAAACATGGAAGTCCTTTATTTGATCATTTTGTTGCTGTTACTCTGGAAACTGAAGCACCGGGCACTGGACCCATTCTCCCCAAGGTGATGTTCTAACAAACAGCAGCAGCATCTAATGATCAAGTCTACTTAAACAAAGCATCTTATTAAATTAGCTCTGATAACATACACATCATGATTTAAACACAGTCCTTTTTTCTCGAGAATAAGTAAATATGCATAAGCACCTGCACACTATTTTTGACCTGAGCCAGATGTGAACAGAATGATTTCGTTTTACCCACACAGGTTTGGTAGCTCTTCATTTCCCTTCCAACCAAGCCCAGTGCTTAAAAAGTGTTTCCTGACTTGATACTTCTAGCTATTCCTACTACCTGAAGCATGGCCTACAAGAGGAAATCTTAATAGTTCTAGATACATATTTATGTAAAATTACACCATACTTTGATCATTCACAACAATATCAACAAGGAATATTTGGTATTGAAACAGTTTTGAGTCCTTCACAACCCATATGTAAATGAATTGCGTGTTTCTTGATAGGTAGAATCTGTTTGCTGCGGTGGACTGAGGAAGATCTAAAGAGAAATCTGTATAAGAGCTGCAACCTATGAGGTTGGGTCTGTTTTCATAAAAAATGCTATTCCTTATGCTTTAGCAGCCATGCCTTCACACAGAAAAGAGAAACAGAGGAAGAACTTGTTTCCCTTAAAGCTTAAATAATTCCTGAAGTAAGTTTTTTAGTTATTTCATTTTTGTAATTACCTTGCATACACATAGACATATATTCAACCATATAAATAAATACATAGATAATTCAAGAACAAAAGACATTTTACAATGTTGTTTTTATCTTGACCAATACAAATGATCGTATCGATCATACAACAGTATTCTTTTTCATGCAAAGAACATGATTTAAAATGTGTGAAAACCACTTCTATGTGTGTGTGTGGGTGAGAGAGAGAGAGAGAGAGAGAGAGAGAGAGAGAGACCAGTCATTTGAGACGAGATAAAAATGCCCTTATTTAAGGCTCATAAAATTAACAAGAAGCTCAAGAATCATGTAGTAAAGTAAAATACCATGTAGGTATCTGAGACTCAAAGAGTTGTGTGGTCAGCAGGCAAAGGCCAAGAAGGTAAAAGGAGTCAATAATCACACCCTCTTAATTTTCTAGTTATTAAAACCTTCTACCAAGACTATTTTCCAGAACACTAGCATTGTAGTGGTTTAGCTTCATAATAAGATGATATAGAATATTTGGAATAGGAACACTTAGAACGATTCCAAATGCACAAATGCTTCTACCAACTAATTGCTATATCTGAACCAAAATTTCATTTCATGAATGCTTATCTTCATTCGAGAAAGCATGTTCTTAGTGAAAGTCATGGCCCTCAAAGTGTGGTCCATGAACCAAGAACACCAGCGTCTCCTGGGAGCTTGTTAGTAGAAATGCAGAACGTCATGCCCCAGACCACAATTAAAGACGAGAACCTCTATTTTAACAAGATCCCCTAAAGGCACAATACAACCAAACCAAACCAGAGAGCACCAAACTCATCGCCATGGAATTGATTGCGATTCATAATGACTCTACAAGAGAGAGCAGAACTATCAACAAGGGTTTCTCCGAACAGATCTCTAAGAAAGCTGACAACCTCATCTTTCTCCAATAGACCGGCTGGTGGGTCTGAACTGCTGACTTTGCAGTTAGTATCCTGGGGTTTATCCCACTGCATCACTGGGAATTCTTAAAAGACACAAAGCCCATAAGATATGAGAGACTGTAGACTTGAAAGATGGAGTGTAAGGGCCTCTTATCCTGACAGCAGAGTACCTTGCTGTTGGGGCCTGGGTAGTCCATTGAGCTTTACTCATTCTCTGTCAGTGATAAAATAAAAGCTTTAACTAAGTGCTCTTCAAAAGTATCTTTTACCATAAAAGTTTTCTGAATGGATGCTATGCTAACACATGGAACCACTGAGAGCACACTTGACATCATTTCTTCTGATGACTGCCCACCAAAGATGACAGAGGACATTTAAAAAGCATTACTGATTCCATGGATTTTAGAGACAACCAAAGACAACCAAATAAAAAATACCCATTGCTCTGCACCAATGCTTGTTATGTAATTGTGTAAACATCTAGAATTGTTGCCAAATAAGATGCAAGAAAACAGAAATGGATCAAAAGAGTTTCTGTATAAACATTACTAAATGTAGACTCTGCCTTGATTGTGTAAAGGACTCATAGGCATCATATGCAAATGACAGGCTGTCTGATCTAGACACTCTTATTAAGTTCCATGGAATCACTTCTGACAGAGTATCTAGCTTCTAACATATTTCTGTATTAGCAGTTGATATTATGTTTGTTATTCAAAAATTTGTTCTCTCCTGGGAGATTACCTTGCACTAAATCAAGTGATAATGTTATGCCTTCCATGACTGAGGAAACGCCCAAAGTTTTATTTCTTAAGGAAAATACCATGTTTGACAAACAACCAAGCACTTGGGCTGCATTAAAGAACATCGTTTCTTTAAGACCAAAAGATGGGATTCCCCTTCCTCCTGATATTTTTCTTCCATTTGCTCTAGCACCTATTTTTAATGTTTGTACTACATTTGTCCTAAATAGAATGACTTCTTAATTGTAGTCCAGGACAGAAGCTACAGAGCGGATTTGCTGTCCAACAGCAATGTGGGCACGTTTCAGTTCCTGAAATCGGTTGCTGTGCCCTCGGTGAAATAGCGTTCCTCCCACTTCCCTCCCTGCTCTTCTTACAGGTCACTTTTGGGTAAACATTGCACTTTGGTTCTCAAATGATTGATTGCATGGAAAAGTATATTCTTCTCTGGCATTACTGTTCAGCAGCTAGATCTGCCTATTGTTTGGCAGATCTAGGGGCGGGGGGGTTCAGTTCCCCAAAAGCAGGGTTTCTAACAGGCAAAGTCTTGAGGGCTCCACAGTCTATCACACTGGCAATTCTGGTCTTTCTGTGTTCTCAAATCTTGTTCTATTGGCCCCTTTCATTCTCTGTGCAGGACTTAAGCTTCACCAATATTTCTGTGGAAGCTTAGGCAGCACCTATTCGTAATTAACCTTTTCCTTACTTCTACCTTCTGTCTCTCTACTTCTTTTCCCTCAGGTACAAGGTTATGATCCCCTCTTCAGCTCTCTCATTGCAAATTGCCCTGATACCTCCCTTTCACTTAGCTACCTATTCTGTTGCTGTATTTTTCGCCTCTGCTAGGTCAGACTGTGCTCGAAGGACCAAACCATATTTTAATTACTGTGTACCACCAATGCCTATCGCAGTGCGTGGCTCAGAAAGGGCATTCAAAGCACACGTACTCAACTGAACCAAGTTCAGCGCTGGGCGAGGACCTTTGTCTCTTCCCGCAGTTTTACTTCCTGACTCCTTGGAAGCCTTCGTGTGGCTTGGTATGTCTTCCCATGTCAGCTTCTCCACTTGCTTACGTTTTCTTTTTTATATTTCAAAAGTGATCAAATCAAGATATGCCTACACTCATCCTGTACCTTCAGCAGCATAGCACTTAAATTGATTCCCAAATGGGATGAGAACCACAGGCATAGGGGGGTTAAGAATTAAAACATAATAAAATTTAGAAAAGTATCATTTGTGAAAGCCTTTCATGTCCCCAAGGGTCAGCCCTGGTTTACAACATAAAATATTACGATAATGTGTATTTTAGCTACAAACTCATGTATCCCCATCATTATATAGTTAAGCAGTAGCAACCTTTTCTTTTTTATTATGATCTTGGGGCCAATTTTCAGACTGAAATAGCAGTACGTACATACAGTGACTACTCTGGACTCAGAGTAAATGTTGACACACACACTCACAAGAGTGAGTCCTTCTTGCTCTCCAGAGCTATTTCTCCGATAGGTAATTCCAACGGCGAGGGAGGCAGTGCTAGCAAGATTAGCCCCCCACTCCACCCCCCGCCCCCGTCTCGGCCCTTGTTTGAACCTCGGTCCTTTCCTAAGGCTCTGTTTGCACAGCTTGTTCTGAAGTGCTCGCGTGTAGACTCACCCCCTTGCCAGTGTTTATTCTACATGATGTATCCTTAAGTTTGGGGGTCAAACCATTTAATTGGCTACGGGATCAATCCACATCCCATACATCTCCACATCACTCTGACACGATGACATATGGACCGTCAGCTTGTGGTTTGCTCTTCCTCTCTGGAGGATTAACCTTTCTTGTCTCATCAGACAGCCCGGAGGCTCACACCAGACAAGTTTGGGGGTTCTATCGACTTCAACTACTACATTTTATGACAAAACATCTAAATACGCACATTTTAAGTCATTTAATAGAAATATTTAACAATTGTGTATTTTATTCTAAATGTGTCTTAAGTTGAGGGCTGCTATATCCACTTCTTTTCACAGACACTTCAGATGCTTCTGACTAGTTTCTCTCCCCCCGCATACAGATCATCTATGATTACATCAATTAGTTAAAATGTCCATGTTTCTCATTCTTAGCAGCCCATGGATTCTATGAGGGCTGAAGTCACTCTGTCTCTTTTCACCACTTCCTGCCCACTGGAAGCACTGAATTGCAAAAGAGCTCCACAATTCACGTGGCTAGTGAGCTGCTTCGATGAAGAGAAAGGGCAGAAACTACTTAGGGCACTGAGTCAATGCAGCAGAAGTTAAGCACAGCGACACCTCAATTGGTTCTTTCAAGGGGAAAAGGAGGTTCTTCCAGGTAATTTAGTAAGCCAAAGACCAAATGAATAACTACCTGGTAAGCAAATCGCCCTTGCTGCTAGTTCTGCTCTGTCCCAGAGGGTTGCCTGGAATCAACATCAGCTCCACAACAGTAACTTCCAGCACACAGAGGGGGAACTTGGGTAGGGCAAGTAGTTGACATGCTCAGCTGCTAAGTAAAGCTTTGAAGGTTCAAATCCATCCAGAAAGAAAGGCCCTGTGAGCGACATCTGAAAAATCTGTAGCTGAAGCCCCTCGGGAGCCCAGTTCCACTCTAACACAGATGAGATCGCCATGCGTTAAAACTGCTTTGATGGCAGTTGGTGGGTACGCATGTAGCAAGAGGCTAGGGTAAAAGAGAGTGAAGAGCTGAGTGTCTACATCAGTGGTCCTCAACCTTCCTCATGCCGCAACCCTTTCATACAGTTCCTTGTGTTGTGCTGAGCCCCCAACCATAAAATTATTTCCGTTGCTCTTTTGCAACTATAATTTTGCTACTGTTAAGAATCAGGTGACCCCTGTGAAAGGGTTGTTCAACCCCCAAAGGGGTTGCGACCCACAGGTTGAGAACTGCTGGCCCAGATCTAAGCAATGGAGTGCTATCTACTTGCTCTCACAAATGCCAGCTGTATGTGGTAAAGATTACAGTGCTCAGTTACAGAGAACAGTTTTAACCAATTCTGACGAAAAACCCTTCCATGCCTGGAGTTGGGGGGACTTAGCTATCTGTTCCTATAGACTCGAATCTCTAACACTATGTCTATCCTTTACATTGTTCCACATTTTTCTTTCTATAGTTATGAAGCTCCTGCTGCAGGACACAACTTTGCTTAGGAACCACAATGTTCATTTCATTAAGTGAATCCTGGTATTCATATGTAGTACGCATACCATCATCGTACCAGGATTTTACGTAGAGTAAGCTTTCCTCATGTGTTGCTTTGCCCCTTTCTCCCCTATGCAATGGCTAATTTGTCTAGCCTCTACGAAAATCTCTCTTTCCTGAGCATCTGCAACGGACGTGGCTTCTCTCTACTACTCAAGAAGTTACTATGATCCTGACTTGCTATCTCAATGTCTGAAGTCTCCCGCTCGCTTTCAGAGTGCATGGATAGGCTCCGTTGTCCAACGTCATTTGGCTCTAGCTGTTATTTATTGATAAATTTCTAGGATGAAGTCACTGACCTAAGCACGCAAGACGCTGTGGCATGTAACAACCGCGTCCAATTATCCCAGCTTCTTCTTTTCCCTCCCTTCTAGGAATTCCAGCTACCTTAGGAAACGCCACTGTTCTATTTCAAATACACTCACTCTAGTGAATTACTTTGGAAGGCATTTAACTTTTCTAAACAGACCAAGATTCTAAGGACCACAAAACTGTATTATACTCTGTGTTTCCAAAAATGTCTAGCACTGATGTAACTAATCTACAAAACAAATATCAGTATTCATTTATTAAGTCTATTGTTACACATTTTTGTGACTTTATCTCTGGCAGTCTGATGTTTTTCAGGGTTGACTGCCACAAGAATTCATATACTACCTGGTTTCAGAAAAATTAACTATACACAATTGTACAGGGAAATCTTTGAAGGTTGAATCTCTTCTTTCTTTCTTTTTTTAAACATTTTATTAGGAGGAATCTCTTATTTCTAAATTCAGCTTCATCCCTTTTTTTGGCCCATACGGAAGCCAGTGTTCGGAGATACAAAATGATCTATCAAATCCAAAGTTATCAACTAAACCAGTCACTCCACCAAATCCAATGAAACCTGCTGGTGTTCCATACAATGGAGAAATGGGATTTAAACATAATACTACATCCCGTGAAGGCAGGTGTGCGGGCCGTTCCCTGTGTCTACAGAGAGCATGCAATACTATCACTTTTTATTATAAAATTATCACTCGCTTCCTCAGGTGTTAGCAGAAATGAACTCATTTAATTTCACTGAGTTCCTGGGGAAAAATTAGAGACTATATTAACTAATTATAAATCCAGGTTTGTTTGTTTGTTTGTTTTTTCAACAAAGACCTAAAGTGAACGCGATCAAGAATTCACTAAAACTAGTGGTTAAATTGTAATTCCCTCACGATGAAGTTATATCTATCCACTGGACAACATACTGTGTTTACATTCAGAAGAACATGTATGTATATGTAATTGATTTCTAAAGAAGAAGAAACAGTATCTGGACAATATCCTGTTCAAATTATCTTGTTTCTTTGAATGACATGACAACATAGAACACTATAGTGCCAACAAGGACAAAGAACCCTAGTATAATTCGTTCCTCGTCTTTATGTAATCTGGAAGAGTGACTAGTTTCTGTCTGGGCTACATTTCAAATTACTGTAGAGAGAAGAGGAATAGAGATGATGAGAACTCCCACTGAAGTTCCCACACCATCCCTGGGGGAAGTCCAAGTATCCAGCAAATCTCTCCTTCCAGAGGGGTTTAACCCTAAAATGCTTAATCCATTTGGAACACCTTGTTTTAAACTGAGAGACAAAAGTAATTTTCTGTAAAAATCTTCTGCTTCAACCCCCAAGAAGACAAACAGGAGATGAGGTGACCGAAGAAATTGCTTGGAAGCTCCTGTGCCTGTGGTGCTCTGAGTCATTCATGTCTTTTCCTTAGAATGATGCTGGTTTGGATGGTGCAGCTCACGCTTGAGCAATGTTTTGCTGAAGACAGACGGATCATATGGAAACTATGAACTGACTTCACAAACAGGGCCATGATGAACCAAAAGAACAATTTTGTTTTTTTTCTGCTCCTATTCAAGTGGTCTAGTGAACAATAAATTATCGCAGGACATGTGGATTATGTGTCTCTGTTTAAATACTGAGCAGTGATTATCTTAAACATACTTTTCATACTGGGATTTACAAACAAAAGGGAAAAATAAAGAACAAAATATACATACGTCTTCCATCTAGGAAGGCGGCCTGAAGTATTTTGGATGTTAAATATACTCCAATTCACCCCACAAAGTACTGACTTGCCTTGATGTATCAAGAAGGTCATTTCCCCAAAGAAGCAAACAGCTGTCAGCCTGTTAGCTGTCAAAATGTTCTTTCCCACAAGAACAAGGGAGAAGCTTTAACACTTTCCCAAACTCTTGTAATTACCGCACACACTTACACACATCAAGATGACATCAGTGGACGTGAGCTGGAGGGCAAGCACGAGCCACTGGACAATGGGCCTGGGGACGGCAGAGTGCTCCTTCATTGTTTACTGCCTTCAAGCATATCATAAGGACAACACATATTTCATGAAGATTAAAAATATATAGCAACATGTTTTTCTTGATTGGGCTTAAAAATTAATGAAAACTGGTGTAGGTGAAGAAAAATTACAGTTGTGGGCGTAATACCAAAATAGAATGTATGCTGAGGACTTAACACAATTGCATGTTTTGTGTAGGATGTGGAAGGGCTACTACGGACCAGCTGAAATTAATATGTGGGAAAACACGACCTTGGCTCCTATGCACATATATATATATATATATATGAAGGAACTGGCAGAGTGTTCACTCAGCTTATAAATCTGCAAAGACTAGGATGAAAAATGATCGTGTCTTGTGATTATAATTAGAATACAGTATCTCGGGTGCTTTTAAAGAAGTAAACTATTCATGACGCAGATCCTAGGAGAATAGTTTAAGGAATTATAACTTTCTTCAGAGAGAGTTTTTATTAAAATCTAATTATACTGTATGCCATTGGTTTGCAAAGAATAAAAAAAGGTATCTGTGTAACAAATAAGTTTCATATTTTATAGATTATAACTCTTAGCTTCTGGTACTTTCTGTTATTATCAGAGAAAATCTTAGAGGATATGATAAAATTTGTTCATCTCAAATCAGTACATATTGTGAATATGGAAGTGTCAGATTTTTCTACATTCACAAGTGTGCCATCCGAGGTATATCTATAAATAAAGGCAGTGCATTAAATAAACACCCTGCTTTCAATGTATACTAAGTGCATTTCCAAACACATGAAATTCACTATTGTCTTTTTCCATAGTGAGGTCAACTGCAATTCAATTAACCGTTTTTTCTGAAACCATAAGGTAATCCCCAAAGGTAGCAGATGTGCCAAATCAGTCTTCTGTTCTTCTGTTTCTTTGAGGTGTCTGTGCATTCTGTAGCAGGCCATGGGGGTAAGAAAGGAATGTTATCTTGTATCTCAGTCGCACACTGGACAGAGAAGCAGGTTGTCGAACAGCATGCCTCTATGGCATTTGCATGTCTCTCCTGGGCAGCGACGAGGAAAACCATGATAAAAGCAGAATGAGGAATATGATGGCAAATAAAGAAATCGACATGGAAATAAAGCAGCAACCAATTTTTGATATAACAGAGGAGATGATGAATGGTTTAAGCTTTTCAAAAACACTTGACAAATAAGACAGTCATATTCCACAGCATGTAATGGAAATGAAAAACAAAACAAAACGCAATGCATTATAAGACACAGAAATAAGCAGCTGTGGACCCAGCCCCGGACAGGAGTGATTTTCTTACTTGCACAAGTATCTTGAGGGATTGGAAAGGTCTTTCACCATGAAGCACTCGCCTCCGTTCACACAGAACGTTTTCTCCTTCTCTGCGCATCTCACGAGATGGCTCGTTCCCACTGTGGATGTAGAAGTAGCTGCACAAGAGAAAGAGAAGACGGAAAGGTTTACATCCACTTCTTCCCCTTCTGAGAAGTCTCTCCTCTTCCATTTGCTTGACAGGAAGAGCTGACAAGAGATGGCATCGTCCTCCCTGCACTTTGAGGCTTGGGAATAAGGAGGAAGAAGGACTTTCTAGCTTGAAGGAAACCGTTTAATTATCAAAGGGTTAATGAAAGATGTAATTAATTTCATTAATTTTCTGACTCATAATTAAGTAGGAAAAGACGCTCAACCTTTTTGTAAGCAATATTTCACCTTCTAATGTAATTGGCAAAGAGATGATCTATGATCATTAAGAAAAGTATATCTTCCAGGAACACTCAAAAGCAATTATTTAAAGTTGTGTCAATGTAGGTCAAATCAGAAATCAGTCTTTCAATGACAACTAATTGATAAGGGCTTTCATTTGGGAAATTATGTTTTGTATGGATATTGAAGTTACAGTTGTTAAGACATATCGTACAGCAAAGCATAACATGGCTATGCATGCCTAGTATTTTTTTAATTTAAAAATACACTAACAAAGGCAATAGCAGCCATTCTATTCAAAATTTCCACTTTCACTAGAGATGCCCATTGTTGCCTGATGACCATGTCAATTTTCAGGACGTGGAACGACAGTCTGAAAATGTAAACTAAAGCACTGCAAAATTGCTCGTTTAGAATTCAGAACAGACATAAGTCTTACTTCGCCTTTGCAGCCTCCTTCCTTTAGAAATCTTGATGGTCAGTTGCGCAAGCAGTGGCTACACAAGCGCAGTTGAAAATGGCGATTCCACCAGGCGGGTCACGGTACGTGAAGAGTAAGCTTGCTGCAGTATTTAGTACCACAAGTTCCCCCACTTATTTGTGCGGTCTCAGCAACAAAGCTCTTTTAAAAATTGTTCATCAGGACAAAAAACAAAATGAACCCCTTAACCCAATGACGATCCTATCTATTTTTCAAGGGGAAAAAATAATCACACATACCGAACACTGTCCTCACACAATATTTTGAACCATCTTTTAATTCTTAACTTCTCTCTCTCTAGTGTTCTTTTTCCTTGTCAATTTTTATTTTATTTTGTGTATGTGTGAGTATCAGATACCCTACTAACCTTCACTAGACCTACTATGCATTGTTTGTTCAGGTCCCTGGCCTGTCTTTTTGTTTGGTTGTTTGTTTCCTGCAAAGGTCTATATTTCATAGTAACTTTAAAACCTGTTAGTCTATTCAGCTTTATTTTTATTCTGCTTGATCAGAATAATCAGCCTCTAATTATTCAGTTTCTGAATTGGACAAGGCCATCCTTGCCTCTTACGCGCTAATCTTAGGAAGGTTTTTGGACCAATGCATGGTTCTCAGTGTGGTTTTCACAGTGCTAGCACAGAACAGTTAGAAGGACTTAGACGCTAGAGACCATTATTAGTTCAGATCCTGTCTCCTACTGGCTTCATGCTCTTGAACAAGGCACTTAACCACCCAGGTGATCAATTTTCCCATTTGTAACACAAGAATATTAGACCTCTAACAGGATTTTTTGGGAAATGATTAAATCTTAGGCAAAGGAATTGGCACAAGCTGACACTCAATGAATAATAGTACTAATTAGTACTGAGCAAGAAGGGAAGAATTATAATGTTGGTATTTATCAATCAGATAAAAAGCTTGACAAGAAAATCGGGATTTCAAAGACACATACTATTCATGAAACATGACAACTATGATTAAGAAGTGGGTCTTTTTGGAATATTATTTATTATTCGAACAAAAACTCATTTTCAAAAAATGTATTTCAAAGCATCCTGCACAGTCTCCAAACCAAACAAATGTAGGAAAAGGAACATGAAGAGGAATAAAAGGGAGCTGATTGTACTGTGTATTTTCAGTTATACTGTATCATCTTCATCAGAAGGAAGACAATGTGATTTGCATCATGGGGACTGTCGAGTCCCAGAGAAGTAAACATCTGCATACTTTACACAGCGTATCGCTTTAACATAATATTCTACACTCTCATATGGAAAGGAGGATTGATACAGCGCTGCACAATGCGCTCCAACACAACCATGGTCAGCATGGTGCAGGACCTGGCCGTGCTTCCTTCCGCCGCATGTAGGACAACTGAGTCAGAACCCACTCGGGGGCCCCCCAAAACAACACATGCTGTTGACTTAGGTGCCATGGGTTAACACCGTCATCCGCAGAGATGGCTTTTTAATAACGTTAGGAGGCAGTCTGTCTTGAATGTTCCAGGCTTTGTATTTAAGCCCTTGAAACTGTTGACAGATTTCTTTGGGATGAAAAATTGGGCAGAGTGCCCTTGCGGCCCCATGTGGCAGTACTGAACAGACCACCTGCAGCGCGCTGTCACCATTCACTCATGGCTAGAAACCCCCACCTAACGCATGCCCTCGTGGCTTGTGCTGCCCTGACTGGTGGCAGAGTCTCCCGTCCTCCAAACTGAGCCCCAAGCACTGCACAGGCTCTTTCAGAACAAAATGATTTTAACTAAAAAACAAAACAAAAAAAATCACCCACCTCCCTCCAATAGACATTCTGCATCAACTGTAAACTAACAACAAAAGCTAAGCAAACAACCCCCAAACACAAACCCACTGACTTAAATTGATTCCAACACACGCACAGCCAGCTGTAGGACAGAGTAGTACTGGCCCAGAGGGATTCCCAGCCTGTAATCTTTACGCAGGCAGGCTGCCGCAGCCGCCACCGCTTTCTCCACAGAGCGACTGGGTGGCTGTTGGAACTGCTAATCTTTGTGTTGGCAGCTGACTGCCTTACCCGCTGGTATTCTTACAATACCAGTTAGCCATGATGTACTCAAATCCCTACACGTGGTGATTGAGATGACCAAACTGCAAGATTAATAAATGTATGTAAACATTTTAAATTATTCTTGTTTTCACCTCTAAAAATCTCTCTGCAGAATAGCTATCCTTCTATTCTGTAGCACCCAGTTATGACACATACAGCAATACTTAAAAGCAGTCAAGGGATACCAGAGCGTGGGCAGACATCCTGGGAAGCGAGACAGCAGCTACGGTTTCCTACAGTCATGGGTCACTGGGCTTGTCACTTTTGTTTTCCAGCAGCAGTGAGATCCAAGTGTTCCTGGGATTAAAGAACAGCAACGAACGCCCAGTGGACCCAAAGGGTGAGCTGCCTGGGCATAGCTGCTCGGAACCAACAGCGAGCACAGGAAGAAGGCCCATGCCCAGCAGAACCCGGGCTGGACATGGGGTAGCGGAGCTTTGGAGACTCAGAGGCTGTTCTCCTCTCTTCTCTAGGCTTCAATAAGTGGGTTTGACTGGACAGCGGTGAGGTTTGGGTTGGATTATGGGGAGGCCTAGTGCCAGCAACAGAAGTTATCAGAGGCAACAAGGGTAAGACTCTGAGCAATTATCCCTAAAAGGGACATTTCCAAATAAAATATAGTCAGGTTAATCGTGAATTTTGCTGAGAAGAATCAGGCAAGCGCTCCATTTTAACAATGATTATCTGCGTGCCTGCGTCCAGCCGCCTGTCTCAGTAAATTCAGCTGCAAAACGAACGATCACAATATTGATGTGAAATATCTTAAAATATTTTCAGTGGAAACACTGCACAAACAGAGGGTGATGTTACTGCAAGTAATGGTATAATTATTGTGCATAGAAGCAAAAACATTTCTGTCAAGACTCATCCCCACGAAATAACATACAACCAAGCCTCGAATTTTTCTTGGAAATGAATGTCCTCCAAAATCACACTCTGGAAGTTGTGTTATATGTTTTTCTGGTTTCTGATAGATGAGACCCAGAATTGAGGAATCTATAGAGACGCCAAGTAAAATAAGGGTTTGGGGGGGCGGGGGTACAGTGGCGAAGGGGGGATGTTGGGGAGACGAAGTCAAGGGGTCCATGTAGAAATAGAATGTTCGGAAACTGATTGTGGTAGCCATGGTACAATTCTGATGGACGCGATTGAACTCTGGAAAAATATAATATATACAGTAACAAAAACAAAAATATGCTAAGAGAGCTGGTCTAATTTGGGAAGTGAGACACTGAGTAGCTGTAAAATAATAAGTAAATATCAGTAATCACTGTTTTGATTTCATCATAACTGTTTGACAATAATTGATAATTGCTGGTTTTGATTGCCAATCAAAAGGTTAGCAATACCAACCAATCCAGTGGCCCCTTGAGAAAAAGGGCTGGCAATCTGCTTCTGTGAAGTTTACAGTAAAGAGAACCCTAGAAAGCGGTTTTACCCTGTAACACAACACAGGGGCACCATGAGGGACAGAGCTGAGTCAATGGCAGCTAACAACAACAACAAAACCAACAAATGATTGTTGTTCTGCCACTTTGAAGATCACGGTATAAGGGACATGGCATAAGCTTTGCTTCAACCTTAATATTTTGGAATTCATATTAGTGTACATTTTTATAAATGCACAGAATGGCTAAAGAGTTCAGCAAGAATAAGTGTCCTCTGCTCGCTGCCAGATAGTTTCCCATGGAATCACAGAGGCAGTTTTCTGCGAAAGACAAGCTAAAAAGAAAACAATGCTGAAAATGAATGCTTACTCTCCTGCTTGTTTTAAGTAGTGTTTTCCTTATCAGCGCAGTAGACAGCATCAACAAACCAGGACCATTACACAAATGCAAATTGCTGATAACAAGGCACTCTATTCTTCTTTGACAATTACCAGAAATTAGCGCTAGTGTGCAGTCTATACTCCAAGGAACAATCATTAGATCTGTCTTCCCTGAGTGAATGAGTTCTTACCAGTACTTTTTAGCCCTTAATGATTGTCTTGTAGGAAATAAACTAAAGAACTATTTATAATTTTTCAAAGGAAACATATGTTTTCTATTCCAAAATAGAGCTGTCAATGGCTAAGAAACTAGTTTGTTGTCATTGTTTTAAAAAAAGAAAGAAAACAAAAAAAAATCTCACCTGGATATCCTCACTGCCTATGTATTTAGAGATCTGCATGTTTTCTTGCTCTTTGATTTCCCAATTTTTTTAAATAGGAAAATATTATCCTTGCTTGGAATATAGCTCCTCTGAAATTAGGTACTAGCTGCAAATTGCACTGCCTGGGGTCGGGGAGTGGGTGGAAATAATTTTCCTGGTTCCTGGCAATAAAGTTGTGAACCAGACGTCAAAATTGAAAACCTGAGCTGCCTAATGCAGCTTCTGTGAATGCCTAGGGAGAGAGGGGCGTGTAGAGAGTCGGTTTCCAAAGAAATGTTCAGGACTAAACTGAAAACCACCAAAGCCCTGTCATTCTGAGTCAGCCTGTCTTTCGAAGGCGTAATTCAATCCTTAACTGAATAGCAAGCAAATAGACATTCATGAAAGAGAGGGGGGAAATGTCAGGAGGAGAGAAGAGATATTTGACTGAGTAGGAGGTTCCCAGGGCCAATACTCTGCCTTAGATTCCAATTCTGCCTCTCCTGACCTCTCCCCTCAACCGACTTGTGTTAAAGGAACAGAAAGAGAAGGTACGGACAAAAATTTGACTAAGATACTATAAATGTCACCAGAACTCCCAAAGTAGAATTAGATCAAAATTTAGCTACTCTGTTGTGAAAACACTTAAACACCCTCAGGGTACGGAAGTGATGAACCTGGGTTTTGTATTATTGTAAAAACAGGAAGAAAGTCCTGGTGATCTACTTCTAAAGATAATGGCCAGTGAAACCTTATGAATAGCAGTGGACTACTCTCTGATACAGCGCCAGAATAAATGGCTTTCAAATGAGGCGCTGATACCAAGGGCGCAAGTAGAATGATGATGGCAACAAATGGACAAATGTGCTTGACACAATGGATGGATGGAGGGATTGTGATAAGTATTGTAGGAGCCCCCAATAAAAGGATTAAAAATTGATTTTAAATAATAAAAAATAAACTAGAAAACCCCAATAAATATAAGAGGCGCTCAAGTTGGCAGACACTCAAGATAGGACCGAGAGGAGCTGCCTTAAAGATATGAAGGAATAAGACGCCCTGGACCGTCCTTCACTTGCAGATGCAGCACAACTCCAAGGAGGAAAATAGAAACAGTGGCAAACATTCATTTTAATAATTGGAACATGGAATACGAAACTAGGAAAATTTGAAGTCTTTGAAAATGAAATGGAACATTGGAAGAAAGACATCCTAAGCTGAGAACGACTGTGTTGGCCATTTTGAATTGGACAATCATGTTGTTAACTATGCCCAGGATGATCAATTGAAGGGGAACCACATTTGTAGTCTCCATCAAAAAATATATTTCCCAATCTACCATAAAGTACAATGCTGTCAGTGCTGGAAGGCAATCCACAAACTTACAGGCAAGAAAGGTTCATGCAAGCATGATTCACATTCATGGAGCAAACACAAATGCCAAAGAGAAAGAATTGAAAATGATTTTACTAATTTGCTTAGTCTGAAATTGATCAAGCATACAATCAAGATACATGGATAATTACTAATGCTTGGAATATGAAAGTTGGAAACAAGAACTTTATCCCCAAACTAAACTCACTGCCACTGCGTCAATCCAGATTCGTAATAGCTCCATAGTGCAGAACAGAACAACCTCCGTGAGTTCCTGACAGTATAGTTCTTTACAGGAGTAGAAAGCCTCAACTTCTACATGAGGAGCAGCTGGTGGTTTCAAATGGCTGACCTGGTAGTTACCACCCTCTTTACACACAACCACCACACCACCAAGACTACCCAGAGAAGGATTTGTAGCTGGAAAATATGGCTTGGTGATAAAAAAAAAACTATGCCAGCGATTGCATGATAGAATTTTTCAAGATTAATAATGTCAGGAACAATGTGAGGAAGGCACAGGGTTAGAGGTTTGAGCTGGGCTGTGATCCACAAAGTCAGCAGTTCAAAACCACCAACTACTCTGTGGAGAGTTAAGGTCTTGGACACTCACAGGGGAAGGTCTACCGTCTCCTAGAAGGTCTCTATGAGAAGGTATCAACTCTCTGGCAGGGAATTTGGGAGGTTGTTTTAGTTTAATTATCTATTCATTGAAAATGCTTTTTTTCCAACAACATAAACAGGGACTATAAACCTGGAAAATGCCAACTGAAATGTACAGGAATCAAAGAGACAATATCTGTGGAAAGGAATGGAGCCATTCGATTCAGAACAAGGCCAGAGGCTGAACACAGAACAAACCATCAATTGCTCATATGCAAGTTCAAGTTGAAGCTGAAGTTCATTAAAATAAGCTCATCGGAGCCACAATATGAACTTGAATATATTCCACCTGAATTTAGAGAGCATCTCAACAATAGATTTGAAGCATTAAACAACGACTGAAGACTGAGTATCACTTGGATTATTAAAGTGTGCTCTACTCTAGCCATTGCACGTTCAATTACATCATATGCAGGTGAAAGTCGAATAGTGAATAAGGAAAACCAAAAATATCATTGATGCTTTGGATTATAATGTTGGCAAAGAATATGACTATTTGATGGACGTCCAGAAGAATGAAAAAATCTGTCCTGGAAAATGTATAGCCAGAAAGGACCTTGGAAATGAGAATGGTAAGACTTTTATGTACTTGGGATTTGTTTTCCAGAAGGGCCAAGCCCTGGAGGAGGCCATCCGGGTTGGTGCAGTACACAGTCCGCAGAAAAGAAGAAGAGCCTGGATACAGTGGATTTATACCGTGGCTGCGACCGTGGCCTCAAACATGTCAGGATGGCTCAGGGATGGGCACTGCTTCATTTTGTTCTGCAAAAGGTCACTATGCATTACACTGATTAGATGGCACACAACAAAACACATACAGACTGATGAACCTAGAAATGACCTTAGCACATGTTAGTGTTTATCCCCATATTGACAAGAATAGGTCTGAGATTTTTGATAGCATGCCTCTAGCTATAAATTCATAAAATGACACAGGGGAAGAGGGCAATACAAGGTCCACAAGTGAATTAAGAAATGCTAGCTTTCTGTTTTTTAAGGTATATATTTTCAAGGCTGAAGTCAGTTCAAAATATTTTTGCTGTTGGAGTTCACTGCCCTTTTCCCAGGCTCTCTGAAAAATACAGTCATCCTTCTTCAGCAGCATGAAAAGTAGCCTTCGGGTGTTTTTCTCATAAAGCAAAATTATAGCTTTTGTTATAACATTGATCTCATATAGAATGAATCAAAAAGCCGAATCTAAGTTCCCAGCAGTTGGTGAGCAAATTACTTGGTGTCATTAGATAGTGTTAGTCTTCTCCCTGACAGAGGATTGATTACGGCTTTTAGGAGACCCTTCTAGAACAGAGCAGAACTGCCCTGTGGGTGGCCAAGAATGTAAGTCTTTACAGAGGAAAGCCTCATCTTCCTCTTGCGACGTGGCTGGTGGTTTCAAACTGCTGACTACATAGACGGAAGTCAAATGAGTGCACACCCACTGTCCCAGCAGTTACCCTCAGAAAAGGGAAATGATCAGAATGGATGCTTTTCAAATATACTCGGTCTTTTTGAGGGGTAGGGGTCCTTTAAAAATTTTTTCTGATAGTACATTTCACTGGTGACAGTTTAATTACCTTAGTCTACTACTTCTTAGAGAGAAAAGTTTTTAATGATATAGCACCTTGCAGAATGCTTCATTGTTTCCAGAGAACAACGAGAGAATCTTTTCATCACAGATAATTGACTGGGAGGAGTTATAAAAAAATTCTTATTTCCTTTTTCATAAGGCCAGTAATTTGTTTCTTAACTAAGAGGCCAATTTCAGCTCTACAGTTCTGCTACATTGTTTTCTACAAATTGCTGAGTTTTTAGGTACCTATAAAATGTGCACAGACATGAGTCCGCAAGCTCTCAAGCTGTCCCTTGAATATTTTCCCTTCAATGCCTATTCTATAAGATCAAAATTCAGCTCATCGTCAGATAAAATATTAGCAGTCCATTTGACCAGCTTGCTTTGATATATTTATAGGTCTCACCAGGCTAAATATAGAGGTACGTATCCTTTACTATCCTCTGCATTTTTACAGAGATTGAGTTGGTCGGGAGGTAACACCAATATAAAAAATTTTAACCTCTCACTTTCAGAATCAGTCAAAAGTTCTAAGCACCAAACCAAACAAATAAAAACTAAGAGGACTGAATTCCCTACAATGACCAAGAATTTAGTTATTCAGTGAGCTACTGACATTATCAAGTGACATTTACTGACATCGGTTAATTTATTCATCCACCAAAACACGTTTAGAAATGAAAGCAGACAGAAGGCCAAAAGGGAGCAGCCTTGAGACAAATTAATTATACCATGCAACAAAATATTAAAATTACACCCTATCACAAAGCAACAGCCAAATGGCCATTTCAATAGGTATGGAGCAGACATCATCAGGTCTTATTCCCCAAATGAAACTTGAATTTAATCAAGCAACTGGATACAACTACCAATTGTAGAGCGAGTAGATCGGGGGCAGATTCCATAGAAGCCACCACGGAAGGAAAGCACTCAGCAACATTCAAATTCTACAGAACAAACAAGCTGATTCCTCACAGCGTCAAATTACAGGGGGAAAGGAGTGGCAAAGAGAGCTGGGGAGAGCAAGATACAAGAGTCCAGGGAAAGAGTCACCACAAATATCGAAAATCAACAGTAAAGAGAGAGGTCATGCAGTCAAGATGAGTGAACCTTACTTGGATTCTTAATTAAATAGTTGATGAGAAGTCCAATCTCTAAGTAATTAAAACTACTACACTTTATCATTAGCTTTTGTTCAATGTATTATTGTTATGTTCAAAATAGAAATGAACTTATCTTTTAGCAATACATTCTGAAAAGTATTACGTGATAAGATGTCTGGGATTTGTCTCAAACTAATAAAAGAAAAGAAAAGCAAGAGTTGTAAACATAAAATCAAATTGATAATTGAAGAACTGTGTGAAGGCTACATGGAGAGTCATTATATTATTCCTTGTATTTTCTTTTTTTAAATTTTTATTCCTTGTACTTTCACATATGTTTTATATATGGATTTAAATGTACCATATGTACATGTTTAAATGTATGCATATAGTTATTTAAAAATGCAAAAAATCACTTCAAGGTTTTTAAAACATGCCTTTATAGTGATAGTCTAGACAGTTAAAAAATACCTGTTAGGCTAATAACCCAAATCATACACATCACTGGAATTCTAAGGGACTTCAACTAGTCTAGAAACAATCCAACAATGTTGACTCTCTCTGCTATTATCTGAGAGTTTAACCAATATAAAAAGGCAGGGGTCAGGTGGAAGGCATAACTTTTCAAAAGTGAGATGATAAAGCAGTCATTATGAGAAGATCATATGATTGTATAAAAATTTTAGTCAATAATAAACCCAAATAAAATTAAAGAATCATTTATATAATAACAACAGCAATTACACCAGACATATATGAATATAACAATTAATGTGCAAAATGGAAAATATTTACTTAAAGGACAATATATTAAGAAAGAGAAATGTGCACTATTGTGAGAGAGGACTCACTGCCATCCAGTCAAGGCTCACTCAAAGTCTCACACACACACGTCCCGTGGGTCTCTGAGAGAAATTATTCATAGGAGTAGAAACTCCAGTCTTTCTCCTGAGAAGCTGCTGGTGGTTTCCAACTGCTGACCAGGCAGATCACAGCCCAATCGGTAACCACTCCGCCACTAGGGCTCCCATGAGAGTAAAGGGAAAAACAAACCAGTGTATGAACGGTGAAGAGTAAAGGCCACGCTCAGGGAAGTCAACAGCCGAGTGCGCCTGCAATGTGGGTCAGAGGTAGGACGTAAAGCGGGTAAAGCCATAAAAATTCATGGTGCTGTCCTACCACAGAAGCCGCACACCTCTCGGGAATCGAAACTTGATGCACAGCCAGGGAGAGAATCACGCTTCTGATCAGAGATAAGATTAACAAAAGTCATGTCTACTTCTATAGGTTTGCGGGCAAGGGAGAAAATAGAGGCCGGGAGACAGAGGAAGCCTCCACCGCAGAGATACGGACACAAGCGCGCTCTAAGTAGCAATGCAATGACGCGGAAAGAACCGGGATCCAGTGAAGGAGTGACACCGTTTCATACTCGGATGCCTTTAGACTCGGTGGGCCTTAAATGCTGGAGATCATTGGTATTTCGCACCCTATATCACACCTCTTTCTAGGGCCTCAGATTGCTTCACACACATTTCCTCATTACATTTTACACTATCGAATAAACAGCCACCAGGCTGGAAAGTGGAGGGGCCTGAGCCGCTCTCTATATTCATGCCCACTGGAGACTTAAAATCTCTAAGTTGGAGACTAACGTGACCGGCGCTTTCCTCGTCTGATTACACATTGGCCAACTGCTATCAAGGACCCTACTACGAAAAGCCAATACCCTCGCAGGGCCGGAACCACAAGGTAATGCCGGCGGATCCAGGAAGCAAGGTCCCTCCAAGTTCTGAAAGTACCATCAGGACAGGAAGTGATTTCCGACACATGCCTTAAGTCATGCCACTGATTTGCATGAAGCTGTCTCTCAGAGAAGTACAGCACAAATGGATTCTGGGAAATGCAGGTTCCCCCAGGACTACTTGACTCCTGTGTACTAGGTCCTAACAGTCTACCCGTGTAGCCTTGGCACAAAGCCTGCTTGCGGTCTAAGCACACTGCCTAAGACCCCAAATTGCACAGGGCTATACACTACCCAGTTAGCAAATGACTGTAATTCTGTGGGGGGGGGGGGGGGGACGGCACTGGAGACAGCGAGCATAAGACAGTTTCCATAAGAACTCTATTTTCCTCACGAGGCCAACAGCTATTGTATATAAAAGAATGAGGTAGTAAAAGTATGTTTAAGCATACAAAATGTGCTGTGCTTTACACTTGGCTAATTTCAGTCCATCTAGTTTTGCACAATTCCCAGGAGCTCCTTGTTCCCAGGTTCATGATCATAGCAGCAAATACCCCTCCCTATCTTCTCATGGGTCATGACGTGGGCATCTGTGTTTTCAGGATTCCTGCACAAATTCTGTGTAACCAAATAACACATGAAACAATGTTTTCCAGTGCTGGTACTGTCAATCACACATGACCAATCTCAGCAGGCAGAAAACAAAATTTCTGTGAAACATATAATTTCATTGCTCCACCTTAGGGAAATATTTCCTTTTTGCTCTAGCTCCCCAAAGGACTAGTTGGTCTCATAATATTTCATTCATAATAGGTCTTGTTTCTCTAAAGAGCACATAGTTTTTAGGTTAGAGATGGAGACAAGTAGGATATATATATAATATCCCTAAGAAAATGATATATATATAATTTATATATTAAATTATATATATATAATCTCCCCAAGAAAATTCGGTACTTGTACCGGAAGAGGATCAAAATGATAAATTAATCTTGACTACAGACACCTTCCCTAAATGCTGTTGTTTCCCTGGTGGTGTAGTGGGTTATGTGTTGAGCTAGGTCAGCAGTTTGAAATGACCAGCTTCCCAGAGGAAGCTTCTACTCCAGTAAAAAGTTACAGTCTCAGAAACCCATAGGGGCAATTCTACCCTGTCCTATAGGGTCTCTGTGCACTGGCATCAACTTGATAGAAAGGAATTTAGTTTGGTTTGGCTGTCTCCGAGCTGGGCCTCTCCATTCCCACCTTCTAACAGGCACTTGCTTCTACTGTTGGCATTAAACCTTGTTAGTCAGTGGAAAGGAAGCAGACAGACCAACATACTGAACTCCTTTTCTACAGTTTTTGTTTTTTTTTAACTTGAGTCATATGTTCTGCATCTTACCATCATCATCTGGACTGGCTGTTTTCTATATACTTACACTCAGTTGTTGGGAATATCTAACGGAAATCATCTTGGTTACTGTAAAACTGAACATGGGCATGTGGAAGCACATGATTTAAAAGGTTGAGTAGAGGTCAGGGTCTTATCTGAGCTTGCGCGGCTATTTCCCAGCAACGTATGAAACAGGGACTCTGAACAGGGTCCCTGCACAGAGCCTTGGTTATAAGTTCTTGGATTTCCCTGGTAGTGATAGACCTGTCTGTGCATATGCACTAATAAAGCACTCCTGTCCCCTAGACCTGAAATAATTCAAAGTGGCTGAGGTGCCGCCACCCCTTTCTCTGAAAACATACACCAGGTTTGTCCATATTGTAAGGACATACTTGATACAGATCTTTGCTCTTTTCATCTGCACCTGTGGTGTTTTGCACCCCGACATGGATCGTCAAAGATGCTTCAAGCAGCGCGTCTTAGCTATTCACCGTATTAGATGTAAAGTGAACAATAATGCTACAAAGGAGCCTCCGAAATGAAAATACTCAAAATCGAATTTGAGGCAATGTCCACCACATGGTTCCTGGATGTCATTCGAAGTCTTCAGCTCTGCTGCGTCATTCATCAAAAATCCTTCAGGAAGTTTATACTTCTGCTTAAATAGGAATGGTTGACATGTGGTAAGAAATTCTCCAGTTTAATACAGAATCTACTATCTCAGAATGGGGAGACCTATACAGGGTTAGTGATGCTTCTCAAGCCCAGGAAGAGTGAGTCCACAAATGACAGGTAGGTTCTGGTGACCGTTTGATGCAGACAGTAAGTCCACCCCAGGAAAAGGAGGTCCTGCTAATGAGGGAAACTGGGCATGGAAATCTATGCTACCAAAAGAGGGGGAGGTATTCACTTCCCTTTAAGAAAGTCTTCCTTCTGAAGAACTCTGAAATATAGAAAATGTTATCACAAGATTTGGGTAAAGCTTTCTCATGATTTCACACCTTTAATGCCAGGGACACAGTTATCTCGTAATAGCCCTCCGTCCCAAGTGGAAGACCTTTCTGCTGAGAGGCCCCTGGAGCCTATCATGTGTGCTTTTCTCAAAACCTTAAACCCCAGGGAAAGGAGCTGTGCCCTGTAGATCGCAGCCAAGGCCTAGAATCAAGTGGGCGCAATAATGAAGGATCTTAATCATCAGACAGAGCTATCCCTCATTGCCCCTCCAGATAATTCTCCACCAAAAGGCTGAGAGTCTAACAAATGGTTTTGTGCCTGTGTCTCCACCACTGGCTTCAAGCCTGTCCCTGCCCCCCGTATCCCACCTCCCCGGAACAAATCCTCCCTGGCCAGAACACTCTCTGTGGCCATCACGCCTGCCTGTGGCATTTCTTTCCTTGACAAATGGAGTCACATTGTCATCCATTAACCAAAAGGCTGATTTTAAGACTGTTTTGCTGTTGAAGAAATAACGAGAGCCACACAAGTCGCAATAAATAAAATGTTGCATATTTTAAAAAGTCAACGGCAGTTTTTACACTGTCCATGGTTGGCAACATAATGCCTTGTAGAGTTCTGAATCAGGGAATAACCAAAAAAACGTATGTACAGCCAACAGTAAGATCCAAAATGGAAAATGGAATAAACAAAAAATAATCAGAACTGAAGAATTTATTAGAAAGCAATAACATGGCTTTCCATTTCTTTTGGAGAGTCTCATCTTGAGAATTCTACAAGGCATCATGTTGCCAGCCATGGACAGTGTAAAAACTGCCATTGCCTTTAAATATATAACAGACCATTAGGGCTCAGCTAAACTGGGTGACTTAATAAGGTAAAAATGATATCTCCAAAGTTAGTTGAGAATTAATCATCTTTAATAAGGATGATACAGCTCTTTACTGATCCCAAATATAGAATTTGCAATGTGTGCTGTTTCCAATGCCTTAGGCCTAATTTAAAATAAGGGCCAAGTTCCTTAAAATTGTTCAAAAATTGAAAAGCATGAATAGCTACTGCCAAAGAGGAAAAGTGCCAAGTTTGCTTGTATCCTTGTCTCATTTCTTATCAAAAACAAGTATATCTGGTTATCATTCATAGGAATTACTAAACTCTTCACAGGCAATATCCAATAAATACACTGGGAAAAATTAAAATTAATTTTTTAAATGAAGATCATAACAAACTGAAAGAAGACACTCATCGTGACCTGTACTAGACACTGCACTTCTCTGTCCTGGGGGCGTGAAAGTCTGAAAGACCACAAGGATTATTTCCCTGGCTCTGGTTGAGGGCTATAGACTGACAGCTCTGGTTTCTAGAAAAAATGTAGGAGACTCAGCCGCCAGAGCGGCAACTGTCTTAAAGGGAAAGACCCATCCCAGACTAACTACTATCTCCGGAACATTCTCTCGTCTAAAACCCACTACGCTCAGTGTAACAACTTAAAAAGAAGTGATATCTTTCTGTGAATACAATAACTTGTTGCCTTTCTCATGAAAGAATAATAAGTATGTATATCCTTAACATTTTTATTTCTAGAATATGAGCCATCGTAAACTATGTCCCAATGAATTTCAGTGTTAGTTAAACATCAAATATTCTCTTTTCTACTTGGCACATTATTTACCATGTTCTCTGGCTTACAGGACTTTTTAAGGCCGGTCAAAGGGAAAACACTGCAGAAGTGAGAAGCACAAATAAAGCTGAAAAAATATAAGCGTTCTCCGGATATTGCATTTTGTTCGACCTAAGCATCTTATCTTCCTTTTCTATACAGTAAACTTGTCTTTTGAAATAGAAATCTCCAAGCGCAGTCAGTACCTTGAGTTAATCATGACAACTGTAAGTTGGAAAGTTGTATCTTTTACTTCTCTTCTTTCTAAACCATTTGGAGGTGGGAGGGATGTAGATGAATATGAGGAGTTTTCTACATAGTCGAGCTATTAAAATCTTAGCTCAGAACAAATAAACTGACACTTACTAAATATCTCCTGGGTACCCACCATTCCAGCATTTTAATCCCTTTAAGTCCTTATACTAACTCATAGATAAGACATAGATAACATTCTCTCCTTTTCACAGATGGAGAAAAATCAGGCTCAAAAAGGTTAAATTCCATGCCTGTATTCGCAGGATAATTCTCAGGATAAAAAAAAATTGTCTTGGAGACAATTATAAAGGAAGATTGATTCATAAGACCCATAAGATATCGACTACAGTGTTCTGCCTCAAAATTCTTTCATCCCAGATCTACCTATCGGGCCTTGTAGTTAAAAGGCAAAACCAAACAACAGCAGCAAAAACTAAAAACTCTTTTCCATAGGTTAACAGAGAAATCAGATTATCCTATCAGGTGACTATCTCCCTTAATTTGTAAAGCTTCTATCAGGGGATGAGGCTAATGAAATTGCTTTCAGATGATGTATTTTTAGCAGGAGATGAAGGGGTGCTAGTCATGTCAATGTTTTCTTGGGCTTAGGGAGAATCTTCAATCCATCATAGCAAATATTCTGCTATGCAGAATCGTTAACTTTTCAAGACAACTTACATAAGTGCTACAAAAGTAAGTGACTTCTGACTATCAGAGGCAATATTCAGGTGGCTGCTGAGCCCATCCTGGTCCCTAGACACCCCATGTATCAGAGTAGAGTTATTCATAGGATTTCTTTTTTTAAAAAATCATTTTACTGGGGGCTCATACAACTCTTATCACAATCCATCCATCCATTCATTGCGTCAAGCACATTTGTACATTTGTTGCCACCATATTTCTCAAAATATTTGGTTTCTACTTGAACCCTTGGTATCAGCTCCTCATTTCTAATATCTGACTTTTCACTAGTAAATCTTCGTTCAGAGGTGCCTCGAGCAGATCTAAATGGCCAACCTTGTGGTTACCAGCTGAGAACAATAAGTATTTGTCCCACCCAGTAACAACCAATCCCAAATAGGTGAGTCTAATTAGGACTGTCACCAGAATCAATGATGGTACCCACAAAGGACCAACATGTTGGAAGGGATTCTATTCAGCCTTTTAAATTATATTTATTTCCCCTTTCAAAATTGCTTTCTGGAAGATAATTTAATTTTTACTGCTTAATTATATCAAAATTAGAAGGAAATGATTACTACTTTTCTTTTTTATAAATCCAAATTAGAGAAATTATGCTGATTAAAAATATAAACATTTTGAGTTATAAACATCATGGGGGACTTACATCCATGGGACCAACTCAAAATGTAATGCTAAATTTAGTTGGGATACTTCAACAATATTTAATACTTGCATACGATCTTTGATTGATTTTCTACCACTCGATCCTTTAAAATTTCACTATTCAGCAAAAGAAAATTTTAAAAAGGAGGAAAAACTGTTTATACTTGATGTATATAAAAGCAAAATATCTCTGATGACTTGGTTGACGGTGATTTTTGTGTAACATCAGAATCATCCACAAACAGCTTTCGTAAATGGATCCTGGGACAGCACCCCTGATTCAAACTAAATCCACTTTTCGGAAAGACATTAAGAATTAAGAGAAAAACATATATATATATATATGTATATATATTCCAAATAACTGACAGAAGACAGTTTTCTCTTGTATACCTGATAGGATCATCTAAACAGACTTCATGTATTCATCTCTAGAACAAAGTATGCTATAAATCATAGAGCAGCAGATATATTTAAAGTGTTTGCTAGTGGCAAATGATGAGAAATTAGAATAAGAAAAAATATTGAGTTGATTAGCTTAATTCCCATCAGTATTTGCTCTAGTCAGTAGATTTTTACTACTATTTATTCAATTGCCTGTGCCACATCTCATATTACTTGAAAAGTTCATGTATGAAATGACAAGTCATGGTTTTGCTTGAAAAAAAGTTAAGGTTTGGAGGAAGTCTGAAGCTCATAGAATTTTATATTTATCTCTGTAATAAACAATTGCAAATGAGGTACATAGTAAAACATATATTTTTTTCCAAACAATCTGCATGTGTAAGAGAGGGGATGGAAACATTGAGCTTTGTATTCTTCAAGTGCACCATTAGCATTTTTAGCTTAGCATCCTTTGTTGCCAAAAATAAGCAGTCAATGCTGAGCAGAAATGTCAAGAAATCAATAAAAAGTAATTAGGAAGCATGTTTAATGTCGTTGAGAAAAGCTTTGAAGGTAAAAAGGGGGTTTGGCATAGTGAATTGTCAACGTTCTTGTGTTTTCGTCCATAATAAAATGAAAAAGCAATAATTTAAAATACTTCAGCTTAAAAGAAAACCAAATATATATAAAAGCTACATATCACTCTGAACAATAGCAGAGTGGTGGGTGTGTAGAGCCATTATAAATATCCACAACAGAAAGCCCCTTGCAGTACAGACAACGTTAAGTAGTAGGGCGTGTACAAAAAATACTTCATTTTAAAAAATAAATCATTAGTGCACAATAGCAAGTATTAAGGAAGACAATCTCATTTAGACACTTAGTTGCTTTTGGCTAACTGCTTCTATAATCTCTGAAACCCACATAGAGAGAAAAACAATTTACTGAGAGAATTCAATAAGCTTGGAATAGAATACAGATATCACAGAATTTACACTAACCTGCAAGATCTGTATCACTTTTTCCCTCACTTTTGAGAATGCAAACAAGGCATCAGAGATATTAGGAAATGAGTACTGTCTCTACAGATGGAAAAAGATCCAATTCAGGTATTTGATTATAAAGTCCGTGTTCTATGCTAGACACCGTTCAATCTGTTGAGTATTTAAAACATGGTGGCTCTTATTATATTGAAGGCCAGAGGCTCCTTTCAGAATTTGGGCAAAGCTATAAGCCTTACTTTATATAATAAACAAACAAAGAAAGAAAGAAAAACCAGGAGCATATAATTTTGGGGTCTCATGGACCCAACTCCTCAGAAGTCAATTCAAAACTATTCCATGGATCTCAAGAATTCTGAATATGAAGTCCGACTATGAAATACCTCTGACTTCCTCTCAACTCAGAGTACTGAACAAATGATTCTGTAAGGATAAGATAAACAACTGTTCCATTTCATTCATTTTTTCTTGCTTTCTGTTTCTGAGACGTTCCTTAATAATTTTTGTCTTAGAATTGGAAAAATATAGAAAAACATTGTCAAGATACTTGTAGAACATGAAAAGATTTTTTTAAAAGTATAAATAGGGAAATAAAAGTTTATTAGGGGTCCTGAGGTTGTCAGCTCTAGTAAAGATCTGTAGTTTCCTAAACCCCAATAAGGGGTCTGACTGAGGCAGGAAAGACAGGATGACAGCAAGTTTGGTTTTTAGTTAGCTGCATTAGGATACGGAAAAAGACTTAACCGTTAGCATTTTGCTACCCTAAAATGCCAGTTTTACCAATTACCTGTGATAAACCAAACCTATTTTATTTAAAAACTATCATTGTCACTTCAAGAGCAAATCCTTCGTACCTATAACTTCAGAAGTTGGTGGTTGGGCAGAAGTAGAGGAAAAGGGGGTTCCAGGAATTTCCTTTTGGGTTGAGAGAAGAAAACACTGAAAAGCCTTTGATATTCTTTTTTTAAAAATCATTTTATTGGGGACTTGTACAACAACTCTTATCATAATCCATCCATCCATTGTGGCAAGCATATTTGTACATTTGTTGCCATCATCATTTTCAAAAACTTTTTTCTATCTACTTGAGCCCTGGGTAGCAGCTCCTCATTTTCCCCCTTCCTCCCCCACCCTCCCTCCCTCCCAATTGATAATTTATAAATTATTATTTTTTCATGTCTTACACTGGCCAATGTCTCCCTTGACCCACTTTTTTGTTGTCTGTACCCCAAGGAGGAAGTTGTAGGTAGATCATTGTGATCCATTCCCCCTTTCTCCTCCAACCTTTTCCTTACCTTCCTGGTATCACTCCTCTCATTATTGGTCCTGAGGGGTTTTTCTGTCCTGGATTCTCTGTTTCCAACTCTTATCTGTACCAGTGTCATCCTCTGGTCTAGCTGAATTTTATAGAATTGGGATCATGATAGCGGGGATGGGGTTGAGGAAGCATTAAAGAACAGGAAGAATGTTGTATGTTTCACCATTTCTATGCTGTACCCTGACTGGCTCATCTTCTCCCTGTGACCCTTCTGTAATGGGGATGTCCAGTTGCCTACAGATGGGCTTTGGGTCCTCACTCCACACTCTCCCTCATTCACAATGATGATTTTTTTGTTCTTTGATCCCTGATACCTGATCCCATAGACACCTTGTGATCACACAGGCTGGTATGCTTCTTCCATGTGGGCTTTGTTATTTCTGAGCTAGATGGCCGCTTGTTTAACTTCAAGTCTTTTAGAACCCAGACACTATATCTTTTGATAGCCAGACGCCGTCAGCTTTCTTCGCATTTGCTTATGCACCTGCTTTGTCTTCAGTGATTGTGTTGGGAAGGTGAGCATCATGGAATGCCAGTTTAATAGAACAAAGTGTTCTCGCATTGAGGGAGTACTTGAGTAGAGGTCCAATGTCCATCTGCTACCTTAATACTAAACCTATAAATATATGTATATAGATCTATTTCTCCATCATCATATATAAATATATTTACATATGTATATGTCTGCATTTAGACCTCTAGTTCTTTGCCTCCTAGTTCTTTCTTCTATTTCCTTTTACTTTCCTCTTGTCCCATTATCATGGTCAGCTTTCATTTGAGTTTCAGTAATTCCTCTCAGTTACATTGCCCTAGATTAAGCCCTACCATGCCTCCTAAACTCTCCTCACCATTGATTTTAGATCACTTGTTGTTCCCTCTTCCCTGGGTTAAGTTTGAGCTGGTATTAATATAGTACTCATGTTTTCTGACAGGAAGCTGTAGCAACAACAGCCTTCATAAAAGTCACATTTAATCCACATTAAAATGAAAAACTAAGACACAAATGCCAGGGACTGATTAGGGATATATTTATGTGTGTGGCTGCTTGTATAACACATACCTTCAAAGACTACTGGACTGTACTGAAATCTATTTTCACAATGTCATTATTAATGGTATTTTATTATTTAGTGTGGGACTCAATATGATTAGAAATATTTATGGCCATATAATAAACTGCCATTGCCCGAAGAGCTAAGCAGTTTATTTCATATTAATTTTAAGTGAAACACTCCAACAAGATGCTTTTCCTTCTCAGAATTGCTTGAAATATAATTTTGAAGAACCATTTTGCTGTACACATTTTTATGCCTCCAGCCCTTCTCTGGAACATAATAAATGTTTAAAAGAGAATCTAGTTCTAAAGCCTGTACAACTTTCTTATTCTATGACATTATCAGTACTGATTTCAGGTAATATTTTGTTACTATAATAATGAATATAAATATATCTTGCTATTTTGCTGAAACAGAATAGCACATCTGCTTTAACTAATGGTTGGTTATGAATTGTTGTAATTCTAATGAATTACTCTAATGAATGAATTAAAGTATAATTATAAAATAATGAATAAATGTTCCATCTAACAAAAATATTTTATTTAAATAGTACTGTTTCTCTTGATACACTTCCTTTCTCTTGATTAGAATATCCAGAAAGCACCGTAATACAAGAACTTATGTATACTAGTTTGACCATAGAACTTCATAAATCTATGAAGAATGGAGACTATACTAACTTTGATAATTAAATAGCAGTTATCTGAACTCCCTCAAATATTCATTTCTAAAGCTTTTTATTATATTGAAACATCATTCTACAAAATAGTTTTCCTATGAGGTTTCATGACCCAGTGAACTAAAGTATAAATATAATTTTTAAAATACCATTTGACAAAAAATTTAATTATGAAAGAAAATGTAATTTCTTCCTTATGATGATAATTTTCAGGTATTAAAGATATAGCTAATTAATTTTCTCATCTTTTTGAGGATTTGTAATGTAGAAGCTAACAATCCAAGTGAAAATTATCAAGTTTTCCTTAAAATGAATATCATTTTAGAATTCTACAATTTGGGGAAATTATGCACACATTTATGCACATGCACGTACATATATACAGATAAACACACATATTCATACATTCACATACTTTTAAAAATCCTGTTTCACATTTATCTTTGAAAAGCTTTAGTGGTCACCATCACATACATAGACACTATTTCCTGGGAACTTCGCCAGAAATATTCTGCTGGACAGGGTCTGAAGCACATAAGCTAGAGCATTTCAGATGGAATAAGACGCTATATATTTCCTTCTTCGCCTACTCAGATATTTACAAGTCCTATTTATCTAGTAGTAGAAAGATACCTGAGAGAAGGTATGAAATATTTAAATACATCTATACTTACATATAAGTTATTTGTAAATATGATTAAAAATGTTAAATCTCTGGTACAATTTTTATTCAAAATTGGGTTGCTCTGTTCCAGGAGGCACCGGAAGTTCCGTGGAAGTAGAGATTTGCACAGAAATAGGCCCTGCGTCTCTCTTTCACCTAGCCAATAGTGAAGTGACTGCCATGGGTTCCACCATAATAGTGCTTGGCACATGAGTAAAAAGGATATTGGTGAAATGGGATTGGCTCAGATGATAAAGATCCTTTTGGCTGAGAGGGTCACACGCCACCATCCGAAGAAGGTAGAAGAAATTAATGTTACTGAAGAAGAATCTAGGGATATTATATGGGACTTCAAGTATCTACATTGAAAATATGGAGTACTTACAAATTCAGGGATAGAAATGGGGCTTAACAAAATCCATGGAAACACCCATTTTTCAGCCTACTATATTAAAAATTCATAGTGCTAACCAAAGATAACATGGATAAACTGAAGTTGTTGAGCATTTTCCAGTTATGAAAGATATTATATAGACTGGATGACACAATATAGAAATGAATCTTCAGTGGGACTCAATATAAATGGATAGAGGTGGACTCATATGGGATAGAGGTCTAGATTCCAAACCAGTGAAGAATTCTTCCGACTTAAAGTTCAGACAGTTTTAAGGAGGTTGAATTTGACCTAAAAGCGGTGCTGCTGCTTTTAGTTCAATTCAATAATTTTCACACTAAAGCAAGATTTGATATGGATTTTAGAAATTACAAATTGCTGATACATCTACATCTTATATTTACTTCAAGCTTCCTAATTTTAAATCAACAACAAGTAACTTTTTAACACTGTGACAAAAAAATAAAAAGTAGATCAGGAAATAATGCTCTCTCAAAACAGAGAAATACCTAATGTCATTCACACATTTTCGACAGTTGTAACGGTCTAAAGCAAAATGCTCACCATTTTAGCAGTTTTTGTCACATATAACAGTCAATTAAAATGCAGTCACTTACGATGCAATGATTGGTACATCTAAAATATTAACTTTATTATTTTTTTAAAATACAGATGATTTTCAAAGAAGCATTTTTGTGTTCAGAATATTATACCTAATAGAAACAATTTTCTTAAGTCAAACCAATATGTTTAATGCTCATAAAAAGTACATTCCTATGACCACAAATCTAGAATGACAGGCATTAGCTTTATCTTTGTCCCCACAGACTGCTAATTTCACTGATGAGACTTCCTATAGCTTTTATTGGCCATCAGCAGATGAATGGGGGTGGGGTGGGCCAAATGTACCAGGACCAATAAAACCTGCTTTAAAATGAGAAATTTGTGCTATGACTTGAACACTCTATTTTACAAGTAGAAATTTCTGAACAGGCTCCATTAATTTCATGAACACAGTGACAAAATAAAATGGAACATTCAGACTTGCTGCATAGCGATGCAGGCCATATTGATGAATTTTTCTCAACTCATTAATAGGCGAGAGCTTAAAAAAATCAGAATTTGTCTTTTAATAAAAAATAAATAAATAACAGCCTTTTGTTGAACTTGGTTTGCAACTGTACTCACCACAAAGTGGACACCATTAATTTATCATCCTGCCTACGTGACATTCACATTGATCATCTTCCAGCTGATTATACGAGTCTTTCCATTGCGTCTTCTGCAAAGGTACGTAAGCAATGTAGTATGCCTACGCTTGGGGTGTTCTTTCCTTAAATTCTCCTAGACTGGCTCTCCCACAATGCACTAGGGGTTCTCAGTGCCTACTGTTCTCTTGGGACATGCTCAGTGGTACAAACAGTTAACTATTCATCCTCTGGCTGAAAGGTTAGTGGCTTGAAGGCAGGCGTGGTAATCTGCTTTCAAACGCTTCAGTCTTAAAAATCCTATGGAGCCGTTCCACTCTGCACACATGTGGAATCACCCTGAGTTGAAATTGGCTCATCAGCAAAAACAAAAAAAAGAGAGAGAGGGAGAGAGACTTTAGCCTGATGTTATCACTTCTCTGAAATAAAAATACCCACTTAATAAACTGGCTTTTAGAAATAAATGTTATTTTGAAGATTCAACTGTAAATTCAATCCATCTCAACAAATCACTAGAACGTAGCCACCAACGTGCTGAACTTTATATTGAATATTGATCTCTCCCTCTCATCATTACTAATCCCTGGAGGGTATTAGGAGATGGGTATGGAAAGACAAAACTAAAGAGAACGATATTCTTTTATTTATTTTTTGTATATTATCATTCCTCTGCTAAGTGACTAGTTGAGTAACTGGCAATTTGCTAAGTCAACTCATTCCTCTGAACTGCTCTTTTTTCCTGCAGGGCCACGGCTACGTTCTGGGAAGAACCATTAGTTTTTCTGTTCTTGTTCAACATATTCCATTTTTTCCTGATAACATCTGAAATTAATCAGTGTCCTGCAACCTGAGCATGTGTAAGGAAGTGGGAAGGGCCTACTTGGCAGAGCCCACCCGCACCAGGGCCCACTGCTGTCCCAGCCAGCCGATGCCTGGAGAAGCCGTCCTTCTGTCCAGGGGTGAATGGTGCCATAACACCACCACAGGGAAAACAGTAGTATGGGCTCATTCTTTTGTTTAAATATCCTCAAATAAAAGAGTGAAGCATAAACTTAAGTTGTATAAGCATTTTATTTCTAAAAAGAAGAAATGACCCCGTGTTAGTTTCAAACTTTAACACGAGTTTCCTTTTATGATGCTGATTCTTTTAAAAACAAACCATGCTCTGGGTATACTAACAAGTGAAACAGTATTTTCTTTCTAGTGGGTATACACACCCATAGAAAGCAAATTATCTTTTCTTTGCCGATCATTTTATTCAATCACCCTCAACACATGAAATAATGCCTTGCGACTGTCTCATACTTAAAAATATCACTGTCCGTCTGCTAGATCTTAAAGGAAGCATTCAGAATAACACCAGGTACAAGAGTAAGCCATGGGATGCTGTCATTTCTGGTTAAGACATAGACTCACTTACATGTGCTTATGTGGTAGGAAGCCGCTCTTCTGACTCCAAGGAATGTGACTACGTAAAGATACACGTGCACAACTGATCTGTTTACTAGATCAAAAAATCCATGTTTTCTCCTGCTGCGTCTTGCCTCTCCTTTTTTGGAGACGGATATAAATGAATTTGCCATCCTATGTATTTTCAGGAGCAGTTTTTGCCCTTTTAATGGCTTTTTTTTAATTAGAGGAAGAAAGTCTGATTCTATTTGATCCTATTATTGATTTTCTCATTTCTAATTTGATGTCTCAGACCCTACTGGAAAAGTCTAGGTATCAGAAAATTGCATGGCTCTAAATGTAAATAAATTATAAAGACGATACCGTGCCAGTTGAGTCCATTGGGACGAGGTAGCCCCCCTCCCGGAGAGAGCAGAGCCAGCCCCGAGGGGTGCCCAGGCGGTGCTCGCCCAGGAAGCAGGCTGCCACACTTTTCTCCTGCCCAGTAGCTCATGGGTCTGAACCACCAGCTTACTTGCAGGCTAGCAGCAGAGGACTGAACAACTGCACAGCAACAAATTTTCCTAAAATCCAGGTCAAATCATTTTGAAAATCATTAAAAAACCATTTAAACAGGGTGGCTATACTGTATCTTGAGACAAAAGAGATCAAAGCATTTCTCAGATCATCTGGGAAATCAAACAGGCAAAGGATTAATTCAGAACGATTACAGAATACAGCCCCAATACTCTGGGTGGATTCACACACGAATGTTCAGTCAAATTGTATCTAGGCTCGCTTGTATTTGAAATAAAGTTCCTGGACCATAGATGAACAATGCCTTGGTGGCACAGTGGTTACAGTGCTTGGCTGCCAATCAAAAGGTCATCGGTGCAAATCCACCAGACACGCTATAGAAGATCGGACCGGCATTCTGTTCCCATTAACCTTACTTACTAGGAAATATGCGACCCGTCTACTATGAGATATAGGATTGTATGAATAGAAATCATATGGACAGCACACAACAGGACCGCCAACCTACGTGGTGAAAATACGTGAGTTTCCCGTCTGAAAATTGGAGGTGTAAGTCCACTCAGAGACACTGGAAGAAAGGTGGGGCAATCTACATTTTAAAAATCAGCCATTGACAATCTTTCAATTGCACAAGATACACACTGAGTGACCAGGAGCCAGACTCCACTAACGTTGTTTGGGTCCATTGAATTGTTTCCAACCCACAACAACCCTGTGCACCACGGAACGAAGCAGTGCCCAGTCCCGTGCCATCCTCACCGACATTCTTCTGCTTCCGCCTATTGTTACAGCTGCTGTGCCAGTTCCTATGTTGAGGGCCTTCCTCTTTTTTTACTGTACCTCTACTTTACGTCTACTGGATGGCCATCGATAATTGACAGAACAAGGGGGAATCCAGGAGAAGAGAAGGTGAAGACACCCAGGGGCCGGTGTGACTTCCTCACCTGTCTGCCCTTGTTAGCCTCTTCTGGACTTACTGTAGCCATCAAATACCGTGGTAAGTCTGCAGTTTATCTAAGCATGCCCCGTTCTACTGTAAACTAGAAGAAGCCTCTGCTTGTTACTTATCTTGGTCTACCTACTAGCTATCTAGTCCTATGTTTGCAACTCATAGCACCAAATAATTGATGTGAAGAATTTTTGAAAATTAATCTTTCAGTCTTCTCCACCCTTGCCTTTGACCAATGTCAACACTGTCACTGTTTAAGGAATGCAAACATAAAACTATTTCTGTAGGCAAATAGAAAACGTAGTTATCTGCTACCCCAAATTAAACTACTGATTCATGGAAGGCAAGACAGCATCAGATGCAAATAAATTTGTACTTTTAAGGTAGCGCAAACTCAGGTGCTTTCATGTTTGCTTGCATTATTGGTTGCAAACCCTAGCCATTAGAAAGAAAAAGAATACAGAGAAGGAAATAGGGCTGTAGGACCCATGATAATTGTCTAAAACACCTTTAAATTCACCTCATTTTCTTTCCTCCCTGAAGCTGAAAGAAAATAGAATCTTCTAGAAATCCATTCCCATTTGAAAATGAATATCTATCAACATAAATGCCAAACCAGGTCGCCATTTCTACAGTAGGTTCAATTCATCTTCATGCACCTGAATGACCATAACCGCACTTGACTGATAGACTCCCAGGAGTGGCCTTGGAGCAGCACACGTGTTTTCCTACTAGTGTTATCAACGAGAGAGAGAGGGAAGAAGTGGTCCCTTTTTAGACATGAGGAGTCTCTCATCAGTGCTCTAATGGTAGCCCTCCCAGAGAGAACCCCACTGAATTTAAATTTATAGAAACGACTAGAAGAAAAATGAGCAAAGGGCCAGAGTATCCAGGGAGACAGGAGGCATGGCTTGAGATTTAGAGGGGAGATTCATCAAAGGCAGCAAAGGACAGAAGCAATCCCAGCAAATGAATGCAGACCACTTGAGTGAATCCTGTGAGGCAGGTGATGGGATTGAGGAGACAGAGCAAGAACGTGCAGAACCCTATTTACCGCATGTACTAGTGTAGAAGCCAAGCTTTCCAGCATACTTTTATGCCATTTTTGTGGAAAAATTAGGTCCCTCAGCTGATATTCTGCTCGGTTTATACTCGAGTATATATGGTACATGGGATTTGCTTGCTTTAATGTGTATAGAATATATTCGCTTATACATGTTGTATATTTCCTTTGTAGTCTTGTTTATGGGATCCATTTGCTAATCAGCCCTTTTGTTCACAGACAAGTGGTCAACTTTAATTCAACTCTATTAGCTATGCGCAAGGAACCCTAGACCCCAACTATATGAAGGGACATTGCATCTGTAGTGGAAAGAAACATGTGCTCAATAAATAAAAAAGAAGACGTTTTTTAGGGCAATTCTGTTACGTTCTCTTGGAATGACTGCATAATTTAATTATAGATTTTATACCAGTGGGAAAGTAATTTACTTCTTTTAAGAGGATTTTCCCTTAAATTGCTTGCCTAATTTGATTCTTTGTATGTGAGTCAGATAAAATAATTCATTGTAGGCTTTTCATATCATTCACAATATTGTCAAGATTATTTCACCAGGATGCATACTAAAATACTTTGCTATTCCATTTCATTAAAAAACATATGAAAAACATCCAAATAAATTATGAATACAAATATGTTTAGAATCAGTTCTTTTAAATTAATTACTATCTGTTAGCTAATAAGCACAAAAAGACACCTCCTTCAAAGATAACATTGATGGTGATGATAGTACAACTGTAAATATACTAACCTCCCAAACTAAACCCAGGGCTCTGGAGGCCATTCCAAATCACAGTAACCCTACAGGACAGAGTACAACCTCCTTGTGGACGCAAACTGTCACATCTTTCTCCTATGGAGAAACTGGTGTGTCTAAATAACCAACCTTCCTATGAGCCGCCGAGTATACCACTGCATCCCCAGGGATCCCTATGAACATATATCTTAACAGCATGAAATTATATCCTTCCAAAGGATGGATGGTATGATGTGTTTTATCTCACTAACATATTAAATGTTCAAAATAACTTGAATTATGAAATCGTAGGAAGGGATGTATAAGCATTTAAATATTTATATCTCTGTCCCGTTAATAACTAAAACACTATATTAAAGAGTTAGAAGGTATACATGGAAATTATAGCAAAATTTAAACCATCAGTAATATTAGAAGGATTTAAAAAAAAGGATGTACAAGGCATCAAAATAGCCCAAAAGCCACACTAAGCACAATCAAGTGGTGACATAAAACACAACGTAATTTTTTAAAGCCCAAAGTTATATTTTAAGTTATTTTAAAAGGTTTTATTTCAAGCTCCAATAAACTCTCTGTCTACGTTTGACTGAGTTCAAACATGGTTGGCACAGACAACTGTCACATAACTCTATTTATTCCACGGAGAGTCTCTACAGACTTCTCTAGGAAAACAGATTGCGCGCCTTACAATTGCATTCATCATGAGCCCAGGCAAGCTGTTCGCTCATCAGAATGTGGGTCTGACAACTGTTCTAATTTACCGATTCCATTTTTGTGCCGCCATGGCATACCAAGACCCTCAATCACTGTCGACTACAGAATAAGAGCAAATAGACAAGTTTCATTTTTAATGCTTACTTAATTAAAGACAGAGTTACAGAGTCGCCGTGGCTCTGTTTGTGCAAAATCGCAATGTTTTAAACTAATTTGATTATGGAACACGTATACTCATACAAGAGTGCTTCAAAAAAAACCTCATGGGTAAGAATCCATTATCTTTTAATTCAATTGAACTTTTTGAAGTCTCCTCCTAACAGGCGGGAAGTCAAATACAAATTTGGGAGGATGAAAGTGAGAGAAGACATAGCGTTTATTGAACACATGGAAATATGCCTGGAAAAATAATTATAGATGAGCTTTAGGCTCTCTATCACTAGGAACATTTATAAGGACTATAGGCAAATTTCTTCAGGAAGGGTTATCTCGTGTATATATATGCATGAATGAGATAAGTCACATATTTCCTATATGGCTCTCTGAGTTGTGCAAATCCTTACCTGCTAACATAAGGTTGGGGGATGGACGAGTCTCCAAGATGACCCAGAGTTATCTCGAAGAAAAAGCAATAAGCTTATACTTTTTAAAAATCTGCCATTATAAACCATATGGAGAAAAAAAACAAACATAAGACTGTTAGGAGTCACAATGGTTGGAAGGGCAACTGGTCCTCTTGGGAGATGACAGGGTAGGCCTAACTCCCTCTGGAAATCACCCGTCGCTGTAAGATCTGAATACTATAAGAGGTCAAGCCTAAGTCACACTGAATAAGATGGAGAGGGTGCAGTAGGAGGCAGACTTTGTTTTGCTTTGTTTTTCTTTAAATCATTCGTCTATCCAGGAAGAATGAACTCACCATTTCCCACAACTTCTACCGAAGGGACCGAGTCGTTCAGCAGGTGGTGTACCAGGCCCTCCGGAACCGAACTCAATCGCGTCTTTGCCCTCTTACTCATTTCTCCAGTTATTTCTGTAATGCTTTTAACGTGTTGTCTTCCCTTCCTGATGACGTTTAGGGCTGGATGGGCCCTTATGGCCCATAACTTCCTACCATGAGGGTGAGATCTGGGTTTTCCTCCAGGGAACAAGCAAGTTTGCTACTCTTACATCAAGTCTTGGAATGTCCTGGCTGAAATGTGGGAACATTACCATAGCTTAGCTCCTTGAAGTCAGAAGATCCTGTCTGCCTTCATAGCTCTCCGGTAATGAACTTTTGCTATCATTAAATCACCAATGTGTGTTTTTTTACGTTTCATTCTTTCCAGGCTTCCTCCATTTTCAGCTGTTTCCCGAATGCCATATAAAATTTTATTCTATGTGCTTACTCATTGAAAATTGCTCTTATCTTTTCAGCACATCGATTCTAGTAGATTGCTCCATATTAAATTGAGATATCATTGAGAGCACTGAAATTTGTTTTTCTAATTCTTAATAAGTCTAAGCCATAACTCAGATGCTATAAAAAGCAACAGAATAACACTTCACTGATTTATGAAAATCATATCTGGGTTTGAAATTTATTTTTGAAATGCAGTTTCACATTAAGTGATTGCCAAGTCACTGGCTTGATCTCTCACATACTAACCAGCTCCCGCTCATGCATCTATAGGTTGAATGGAGATTTATTTTCAGCCTTGAAATTGCCTCTTGCTTCCAAAGTGCCAAACCTCTCATTCTCATCAAGGTGACTCTAAGCGACTCTCTAGGACAGGGTAGAACTTCCCCGGTGGGTTTCTAAGATTGTCACTCTTTATGGGAGTTGAAATCTTCATCTTTCTCCCAAGGGAGTGGCTAGTGCCCTCGAACTGCTGACCTTGTGGTTAGCAGCCCAACTTGTAAACACTACACCACCAGGCTGCTTTAGATGTGCAGTAGAAATCATTTATTTCTTGAATCATGTACTCTAATGGAGAGTTTCGTTGAACTGCACCTATGCAACTTTTGGAAATATTTGAAGGGCAATTGTTGATGAAAATTTTAGGCAGGGCAGAAATCTGAGCAGTGAGTGCTGTCTCCTCCAGTTCAAAGCTACCTTCTCCGGTGGCACAAACATAATTCTTTGGCAAAATAGGCTAACTCAACTCAGCCCACATACTACCAACTTCACACTTTACTTTTTCACTTCTCTTTGAAGAAAGTGTTCTTTCAACTCCACCTAATGGAACAATAAAATCAATTCTACAGATGGAAATGAACTGCAGGTAACATCCAAGTCCTGCAGCTAACGGAGCTTTTACTCTCTGAACTTAGATCAGGGCCACACACAACTCAGATATAAGGATCATCTTTAAAGATTGATTGCACTATATTTTAAAGTCATTGGGAAAGAACCATTAGGCTTTACTGTCTCGCAGCTTTAATCAGCATATGAAAACAATAACAAAGAGGCACAGGTAGTATTGGGAAGCAGTTGGGAGATTTTTAATATGTTCCTCAAGCAGCCTGGTTGCACGGTAGTTTGCAGTTGAGTTTCTAAATGCAAGGTCAGCAGTTCAAAACCATCTGCCATCCCAGAAGGGCTTTCTACCTCCATAAAACAGTTACAGTCTTGAGGCCCCCCGGGGGCAGTTCTACCCATCCTATAGGGTTGCTATGAGTTGGCATTGATGGGATGGCAGTGAGGTTTTTCCATTTTTGGTGTAATATATTCCTGTTTCTAAAACTACTCATCACTATAGAGACTCCTATGTTTTCTATAAGGAGAAGCAGTCCAGAGAAGACTGTTGATGGGACTTAACCCAAAGGAAGGGCAGTCTGAGAAAGCGAGGAAGGTGGAAATACACAACAGTTAATTGAAGACCACTAGGTACTTTTTTCTGTAAAGAAAACTAAATATAGATTCCCAATACTCAAACCACTACCAGCACACACACACACACACACACACACCCCACTTCAAGGTCACAAGGAACTTTGAAAGTGAATGCAATATGATCCAGTTCCCGGGAAAGCCTTTCTGAGATGTGAGTAGTCCATTTATTCCCCTGCCTCCCTAAAAATGCGGGTTTTGATGGAAGGTTTTCCTTCAAGTTATACTTCAGGGACATAAAGCTCACTCTTAAAAACAACAACAAAGAAAACCCAAAATGAAAACAGTCTTTAGTTCCACCTGGTGCTGGGGGAGAGAAGGGGGAGGTATCGAAATGGAAAGCTGGCAAACCCTCTTGGAAGGGAGGCTAATGAATTATTTTAAGTGCAAATCATCTGACGTTGTGGTCACTTCCTGACGAGTCAGTCTGATCCTCAGCCTCCAGACACTGGCCGCCCCCTCGGTGGACATTCTGTTGTCTCACTCGTGGCTGTTGTGAGTCTGGCGGGTATGTCTTTTTTTGGCTATTATGCTTCAGTAATAAACGGAGCCGTAATACCTTTCTGTCCCCAATCTTTCTTTTACTTCATTTAGAAGCACCTGATTTTTATGAGATGACACTTTGTGGCATTAAAAAAGTGGTTCGTTTGGCTGTGTGACTGTTTATGAATCTCAGGGCTGATCTATACCCTGCAGAGCACCCCCATTCAACACCACAGCGAGAGTCTAATCCATGAATTCACACGAGGGCTCAGTCGGTGATTTCCACCATTAGGCTCTCTAACTCGAAGGTGAAACTCTTGCTAAAAACCAATTCTTCCTTGACTGCTCTGGGATGTGTCCATCTCCCCGCTAGCCATATCTGGATTGCCCCATCAAAGTGCCATAAAGACATATCTGGATTCTCCACTTTGTTTAGTAAATCTGAGCTCACCACCTTTCTGTTAACTTTCAGAATCGCAGAATTGATGAATGTGTTACATTATTCCTTTTGCATCAACAGCAGTTGCTAATCTCCTACAATTTCCAGGCACGATGTCTCATCCCATTCGACACTGGCATGAGGAAGAGAGGCTCTGTCAGGAATCTACAGAGAGCAAGGCTATAGCAGGAGCCTGGGTAGTATACAATGTTAAATGTTGGGCTGCTAACCACAAGATCAGCAGTTCAAACCCATGGGCTGCTTCGTGGGAGACAGAGCAGCAAATTAGTCTCTGGATTTGAGACCCTGGTCTGTAAAATTAGGACTAGATGCTAGACGTACTCGAACATCCCTTTCAGTTTTCTACTGGAACACTGAGAAGGGCACGCCTGAGGAGACAGGACTGGTGCTGGGAATTGTGCGGTGGTATTCTCTCTCTCTCTCTCTCTCTCTCTCTCTCTCTCTCTCTCTCTCAACTCACACCCACACATTTTGCTTGACTCACAGCATGAGCTCTCTTAGACATGACTTAATTTCACTTAGGCTTAGGATCTTGTCAGTGTGGGTCTTCAGAGTTGTTTGATACAATTAAACTGTGGAAATATGAGACCCAAGCTCAGACTTTATTATTATTAGTCATGCTCAAAAGGAAAATAAGAAACCGATCTAGTGCAATGATGGGTCAGCAAGACACAAAGGAGAGAAGACGAAGACTGCTTTTAAAAATGAAGCACCCCAAGAGACCAAATATTAGGAAGACTACAAGATCTGAAATGTCAGACTAGTTACATGTAGGAGATCTTTGAAAAGAAAACACACTTAAGCTGGAGCACTCATCTATGGGAAAAAGAAACAGTCATGAGAATATTGGCAATGTCTTACTGTGAACATCTGCAACCTAGGGTTTACATGATGAGGATAATTGAGAGTAACAAGTGTTGGATACATTTTAGGACATGTTTTTTTAAATGGGCTTTTTAACCAGATAGATTGTAGGGGTGAAAGGCAGAATAAACGATTAAGTGCAGTCTCTTTAACCTTGGTGAAAGAGTACCCTACCCTCTACCAGGTAGAACGTGTCTGCTGTGCCCCAGCTGAGAAAGCACAGCGGAAACGAAGCCAAAATCCTGCTCATTTGGCCCGACGGGATGAATCTACAGGCACGTATGAAGTGTGCATCACTTTGGACAATCTCGAAAGAATCAAAGAAAAATGTGGTCTGCCTCTTGTTCTCAAAAAGGAAATGAAGACAGATCATCTGTCTTTTACAGTCTTTATAAGTATAAGGTACTAATAATGGAACCATTTTCTTTTAAATCCAGGGGAGTGTCTATCTGTACTTAATAAGTATTCACAAAATTGCTATTTTACAGTATCAAGTTAAAAAGACATAACCAAAGGGAAAATATACAGTAAGCCACTATAAAAGAAATTTAACTTTGGCAATTTTCTTAGCGCTAATACTTTCAAGGTCAGAAGTTTGAAAGTACTAGCTACTCCTTGGGAGAAAGACTAGGCTTTCTACTCCTATAAGGATGAGTATTTTGCAAACCCACCGGGGCAGTTCTTCTCTGTCCTACAGGGTCGCTGTAAGTCAGAAGCAACCCGATGGCAGTAAGTTTAAGTTCTAACCCCTTACACCTAGTGATTTCTGAAATAGAGAGTGAGTCCTGGATTTAAAAAACAAACAACAACAACAACAAACCCTGCTGCTTCTGCTTTCTACTCCTAATACCAGGGTCTACAATGTCATTTAGGAATGGATTTCTTCATTGAAATAGTCACTTATAAATAAATGACGTATAGCGAAGACAAATGAGGCTGTCCTCAGAGCAATTCACTACAAATTTCATCCTGGTAGTTTGAAAAGAAACAGGACAACCAGTCAGGACATTCATGTGCTACAACCCCCCCTCCCCCCGCCCCGGGATGGTCCTTGTGTAGTGAGGCCAGAGGTTGCGGATGCCCCATTTGTAGATAACTCATCTGTGCCCTTTAAGATTCTGTAAATCTGCCCTCACTTTGAAATGATGGAACCAACCCCTACTCACAAAGAATTCATCCTCACAATTGCCTTCATGTATGGGTTTTAAATCCCTGAAAAGGTTTAGCGCAACGGTTCTCAACCTGTGGGTCACAACCCCTTCGGGGGCTCGAAGGACCCTTTCACAGGGGTCGCCCGATTCCTAACAGAAGCAAAGTTAGTGATGAAGTAGCAACGGAAACAATTTGATGGTTGGGGGTCGCCATACATGAGAACTGTATGAAAGGGTCGCGGCATGAGGAAGGTTGGGAACCACTGGTTCAGGCCTTTCCTTAGTTTAGTGCCGGGGTAGGGAACCTTTTTCTCTGCCAGGGGACATTTGGATATTTGCTACCGTCATTCAAGGGCCTACAAAATTATCAACTAAACCAATGAGCCAGCTCTATGTGGTGAAACGTTTAATGAACTCTCTCTTAATGTGATGGCTGGAACTGCTTCTCTTGGGTGAGGTGTGTGATGTGAGCTGGCGTGGATGGTTTCTCCACCAGGGTACAACTTTTAGGTCAGGTATTCCCCAGCCCTGCACCAAATAAGAACTGCATGCACTTGCTCTGACTTACCTACATATCCGCCCTAAAGCAACATTAGGAATGCAGTGGAGTCGTAACGCGGGGCCTGGCTGTATTCTAAAACCGCCTTTCCTGACATGTGTAGTGAGACCTTGTAAAGCAACTTAGCTGGGCTTGAGAATGTAGGGTGGAGTAGCCCCAGACAGACAACTCCTGTCCACACACAGTGTTCGTGGGAGAGTAGAGCAGAGCAGGGGTTATTTCAACCTTTGCACAGATTTGGTCCCACGTTCTCCCACACATTTGGCAGATACCCGTTTATAAGAGCCATACGGGATCTTCAGCACTTAACTATAATTCAGATTATTAACAAGTGCCATTCAGTCCCTTCCAGACATATCCTTCTTTCATTCTAGTTCCGCAGCTTTTGACCTGATAGAACTCAAAGGAAAATGGGGTCGCTCATTGCACACACACCTATTAATCCAGCGTGATGCGTGAGCCCCTTTGTTGTGCGCCCCACTTTTGAATGCAGGGCGATTGTAGTGTGACTACGCTTCCAGGGAAGCTTTCAATGTTCTGTTTTCCCTTCTCAGAAGGGACTCTGGTTCCCCCAGCTTTGTCTGCAGGGCTGGTGCCCAGCTGGAATCGAAAGCAACAGAAACTGTCCGACTGCGCTTGTCACAGCAGTGCCAGGCAAAGGCCCTACAGGACAAAAAAGCATGTGCTGCTGGACAAATTGACTTTGCTAAGAGGCTGAATGAAACGGACTCACTCGTGATCCATTAGGCAGCTGGCTGGAATCCAGCAGGCCAGAAAATAGCTACACAGAATAAACCTTTGAGTCTGTTGCCGTGGCCCACTGTGCTGACTTCTCTTAGTGTATGTATGTAATGAGCAGCGTTGACTCTTTCCCGAGAACACTTAAAGACAATGACAACAAATACTTTGAAACGCACACTTAAATCCATTATGCACATTAGAATTGCGCTTTGGAGACTAATTGAGTTATGGAAACAAATGAGAACCAAAATGTGGACATCAAATAACTGAGCGCCATAGATTAGAACAACGCGATGTACACAGGGAGGGCTCGATGAAGGTGTTTTCCTGCTAGCCATGACGACGACGACGATGACGATGATATAAACATCTCGTGCCCTTTGGGGGTAGACAAACGGCATACCATTTGCTTTTAACTATCCAGGCACAAAACAGCCACGCATCCATAGAAAAGCTAAAAGGAAGGATGGCATTAAAGTATCTCTTTATCACAAAACTTGAATGCAATTCCTAAATTACACATGCATCTCACCTTCCGTCCCAACAAACCCTCTTTGTGTCTATTCCTTTATTTAACTTTTGCACCCTCTTACGACTTCAAAGGACACCTCTTTTCCATGTTTGATGCAACTGATCAAGAAAAAAGACAAATCGTCGCACAGGTCTCCCTCGCTTTCTTCACACGTTCATTGAGTTTATCGTCGCGGAGAGGCCTACAGATGGCCATTTTAATCCTTTCTCATCTGGGGCCCTCTTGTTTGCAAACTGTTACTGGCTCACAGCAGTAGAGCCTAAAGTTTGACCAGAGCCTAAAAGGGTTAAGTGTCCTGCAGTAACACTGCCTTTCCTCCTGGGAGCCACTCAGAAGCACTTAGAGCACACAGTGCTCTGTCTCGTCCTCACAACGCCATGGCCAAAGGACGGTCCCTTCATGCAAAATCCTTGTAACTGGATTGGGTGCAGTCCGGCGGCAGTAGCTCAGACATTTTCACTGGGTGCCGGATGAGCGGAGAAATCCCGAGGATTCCCTCGGGGTCTGCTGCAGCCGGTAAGCGGATAGAGGGTGGCGGAACAGGGATTGCGGGTTCTCGGAGTCCAAGAATCACTTCAACAGGGGGACTATGATTTCATTGTTTTAAAAAATAAAACAACAGAATGTCATTCATAGAAAACAGGGACCTAGTCTGCTTTTAAAACCTAGAAAACCACTGGGAGCCAAAGTAGCCCTGAGTAACTAGTAGAGCCAGACTCATTCGAGGTAATAGCAAGTCCAGCATCTGTGAGCGGAGGATATAGCAAAGTTTGGCTCAGAAAGAACATGGACCTTCCAGACCACTTTTGCTTAGACCAAAACCCCAGCGAGACCCAGAACCAAAATCAGCTTCCTATAGACTCTGTTTTTCTAAATGGGGCCAAACAATGATATAATTCACGTTAGCAACACTAGAACAAACCAAAGCTGTTTTTATCCAAGAGGCAGGAGGGACTAAGTCTGATGAGGGCATTTGCCCTTACCATTTCCATACCTGAAAGTCAACTCTTCTTGCCCATTGTTCTACACTAGTGACCACAGCTACACTATTGGCTGGGAAATAGATGTGAAGCGTTAAGTAACAGCAAAATGAAAGCATGCATCTACTGGTAATAAGCACTCGTGTCGGTCAAAAAAGGGCCTCCACCACACAAACCGTGTGCACGTGTCTGTTTCCAACACAATTTCAGGCATCTCTTCCCATTGCAAAGAAGTGATAAGAAAACCCTTAAGGGGAACCAACAAATGCCAGAAATAACAACAGAAACAACAGTATAGGAACAGAGACCTCCATCTAGGTTTAATGCCAGAAGTCACCTTTGTTCATTCTTTGTGACATTTGAAATTAGGAAAGAAAAGTGATTTATAGGCTATGCATCCATCAGTCTACAAGCCCCTCCTTTGTGTTGATGTGTGTGTGCAGGTCTCGCCGATGCCATGACCCTGAGTTGATCCACACGCACTGTTAAAGGCCTGAGTCCACACTGGAAAAGCAGATGCTATGAGAATCTGTGAAGTACAGCTCTTATCACAATGTTTTCTCAAATTCTATGATTTGACAACAAAAAAAGCCCAACTATACATCAAACAAGCTAGATTTTCTTGCACAGCTGTAGAGTTGGCTGTTTTTCAGTCCTATCTGTCCCTTTGGGTATTCAAGATTCTATCTTGCTTTTCTTGGCAGAGGAACTCCCTCTTGGAAAACATCTGGGCCACAAGGCACATGTTGTGTTTCAGATTATGGTGTGACGACATTAGGAGGCCAGCTAGAACCCAGACAATACAAGAGCAAATTCAAAGCGCTTCAACATTTCCAATGCCTAATGGATGAAGCAGCAGCTAGCTGTGGTTTTGGAATATCATCACAAAGGGAACAAAACCAAACTGCTATCACAGTGATGAGAATCTTCATTAATTAACAACCTAAAGCAGCAATTACCTCGAATAACTCAATATGTTATTTAAATCATGGTTGAAAAGCTGCCACCGGTATTATGCTATATAATACTGCCCGACTGGAACTCAGGAAGGGGTTTTCTGGGAGCATTACCAGGGAGTAGAATTCCTTGAGTCTATAAATTTATTATTCATTCTGAATTCAACAAATATTGATTGTGTGCCTATTGGGCAAGGGGTTAGGCTTGGGCAGAGGCAAGGAAGACAGGTAGAGGTGAAAGTAATCAATAGTAATGATAACATAATTTTTATCTTAAAGAATTTGCAGCCTAATAAGGCACAAAGACTACATTTTTAAGTAAACTTTATAAAAACCTGTTTTTAACCAATGCAGTTCCGTCAGGGACAGAGCTTCCCAGGGATTAGAGACAAAAATCCTTGTAGCTGAGATGAATGAGGGCAGGATGGGGGTGCATCGTATTTGCTCCAAGCTTTGAAAGGAGAGCAGCATGGCAGCCGGTGAAGCTGGTCATGGGGCAAATTATCCCCAAGGAGTCAGTGGCAAGCACATTATGAGGACCACATACTAGGCTTGGAAACGATCTGTACTTCAGTCACTTAAAATTCTTCCTTCCGTCTCTCACTAAAAATATCGGTAGCCTTGTGCCTGCTTGAGTTTTCATGGTCTTCCTTTCTAGACACCATCTAAGTTAATTCCTATTTTAAAAGCAAAGAAGCAGACAAACTAGCTGGACTACTAGAGAAATATATTTTGCTTCATTTCTTATTTCAGCTAGGAAAGCACTCCTATTGTGTAAGTTACCATGCCTGAACGCCAACAAACTGCCCAGCAGATCACAGAAGAAACTGATAGAGAGAAGGAAGGATAAACTTTAGATGATGGCACCGGCCAAGTGCTGCAGCTCCCATAACGCATCTACACATCAAAGTAAGCCTTCTCTATGAAGTCAGTCTTATTTCTAATCCCCATTTTACAAAACCCGAGATTCTAGCGCACAAGGTACATGGTTCAGAATTACCTCGCTAATAAGGAGATAGAGGTAAGGTTCAAACACAGGAAGTTCTCAGTTGGTACTTTTAAACATTTTGTTATGTATTGTTTCTGATCCAGATGAGTGGGAGACAGCCACAGCATAAAATATACGGTGGGGGGGGGGCATGTCATTTGAAAAGCAATAATCCTTGTGCTGCTACGATATCACACAGACTTCGAATGAATTCTTTCCTTTTAATAAATATTTGGCTCACATATTTTAGCTCCATTTTCCCAGTTTAGTTCCATTCTCCTGACAAGAAAGAGTCCCTTATGATTGCTACTGAGCTGTACAGTGACTACACAGCAATGAACATGATCTGAAATTTAACCATCCCCTCCATCTTTCAGAAAACAAGCTTGGGGCTTGGCCCTCCTGATGCTCTCACGACCCCGTGCTGGCAGCACAAGCCCCTCCTCGGCCCACGCTGACTGCTCCTCCAGGCATCCAGAGGCCTGTCCTTGCCTGGGAGGATTGGAGGCTCCACTAACGGCCTCGAGCTTCTTGGTTTCCACTGGTAATGGATCATCTGTCCAGTCTGACAAGCTCCTTAAGAGCTCTTCCTCCACACACGTGTTCAGGCGCATGCTCGGCCCCACTATTCCCCTATGTGGTTTCCGGTTCTTCCTTTGTTCTTTTTTCTCTTGGAATCACTTCCAGTGTTTTTAGAGGACAGCACATCGTGACGTCTCTCAATACCCTATCCACTTCGGCGAGTGCGCGTGTCTCAATCCGTCTATCTGCTGCTCTCTGTCCTGTTAAGGTAGCTCAGTAGTCGAAAATGCCCACAGATGATGTTGCATCGGTTCTGGGCTCCAGAACCACCTTGTTTTACCCTGTACTAATGGAGCGATCTCTTTCATAGATCCTAAAAACGCTTTGTAGCCTCTGCTACCCTTCTTTATTGACGGCTCAACTTATCTGGGCTGGGGGCGACCTTTACCTTTTACTAATAATATAGGGTAGTTGAGGCTACCATTGGGCAGGTGGGTTTCAAGTCGCTTCCCATGAATTAAAAAAACTGTAAAGAATGATCCGGAATCCCAAAGACCCCCTCGGAGATAGCAGCTGGAATCACACAGACCCCTGCCTTCTGATGCAGAAGCTGGTTATTGCAGTTCCGTTCCATACTGCAGCGGTGACTGGCTGCACTTCCGGTGCTTTGTGGTCTTGCTGTCATTAATATGAAATGATTTGTCTTCATGTACCAGTCTGGCTTGCCCCTTAAATTGAACACATTTTCCTCCATCCCCTATGAGTCATCCTTGGATGCTCTAGAGCACAGCGCAGGGCTACTGCCTGCACAGTCTCTGGGGCTTCCTCCCGTAGACCTCCCTCAACACATTACTGCAGAGCTGGCAATTCATCTTGAAGGACAGCCGTGCCGCTTGCCCTAACGAATCAGGGAATTGTGCTTAATGGCAAGTGCTCCGGTAAATTAGCATCAAGGGTGCCACAGAGAGCCCTGTATCTAATCTAGGGTTCCTGTTCGTCACCTTTCTCCTAACACAGGAGGCTGGCCCATGAACCCCCACTTTTCTCTCTCCCCATCACTCCGGGCTCATACTTGCCTGACTTAGCCCATTGTAGTGGGGTCCAAGGAGCTCCTCTTCCTGTCATTTTGGAGGATTATATTTAGGGATCCCTCAATTTTTGGATGTATTATTTCTAATAATATATAGAAAAACTTTATTCCCATTTTGTTTCCTTGCCTCCTTGGGTCATGCCTTGAGAATCATTCCTTTCGTTTAATTTTGTCTTTTTTTTTTTTTTTACATTCCAGCATGGGTTAGGTATATAGATTGGGATCCTAACTTTTGTGTCCTTTAGTAAAATGTTTGGCTTCTTATGAAAGAAAGAGAGAGTTGTTGTGTTCAAAATTGTATTGACCACAATCAGGAGATAGCACGGATAGAAATACAAACCTTAGAACCTATGGTTCCTAACCTAAACTGGATCCCAGAAAGAGATACACATAAGATTGCAGTTATCATAATAAAACCAGAGCATACATTTCTTAGACTACAATTTCATGAAAAGTCTGTGTTGGCACCCCAATGTACAGTTATATAGGAAAGTGCCCATTTCGAATAAAACTAGCCTTACCCACGCATCACTGAAAAACACAAGCGTGCCGACAACTCATTATGGCTGGCTCCATTTCACTGGGGTCTCAAGGTGGTGACTCCGTTTCTAGAGGACCAGCCCCAGTAAGAAGAGGATTTCTTTGGATCTTTTCACCAACATCCTACTTGGAGGAAGCCTTTTCCCATGGACAAATCCAAGCTAGACTCAGAGGGACACATCTTCATCCTCTCTTGGGAACCATCAGTTGGCGCGATGGAAGCAGAGATTTTTCAATGTATGTTGTGGGTACTTTCTTCTTGTCTTTATTTTAGAGATGAACTTGTCAGACCCTTAAGGCCAGATGCTGCAAAATAGGGACCCAAATCCAAATCCATCTGTGGTGGTCATCGAGACGCAGGTAGAATATAGAGGTAGAGGTGAAAAATCTCATTCTGAGATTCTGACATATCTCCCGAGGGAAGGAGACAGACATGTTTCACTTTCATTCTAGTTAAGAATCACTGACTTTGATCAAGTTTCCACTGAATAATTAAGAAAGCACACAGCTCAGACTCTCAAAATTCTAGTAGCAGAGCTGAGAGCTGACTTCAGACTTCTAGACCACCACCCACCAAAAGTCATCTGTCCAATAATCCTGTTGTTCATTTGCCATTATATAAGACTATTTTATATGACAGACTGAGAGGTGAGATAATCCTTACCATCTCCTTAGCTGCCCTTTTGCAGCTATACCCTGTATGATGGAAATCTCTACATCTCAACTTTAACAATGTCAACATCCTGCTGGTGATATTAGGTGTTACTAGCTATAAGTTTGCAAGATACTATCATTAGGGAATAGTGGGCAAAGGGTACATGAGATCACTCTGAATCATTTCTAAATAATGCTGAGGGTTTAAATTACTGTATATACCCATGTATAAGCAGAGTTTTTCAGCACAAAAATAATGTGCTGAAAAACTGGGATTTGGCTTATACATGGGTCAGTGGCATGAATGGATGTTATCTGGTCAAAGCCCGACTAACAAAAGGAGGAAATCTCATGAAGCCTGACATAGAGTTAATAACAAAGTGGGTTCCAGATGCATGGGAAGACATCCCAGAAGACATGGTGCAACGTGCCTCCCAGAAATGTAGTATTAGTAATACTATGGATGGCAGTGAAGACTGCGCTTTGTAAGAAAATGACAGCAGTGATGGTGATGACGGAGATCTCAGTGAGGACACATCTGTGATGACCTCACACCAGCTGAAGCTCTGCATTGGGATACGGATGATGATGAGGAATCCAGTTTTGAAGGATTTTAATTCTTTACATTTTAGCTTGGTTGCTGATTGAGCTCAGGGGAGAGTACTCTTAAGGTATCATTGTTGATGCCCTATTGTTTTTGATGAACCTATTTTCCACTTACTGCGCTGGGTTACTAATGTTAAATGACTTGTTGTCCTTTTATTTATGTTTTTTATTTAAAATAAATATTTAAACACCTTACCCCACTGATGCCTCAATTTTTAGTAATTTTATTTTCATTTGTTTTGATGATTGAAACTCACCAATAGCTTCTGCATTTTCCACCCTAGGCTTATACTCGAGTCAATCAGTTTTTCTGGTTTCCCGGGTAATAATTCGGTCCCTCGGCTTATACTAGGGTTGGCTTACAATCGAGTATATATGGTAAATGAAAACATACAAAAAGATAACTTTTTTCTAATATCGTCTTAGTGTTCAAAATGCGTTACTTTCCCCATTAATGCCATTGTACACTTGTTCAAATCAAGACCTAAGCATTCTGTTCAAACAAGGTCTAAGCACGCTGTAGTTGATTGGTACATCTTTTAAGTCTCCTTAAATATATCGCGTCTATATATGTAGTGTCATTCTCCCACACATACCCCTGCCTTGCTTTCTTGCTATGTATTTGTTGACGACAGTAAGTCACCTACCCTATCCAGTTGTACATTGGTGACTCCTTTCGTGGCTTAGCTTTATGTTGCTCTCTCTCTTGTATTCCTATGAATGGGTAACGATAGTTGAAGGCTTGATTCGATTCCGGGCCAATGATGTTTTTGACAAGAGTTCCATGGATGGTGTGTCGGCTTTCTTGTTGCACCATGAGGCCCAGAGTGTCTAAGGAACATCTACGTGCTCCCCTTTCTGTGGGAATGATGTTGACCAGTAGGGGTGCTTATCCCTGATCAAACTATGAAGCGCACAAGCAGTCTTTTCCTCCTTCATACTTACATATAACCTCAAAATGTAAAAACACCAACACATATTTCATTACTATGTGGATTCATCGTGATCGATGAGCATGCCTTTCCAGAAATATCAGGAGAATCCAAGCTGTCAAACATGTGTACCACCTGCCTAATTACTCTTCTCTCCTCACAACTAATCTATTTGATTTCTCACAATAAAATGCTCGTGTTGATAGGAACTGTCCACAAAGAAATCAATAGCCAGTGTTGACCAAAGTTGTCTCTTCATAGTTCAGCAGTTGTCGGGAGGAAAGGTCCTCCCTGTGCACAAGTAAGCACATGGTGACCCATAAAATACATCTCTAAATAAACAGTGTTTTAGGGGTCTCTTCACATGAGACTCTCCTAGCTCCCTTAGTAATATAAAAACATTTGAAGAAGGCAAAAGCATATGCACAAAAGATGAGGACACCTCAGGTCCATTAAAACGTAAAACATTTATCAACAGAGAAATAACTTTGTGGTACAAATAAAAGTAAACCTGGTCTAAAATCGTTTTCATTTCGACCCCTCTTTGCTTAGGATACTGAATAACGCTTAAGAGAGAGAGGGAAAAAATAAAATAGAAAATCATACTATTTTAGTGAGAGGTTTATAGCAGAAATCATAGCCACCAAGCATCTCATTCGAATGTATTTTCTCAAACAAGATACTTGTTAAATAACAATCATGTTTGAAGAAGTTCAGTGTAGAGGCCTGACCAATTAAAAGAATAGTATCAGCCTTCCAGTTTGTTTTTCTTGCCCTGCTGGCCTGGGAATTCTAAAATTTATTTTTATTCACGAATCAAATTAGAAGAGTCCACAGTTTTGTAACAGGATTATAGACTGGGCTCCTGATGAGTCAGCAGTAAGACACTACCTATCTCCAGACTTAAGTAAAATTTAACAGCATTTCATCAGCAGGAAGGTACAAAGGGAACAAAAGAGATTGTCTGGTTTAAGAGGAAGCCCTTCCGTCTGGTCCTAAAGAGTGGGGCGGGTTGGGAAATTTGCCCCTGTCCGGAGGAGGAAAACATTAGGATGAATTAGAATGAGACAGCCCTTCTCCTGGGAGAAGCGCAGGCTCCGAGAAAACGTGAGGAAGGCAGAATGTCTGGTACCTACGTGGATGAACAAATGGGACCCTATTTTTGTCTTCCGGAAAGCAGCCACGCCTCACAATGTATCGGCTGCTTTGGTGCTTCCTCCCTTTCCATCTCTTTTGTTCCAGAGAGACTGCAGGGCTGAGCCCAATTTGCATTTAGAGTTAATTTCCAGAGACTGACACTGAATCTTTCCACAAATACTTAGTTTAAGCTGTGCTGTTCTGTAATGCTGAGCTGCCCTGATGCTTCTATAGCCTGTGTGTCCTTGCTTTCTGGCAATTTATAGCCAAAAAAGCCCTGAGTCCTGTCAACTGAGGTAACACTGAAACAAAGCAAACAAACATGGAAATCGCCTCTGCTGGCTTCCGGTCACAACTGTAGCAGGGTGAGGCTCTGCAGCGTCACAACATCGACTGCAGTGTGGAGCAGATCCCAAATTCCAAGCAAATATTAGCCATACAAAGAAGAGTCATGCTGATTTTCATGGATAGAGAATAACTAAAAGCTTTAACAAAATGGAAGCTTTAGCAAATTAAAGCAGGTGGTGTCAAATGAGTGTGCTACTATTGACAACTATACAGACAAAAGGTTAAGTATAAATTGTATCATAGGTGTAGCCGACTCTGTTGTTAGGCTTTTCTTTTGGGGAGCAGGAAGGGAGGGGGAGTTCCAAAGTTTATCTATGAAATTCCTTAGATATTTTCCCAAAATTGTATGTATTATATACTATAGATGTAAAACGTATGGAGAGAAATGTGTTACTCTCGTAAAACCTTCTACGACAGCGTGCTGTATGGGAAACTGGAATGAAAAGATACTCTTTTGAAGCCCCTTTCTATTTTTTTCTAAATTAAGCTAACATTCAAGATTTAAAGAGCAACACATTCCCCTATATACATTTTAACATCACTATTTACAAGCTATATCTCTTCTTCTATAAGCTTCACCAGAAGTAGTTTATCATTTCAATACTTATAAATGTAAACATAAAAACCATAGACCCTGGGGAAATACCTCTCGCTGCCTTCCCATGACAACTGGGCGGGGTATTACAAATGGCAAAGTAGCCTTTCTGGGCCCTGCAGACTGTCAGGTTTGACTTCTAGGAGAGCCGGTGTTGTACACCCAACGAGTCCTGTTCTAAGTTTATTTAACTCCTGAGTAAAATTTCAAAACAAATCTTGCTGTATCTTTGATGCATCTGAAAACCTCTTTTGTGTCATAACACGTTAAAAACCACAATCCTGCAAACTGTAGCTTTAAACAGTAGCATTTTAATACGGTGACTTCAACTGTCTTTTGAGATGTATGATCCAACTAAGATAACGTTTTCACAAAGTCACAAAAGGTCAGGTATCACTGCTCTTATTGTATGACGTAGTAGAAACATTGAAGCAACTTGAAGTTTACAAGAATGCTATTTTAGGCTCTCATTTTCACATCTCCAGTAGTATTTAGTCTTATATTCCCAAACAACCTGGCCTCCAGAAGTTACGTATCTGGAAGGAAGAGGGTAAATATCCTTTGAGGAGAGGGTGGGCAGAGTGTACCCCTTTCTGTCACTTTGATTCAAACTCCTAACAAGCTTCCCCCCCTCTGCGGCACTGAGTACAACTGTCCCATAGGGTTTTCTTGGCTGTAATCTGGAAGCAGATAGCAAGGCCATCTTCCAAGGCAGTGGTGAGTAGGTTCCGATTGCCAGCCTTTGGGCTCAGAGCTGAGTGTGGACCACGTATGCCACCCAGGAGCCTGCCTTAAGGAATGCTGGGCCAAAGAAAAAGTAACTCAACTCAAAACTCACCGCCATTGAGCCAATTCCAACTCCTAGCGACCCTGTAAGACAGGCTAAAACTGCCCGTGGGCTCCCTAGAATAATGAAGCAGGTTTCATTAATTCAAGATTTCCTGTTCTTCTGTATGTTAATACACTTTATGAATCTCCAGATGGAGAGTTAGTTGCTAAACTTCACCCATGAAGCAACCACTCCTTTATTATTTCTGTATTATATCTATTAATACATGTTTAACTGAATTCCATTTCCCCTTCCATTTTAACTTGGATCACAGCATTTCTGATGGCAATAGAATACATTTATGTGTAATATATACATATTTGTCAATGTAGTATACCACACAAATTATTTATTGCCTGACTACCTTCAGGATTAAAATTTGCTGGAGAACACAAGAACTCGATTGAAAAGAGCATTGGACTTTGGAGACACCGTTAAGTCTGGTGTCACTTCTGCCGCTGACAAGCTTGAGGGGTTTGTTGAATTCTTGTAAACATGTTTTCTTGTCTAATACAAGGAGGTTTATCTCGTGAAAAGAATCTCTCACTCTTTTCCATGTGATTCTTATACTAGGGAAGAGAAGGCGATTGTTGCCAAGGAGGTTATTTATGTATCCCGGGCGTTCCTAGAAGCACCATAATCAGTGGGTTTAGCCTGAGAGCCTCTCTATTGACTCCAAGGTAAATCCCAGCAATATTTCTAATAGAGATGCCCCCAACAGGAAGTAGACAAGCAATAGAAAACAGCTCAGTTCCAGAGTAAGTTGTTACTATGGATGATATTTTTTAATAACAAAATAACTCTTGACTAGCATTTGGTATAAAACTTACTGTATTTATCTCTATGTCCATACTAAGATAGCCTTTCAGAGTAACCCTAAGTAACACAGACTCCACGCTATTACAAGGGTTTATTTTCCCTCAGAAGCATGCTACTCAATCATGTCAGAACATGCATGAAGATAAAATAATAAATCTATGCCAAGAAATCTCTGAATAGGTAAATCAATCTTCGTAACGACAGTCTGCTGGGGCTGTTCTCGGGTGCCGTCAAAGCAGTCCCGTTTCCTTAGGGACGTAAGGACCAGAGAGGGCAGAGCACGCCAGTCGTGGGCCATCCTCATGTTGGAGCCCACGATCGCAGCCACCAGGCTACTGAGACTACCAAAGAAACGAGCCAAAACACTGAACAGACAGTTAAAGAGGAAGAAGAAAGAGAAAGTGGAATTTTAAAATCAATTATTACCTCACTGCAAGTCGGCACGGTTTGTGCGATTCCAAGAACAAATTGAGCAGGCAGAGCTTAGGAACTCAAGAAAGGTTTTAGCACAAGTTACTGCGGGTTAGACCTTAAAGGATGCGGTCGGGTAAGCATGAAAGGGCGGCCACTGTTGTTCCTAGGGCCATCATCCCGGGCCCGTACAGCACCAGTCTCCGTCGCTGAGCAGAAACACTGGATCGTAGGCAGCATTGGTTCGATCTCTATGATTACACAAATCAAGGCCACGGTTTCTCATAGGGGCACACTAGACCAGGCCTCACAGCCTCATTTAAATTTCAATCGGAATCCATGTGAACGAATTTGTGCAGTGATGTGTGCGAGTGATCCACTCATCCGGGCCTAGCCTGAGGCCTTCCTACTTGAAGCACTGAAAGTCCAGCATCCCAAGATTCAGTCTCGGTTTTGACACGGAAAGTTCCCTGGGCTGGGAACTCCCGAGGCCCTAGGTAAACTGGCAATGTGTTGTCCCAGGTCAGTGTTTAATATTGTTGAAAGGAACAGCTTTACCATCCCTCCCAAGTACATTCCTTTTGAAAATATAGACCTGGTAATAATTTCTAGTCAACCAACCATCAGACATATTAATAGTAACATTGTACTAAAACATGGTAATTATGTGAGACACTATAACCAATTCAAATCATTACCTTAATTCATCTTTAAATGTAATCAAGAGTGAAGCTGAAGGATTAAGTGAAAAGCATTATGTCACAGGTTAATTTACAAAATGACTTCTTCAAAGTCTAAAGTAATATGAGACTTCACTATTTTTAAGTGATCATAATTTTTTCTATCTCTCTAAGAAATTAGAAAGTTGCAAAGTAATAGCTTTCCAGAGTTAGGGAATTTGGATCAGCTCATAGGAGCAAAACTATTCACAAAATTCTCCTCATTCTGATCAAAATGTGTGTTTCTCATGCAAGGACATCTCAAGTCGTTACTTTCTGCCTAGGAAACTCAGTATGGGGAAACAGGAATAGATTGGGTCTGCAATAAAATTAGTTTTATTTATCTAGTTAAATTCCTTGAAAAGTATCAAGTCTTTGGGGTAAAAGGACCCCAAACAATCAAATTAACTCTGCACAGCACCGTGGTAATTGTAGCATTTGGTAATGCAAAATAAATGTATATTGCACCGACACTCCTAGGGAATAAGTCCATTCAACACTGACAGTGTATTAGGACAAAAATAAAGAGACAGTGTCTCTGAGAGAGCTAAATTCTTATTTTGAGAAAGACTGTCTCCATTTATCAGCTTAAGAAAGGTCCAAATGAAACTAACTCAGTCCCAGTCGAGAATAGAACTGCCTCAGAGGCCGGCACTGACATCAACAGCAACCACACCTTCACTGAAGCACCTGAGCACCTCTTCCTCCCAAGGCGGGGCTGGACCAGTTTGTTTACAGGCAAGCACTTTAACCTGTGTGCCACCAGGGCGCTCTTCTGGATGTGGTCTCTGCCCACAGTCACTGAGTCATTGAGTTCATCTGACTCATAGCAACCCCATCAGTCAGAGTAGAACCGCCCCTTGGGTTTCCATTGCTCCCAGTCTCTGGGGGTGCAGACAACCTCTCTATCATGGGGTGACTGGTGCGTTCTCACAGTTGACCCTGCCCTTAGCCCAACACACAACCCACAACATCACCAGGTCATAAATGGAACTGTTAAAATTCTTGGGGAAAAAATACCTTGTAGTGCATGGACTTAAAAAATGGCATGTTAATATGTTAACTTTCTACTTTTTTTTGTCGCCATGCATGTGATACACTTTGCCTTTCACATAAAGTAATGAAAATGATTATTTCATCTCATCACTGGTGAAATGGCATTAATTCATTTTACCAATGCCCACAAGTACCATTTAACCTCCTTTAGTCTTATGCTAATTGCTTTGAAGAAGGTGAAGCAATTGATTGGGACAGGAGGTTATTTCCAAGCCTTTACTAGAATGAGAGTGCTTCTAGGCACTCATTAACAGTTGGCCGCCATATACTGTTAAGGATGAGCCCTTTATAGAATTCTTAATTGGACTCAAGCATAGTGAGAAAGCCTGCCCTAGTCCATTCAAACAAGACCAGTGGTGATGGGTGCAGGTGGGAGTAGATAGACTGTAGACCGTGAGACCCAGGGTCAAACTCCACCCCCCCACCACCCCCACCACCCCAGCTCCTCATAGCAACCTCACACCACAGGGACCTGCTGCATCATCTATCTATCTCTTCATGACACAAAACTGAGGCAGGCCCCCCTTGTGACAAAGTCCCTATCAGAAAGGTGACCTAGGACATAAACTGTGAAAACAAACCAAAAAAAGAGCAATGACCGTCCCGTAATGAATTCTTGGAAAGCGTGAATTCAGGTTCGACTTGATTTAATTAAATGCTATGGAAATGTCGCACTTGGAGTGAGAGGGATAAAATGAATATAAATGTAGTTTAACTTATCAAATGTATTTTTAAAGGCACGTCAGACGTTCAGCAGCTAATGTGCATGATATTCCTCTATGTAGGACACAGTGAGATATTTGGATACCTTTCCTGGTAATATAATGGTATAAATGTGGAATAGCTCATGTGAGTTTAGATTTTTGTAAATAGAATTTGAACTGAAAAGCTGAGTGACATAACAGAATGACAGGCACAACTAGATATCGTATACGCAAATATATTATTGATAGAAAGCTTTCATACATTTTAGAAATGTGCTCGCTTCTAATTTATGGGTCTAGGCATGAGGCAGCTGTGGGCTTTCAGTTATGAGGTCTCCATTCAGAGTGAAATTCCATTTTACTTTTTAAAGTAAGTGGGAGAAATTCTAGACAAAATATATGCTGAAATTCTTAGGACTTATAAGAATCCAAAAGGAGATCATCATGTCTTTATATAGGTATTTATAAGATTCATGCTAGAGAGAGGTGTCAATTGTAGAAACTCTCAAGTCATCTGGCTAAATTATATAACAACAACAAATATTAAATACTATTTGGCTAAGAGTCAGCTGAAGGATACATTCAAAACCCAAGTCCAGTGCTATGGCCATTCCAACTCAGAGGGGCTTTATATAAAATTTCAATGGCTGTGAATCTTCACAGGTAAAGACAGCTTCATCGTTCTCCAAGGAATGGCTGGGGGTGGGGGGAGGAGGCAGGGTTGAACCACTGACCTTGCAGCTGACAGCCCATGCTTACCCAACAGCACCACCAGGGCCCATAAGTATACACTAGGACCTTTAAAAGTTTACGGTTAGAAGAGGAAAAGGTGATCAGTGAATTCTAAACTATGGACATGAGAACAAAACACTGTGATTCCCTCACAATCATTCTTTCACGGGAGCCCATTGCTTCAGCCACTGTATCAACTCAGCTTCTTGATGTCCCGCTACTTCACCAAGCATGATGTCCCTCTTCAGGGACTGGTCTCTCCAGGCAACATGTATAAGAGGCGGCTTCAAAGTGGAAGTTTTGTGAGTACTTGTGGGGAAAAGATAGGAAATTCTTTTTGAAGCCCCCTCATACTCCTGCAAGTGCTGCGTGTTGGGGTGGGGGGTTGGTTCAGTGCAATAACTAGTAACTTGACTTGGGTCAATGTCCTACAGGGCATTCTACAATATGTTAGCTCCACTCCATGCCTCGTACAAGAAACTCACTGCCATTGCTTCAATTCTGACTAACAGCGACCCTGCACAGGACAGAACAGGACTGTTCCTGTGGGCTCCTGAGACCATTCACAGGTATGGAAAGCCTCCTTGTTCTCCCATGGAGTGGTCAGTAGTTTCAAACTGGTGACTTTACAGTCAGCAGTCCAATACACAGCCCATTACACCACGTGCCTAAAGTGACCAGCAGAGAAAATCCAGGTGCAGAGAGTTGGAGAGGGCTGATCACAGAGGTGTGGCTACAAGTCCCAACACTGGCAGCCTCAGAACTGGGGAACTGGATCAGGCCCGCGATAAGTCGGGTGGGTCCTGAACAACACCGAGTGAATTATTTCTGTTGAGTTTTCCTGCTGGGGGCCTAACTGTTCTATGTATGTGCTTACAAGGAGCCTTTGAAATAAATACCCAAAAAAGTTAAAAATAAACCCCAAATTTTGTAACCCCTAATATGTCAAAACAATAATGCCTGCTATAAAATAAAACTGCACGGCTTTGATAAGACAAAGACACATACAAATTACACTTAGTTTTTCCTCAGTACCTTGGTTAGATGTAGAAGAAAAAAATACATTTTTCCATCAACATACTGCTTCATGTGCTAGGATGAAGTCAGGCATAAGTAAAATACATTCAAAGGGGGCAAGATTGCTTGATTCCATTTCCACCACAATACAGTGGCCTCTTAAAAGGCATGTTATGGCATTTCTTTTCCATCTACATAAAGAACCTTAAATTTATAAGTAAAAGGTTTCATCCACACCCTCACAGCAGTGGACAAAGAGCACTTAGCTCAAGTGTCATTGGGGTTCGGTGTCAAATAACCTCGACTTTGAAAGAGGACACCACTCACTCACTGCACCATTTGCAGATCCTTAGCAAGGCTGTAGAGAGGAATGCAAGGTTGTTCACTGTGCAGAGAGAGTCGGAGATTCTCCGAGGCAGCCAACCAAGGAGCAGGCTTTCTCTGTGGCTGTCTCACTCTCTCCAGATGGGAACAGGCCACCTGGGAGGAAATAGAGGACCTAGTTTTTGTTTTTAACCCCTTTTCCTTTTCTCAAAGAGTCACCACTTAACATTACAACTTGCTCTTTATTCTTTTAACCCATCCGAAGGAAATGCTGGAAACGGAAATATTAACAGCAGCATCATTTTTAAGTTACTTGTCATGTGCTGTAATCCCCAATACAGAAAAAAACGGTTTAATCTACTCAACAGCAGACAAACTAGGAGGCTTCAGAATATCAGATTCTATGATGGTCGTGCTAAAGATGCCTCACTTGGTAAAGTGCTCGTATGTCCTTTATATTCTATCCTTTTGGGGCGGTCTTGCACATATCCTTTATCATCGATCATAGATCTTTTCATCCATGTCTATTATAATAATCACTTTGACTGACAAGTTCATAACGCTTTGCAATAGGTATTGCCTAGTGTGAACATCATCAAATAAAATCGACGTCTTGTTCTTCTTAGCTGCTATCTTATTGATGTGGACTCCTGGCCCCCCATGTGCGTCAGAGCAGAACCATGCTCCATTGGCACGACGCTGCATAATGAAGACTGAGCCAGCAAGAGCAGCTCTGATCATTTCTCCAAAGTAGAAAGCAAAATATTTCAAACCCAAAGGCAGATGAGCAGTAATATTAGAGAAATCAGAAATCACGATTAACTCACATGTCAGTACATTGCAGAGAAAAGCTGCTTAACTCCAAATGTCAGAATCCAATCTGACTTACCTTATCAGATCTGCCGCTCTCTGGACGGCTAGCACTGGGGCTTTAAGCATCTTGAGCGAGTGCACTCTTAGCAACTACCATTGCCTCGGAATGGTTCTCTTCTTACAGGATATGGGGAATAGCGGGCTTTGTTATTTCCTTTTGTGCTGGGGTAAGGGGAGTGGAGGTGTTCGGCAGCAACACGTGCTTGTCAGAGTTCCAACACATTTCATTATCAAATCAAGGCAATTGACCAAAGCATCATGCGCTGCACATGGCTTAGCCTATCTTTTTCTCTCTGCATTTTCTCCCGGTAATTTTCACGTTGGCATTTTATAAATCAATCCCAACTTCACTGAAAATGAGCAATGGAAAATAAGCATTTAGAAAAATAAGAAAATAACCTGTATGGCAACAGGGCTGTTTGGAGGTTGAAACAAACAATTCCAGAAAAAGATTCAGTTGTCAAATATCCACTTCACTTCTGTGTTCCTCATCAGGGAGCCCCGGTGGGGCAGTGGCTATGCATTGGGTTGCGATACAGCTCCTTGAGAGGAAGACGGAGCCATTCACTCTCATCAACAGTTACAGTTTGGGGGAGAAACGGGAACCGACTATAATGATCGACAAAGAACATCCCCTCCCCCACAGGGGGACGAGCAGAAACATGGGTGAAGGGAGATAATGGATGATGTAAGATATGAAAATAATAATAATTTATCCTTTATGAAGGGTCCATGAGGGTTGGAGGGTGCGGGAGAGAGGGGGAACAGAGGAGCTGATACCAAGGGCTCAAGCAGAAAGAAAATGTTTTGAAAATGATGGCAGCAAATGTACAAACATGTTTGATACAATTGATGGACGGATTGTGATAAGAGCTGTAAGAGCCCCCAATAAAATGATTTATTTTTAAAAAGTTGCAATCTCTGAAACCCACAGGGGTCACTATGAGTCAGCATTGACTCAGGGCAGTGGGCTTGGGGTTTTGGGGTTATTTATCATCAGTACACTTTACCTTAAGAAACTTGTGTAATTTTATTGACCTTCTCTTGTTTATAGTAAAGGGGATATTCTTTAGCAAAGAATCTGCATCATCCAAAAATGAGAACGAGGCCTTCTGTGGCTAACAGAAGTTGGATTCATACTGAGATTAATAATGGCTATTGGCACCAATGTGTCTTCTCCTTTTCTGATTTCTAAAGTAAAATCAGACTTATCCTAGTCAGTAGTGTTGATAGAGACACGGCCCGTTTCCTCCAAATTAGAATCTGTGCAAGACAAAGAAAACCCAAATATTTTCTACTAAAATGACTGATAAAAATGTGGTACACTTACGCCTTATCAATGGTGGGAGATTTTTGAGAACCAGAACAGGAAGGCTCCCACAAGGTTCCCAATAATAGGAATCTTATAGTACAGTTATTAAACAGAAAGAATAAGTAACCATACCCTGAACACAAACCTGACAGAAGGTATTAGGAGATTCATGGTATGATTAACTATATCAAGCAGAACTTTTACTACATCTCTGGCACACAGAAAGCCAGAAACAACCACGACCTATGAGCGAGCTTCAAAGGTTTCTGGTACAGCTTGCGGGAAGAATGGAACGGAAAAGATAATGGAAATTTTCCATGAAGTTTTTGAAGTTCCCCGATACCTGGTGAGGCAGCGGCGTAGTGAAGCTGATAATTCAGAAGGATGTCTAACACGAACGTTCATTCCACAATCTCAGGCCCAGTTAGGTTCTCTCTGCAAAGGCCAAGGCAACGGAATCTTCAATCGCTTGTCCCGAACACGCTTTTGATTGGGACTCATCCGTGACCTCACCGGGATTACTTCCCTGGGCGTGGCTGGAGAACCACGGCTAGTGTCAGTCAGTGCCCAGCACAAGAAAGCCAATCGGGACACGCTGACTAAGACACTTTCCTGAAAGTAAATAGCTGAGTAAGAGGGAGGTGAACAGGGGCCTCTAAACAAGACCTCGCTGGCTGCATGGTCCTAAACCTATTATTCTCAGGATTTTCCTCAGCAGTTCTCAATATCTGAGAAGGAAAATCTGTTGATCCATTTGTTTTATGGAAGGATCATATTTGTAACACATTTTACTAAACTTTACGGCAATGTTCACTGCAACACTATTCACAATAGCCAAGAGTAGGAATAATTTACATGCCTTTCATCGGAGGAATGGATAGACAATATGTAGTATCTATAAATGATGGAGCACACTCCATCACAAAAGGAAATGAAGTTCTCATACAGGCTACAACATGAGTGACACATGAAAACATGATGACCACTGAAATAAGTCAGTCACAGGAGGACAAAAAGAATTCCATGTATCTGCAATCTAGACAGGCAAATAGGGAGACCACACGCTTTGAGTGGTAAGAGCAGGTGGGTAGGTGTGGGGAGGGCACTGAACTACTGATACGGTTGATGGGCAAATTGAAAATGGTTAGTGCTGATGTGTGCCCAACATGATGAGCAGAATTAATGCCACTGAACTATACATATGAAAAATACTTAAATGGCCAATGCTAGAATAGCATTTCTAAAAAAGAAAAAACATTGATAAAATTAATAAAATATTAGATATGACCATCACACCCTAGATGTATGGAACACGTTAGACCACACAATAGTTATCTAGAATTTGGGTGGTGTGTCGAGTGGTTCCCCTTTATTGTTATGGTTGAAAATGATATAGTGGAGACAGGGAAACAGGGATTCATTTCTGATTCCTTGAAAGATATGTAAATTATGCTTCTACTCGCACATTTGAAAATCAAAGGCAAAAATCAATGAATCTAAATCCATTTATGGACATTTTTGCATATGGCTCCCAGAGGGAGTCATCTCTCCCCCCCAACCCACCACCCTTTGGTGTTACTAGTGACTTCTACTTTGGCTGGAAGCCAGGGTACAGGAAACAGACTTTGAAATGCTAACATTACAGCTGGGTCTCTGATATCTGCCTTCCATTCATTAGAAGTCACCCAGCAAACGAGTGCCTGTACATTCATACATTCCATATACATAAAAGGAAACTAAGTAGAAGGAAATCCTAACTTCTCAGTCACTGTAGAGGCAAGCAACGTTCTCTTGAATCACTGTTTTGCCACTAAGGGACTCTGCTGCAAAAACACAAGATTGACTTCCCAAAGTAGTCCCTTTACAAGAAACAGAAGAAGTAGAACCTGGAATTTTTCCATTACTGAATGAATTGTATTTTAATTGGGAATACATCTTTGAATAGAAAACATTAAACATTTTCATTACATTAAAAATAGCACACTCAATTTCTTTCAAAAACATTTTACGCACTGTTTTATACTGATTTGGCAAAATCAATATTTTTAATCTGATTCTAAACAATGATATTTTGTTGAGTAGTAGTACCTTAAGAATCATTGGCTTACATGTACCACTGACTACTGACATGTTCTTCAGCTTATGTGTACATCTGCAGCCATGCTGTTAGGTACACCTCCAATATCAATGATTTGAAATATTTTCACTATTTCATAATAATCTTATAAGAATTCACACATATAATTAAAATGAAATAATTTAAAATAATACATAGTATGTTATATATTTTATGTACCATGGAGAGGCTATGTACCAAGAAATCATGTAAACTAAATACAAATTCAATATGTACTTTCTATACCAAAATATAACCCCCCCAAAGAATTTTGATTCACCAACAATGCATAAGGATAATAAAACCTCGACAGAAAATGCATTTAAACTCTGTATCAATTAAAAATTTCAAATAATATCAGTGGAGGGATAATTGATATTCTTTCATTGAATGACCCCATTGCTTTCCTGGAAACTGGAGCTCAAGTCATTTCCTATCATAAATCTACTGATTCTGTACATTAATAAATATACATAGACTTTGTAGATAACCAATAAATACAAGTTGAATAGATGAGGGAGTTTTAGTCATTAATTTAACAACCGCTAAATCACTAATATGTACAGATCACTTCCTTCCTTTCTCACATTTAATTCCCGCTGGGAAACACTTTCTTTCAACGTAGCTTTATGCCCATGCTTTTCCTCCCCTGCCCAGCACTCCTGGGTTAGCTATTGTCCTCATCAGTGCATCCGTGCACCACAAACACCTCTTATCTGATCAAACCAAAGCCAAACCCACTGCCAGCAAGCTTGTTCCCATTCAGAGTGAGCCCGTAGGACATAGATAAACTGTTCCATAGGGTTTCCAAAGCTTCACTCTTTATGGAAGCATCTTGCTTCTATGGAGTGACGGGTGGATTTGAACTGCCAATCTTTTGGCGAGCGGCTGACCAAGTCTTAGACAACGAAGACATCTTATATGAAGAGACCTCTAATTCATACCATCTCGGTGATTAAGCTTCTCTCTCTCACTCTCTCGCTCGCATCTCATCTCAAACATCTAAAGTAGTTACTCTGCGGTCTTCTCACATACTAATTTGTATTTTTGTTACAGCACAACATCTGATAGGCCAAAGTCGTACAAGACAGGAATCAACTTCATCACTCTGCAGTAACTGCATTACACTGAATGTGGATCCCTGTGCAGAGCAAATGCTTGACATGTTTTGCTCCAAAAACCAAACTCACTGCCACGGTGATTCCAACTCATGACGACTCTATAGGACAAGGGGTTTCTGAGACTTTAACTCTTTATGGGAGTAGCAAGCTTCATCTTTCTCCAGAGAAGCAGCTGATACTTTTGAACTGCTATACTGTGTTAGCAGTCAACCATGCCACCAGTATTTCTCATATGGCGATATGAAAAAATGGGCAAAAATAGGCATCGTGTTAACAATATTAACAATTCACCTTATGAAGTAAAGCGCACGAAATCAAAATAATATGATAAGTAGGCAAGAAGATGGTTATGTAAGTGCTCCCATGAGCATGAAAGACCATAAGAACAGCATGATGGGGCATAAGGAGGCCCATGTGTAGAAAACGCCTCCAGAGAGCGAGACATGAGCACAAGTTTGAGAGCGATTTTAGGGATGCAGAGTAGGACAGGTGTACAGAGAATCACATGAACGCATGTACAAATAACATGACCTGGGCCTGGGTCAGAAAAGAAGGGACTCGCAACGGTCTAAGTTGCTGGAAAACATGGATTTTCCATGACCTCTTTTGATAACTGCCCTTTGTCCATTTCATTGCTTATTCATTTCCTCAAAATCAAAGTGAAGAATAAATAATTAGTAAAGTAACAACAACAGAAACGGCTAACAGCTATTTGTGTTTCAGCCATTCATGGCAAACACAGACAACTAAGCATGTAAAGCAGAAAATGTATACCAGAGACAGGCAGGTCCTTGAGTTTAACAACTAGTAACTGTGAATGTTCCCACCTGGTTGGGCCCTCATGATGCCTCATTCAACACAGGCTAGCCCTAGCGACCTTCTCAGAGGTTCTACTTGCCCAGACAGACAGACAGACAGACAGACAGACAGACAGACAAGTCCCTAAAGGCTTCTTTATTAGCTTTTTCCTCTGCTTGGCACATTCATCCCCCAACCATCCTTATCACTTCTGTGCTCCTTTTCCCGTCTTCATTAGCGGTAACTTTGTCAAAGCAGCTTGCCCCGGCTATCCCACTTAAAATCACCCAGCTCCTCCACCACCTGCCAGCTCCTAGAATGTAGGATATGCTACTTATTATTCATTTGCTTGTTTTCTCCCTTTCGACATAAGTACTTATTGAGCAGGCATACAAAAATAATGTAGAATGAGGTTCCTCCAGCTATAGAATACTATCTGGTTTATTAGAAGTAGCAAGGGGTGTTGAAACATGCAGTAAGTGGCTGGCACCCATCTTACACTCCTATTTCTTATGAACGATAAGATACTGGCTCAGTTGTTTCATACTTCTGGATCGTGGTTTCCTCAAGGGCTTAAGTGGAGAGCAAATGCCTTGAGAATGATTGGGGCAGGGAATGTATGGATGTGCTTTATACAATTGATGTATGTATATGTATGGATTGTGGTAAGAGTTGTATGAGTCCCTAATAAAATGTAAAAGAAGAAAAGAGAAAAAAATGACTAGGGCAAAGACTGTACAGATGTGCTTTATACAATTGATGTATGTATATGTATGAACTGTGAAAAGAATTGTATCAGCCCCAATAAATTGTTAAAATAAAAAAAGAAAAAAAAAGAGTACAGTATTTTTACCTAGTTAAATGATAACTCCAAACACACTGCCATCTAGTCGATTCCAACTGACAGAGACGCCACAGGGCAGAGTAGAACTCTCTCTGTGGGTTTCTGAGGCTATAAATCTTTATGGGAGTAGAAAGCTTCATCTTCCTCTGACAGAGTAGTCAGTGGATTTGAAGCACTGACCTGATGGTTAGCAGCCCAACTTACAAACCACAATGTCATTAGGGCTCTAAAGTGATATAATTATGGAATTCAAAATTGATACAATTCAATAAGTAAGAGGATTATTTGCCCCTTATAATTTGTATACCATTTTATAACTAAAAAATCATAGCTAGACATTTGAATATACACAAATCTGACCATCTATATCAATGTGGACAGATGGCATTTTGCAAGAGAGAACTCCTTCCCTCTCAAACCATAAACGTCATAGCTCTATTCCTGGCTGACATGTGAACTGATGATCATGCTTCTCGGTTCCCCTTCTCATTCCTAAGAACAATGCAGATGTGACAGTCACACAAATCATCCAGAGGGAAAACCGTATCAACAAGCTAAACCAAAATGGTAGCCTACCTAGTTCATTTGCTAATGTTCCCCTTGGACTCTTGCCCCTTAAAGTCTGTTAAAAGCCAGAGAAAAGTACCTAATTTATAATCCACGTTCAAATCATTTAATTTTAAAACTGCACAGTAATGGTAGCAAACGCAGGGTCTATTCCAAAAGCTTTACAGAAGTGAACTCACTTGAATCATTACAGAAACACCAAGAAGAAAGTGCTAAGAGGGAACTTCAACCATTCATAGAAACATGGAATTAAAACACAATGGCATTTCCCCACAAGCCTTGTGACATCTCTGCATGTAGTGTGAAAATCAGGGCACAAATAGCTGATGTCATTTACTGGGAGTCGCAGAGCTAGAGAAAGAAGTGATGTTTAAACCCAGATAATTCGGCTCCAAGTTCTCTCATCATCATTACGCTGTCAGGATACAAACTCCTTGTAGCCTAGCGCCACTTATACCTCGTGACGTGAATTTCTCAAAAGGAGATCAGCATGCACGCTGATGTGCTATATACAGGCTTTGCACATTACAAAGTGCTTAGAATCAAGTTTTCATAAAACCATTCAGTTTGTAATGACTGAATTCTGTATCGAATTTCTCCAAGTTAAAATAGCAGCCATCTGAAGTGCAGCTTCATGTTTCATTTCGAGGCCGACATGGCAAATCACTCCCTTTGTATCTCCAAAATCCAAAAGTATATAAATGGAATGTATATTTCTTCCAAAATATTTCTGTACAGACTATGTACACGAATCAGCTATAACTCTGGGCCTCAGGAAATTTTCCAGCTAGTATCAATGATGAGCAAGTATCCAAGTGATGAAATCTCAAGTCCAAATATGCTAAGCATCATGATAGAGGCATAAACAGCATACTAGGCAGCACTAGGGAAAAGGCTCACAATTGGGTTAGAAGATGAGGGAAGGATATATGTGATGGTGAAGCCTGAGTCGAGTTTAGGATCATAGAGGTGTGGGAAGAGGCCAATTATCATAGACAACATGATGAACAGAGGAATAGAGATGAAAGTAACAGATAATGTAGAGTTCAAGTTGACAATACATGATCACTACATGGGTAGCAGGCCAGTAGAAGGCTGGACAGGGAGTTTAGTATACTGCCATGGCAGATTCTGCATAACAGAGAGCAATTTATGAGTTAACATGATCGCTAGAATTGGCTAATGTATGTGTAGGGAAATAAAAAGAAAATATGTCTACTTTATGAATCATATGATTCATTAAATCTGTTCCACAATAGAACCAAATAAAACACATTAATTATGTATTGTGTATGTGCTGAAAAGTAATTTCTACAAGTTTTAAGATTAATTATAAGTGATCATGATTTATTACCTCTAATTTGCATGTTATGAAAGGAGTTCTAAGTGAACGAACATCTAGGACTTAAACTCAGGCCTTTTAAATCTATGGCCCATGAGAACCAAGTGGTTACTCCTCTGCTTCATCTGTCAATCACCTTTCACCGCGATCTTTGCTGACCCAGAAAATGGGAAATGTCGGGTTCAGGTAATGAAAAGATGTCACCAAAGTTCATATCTATTCTCAGGGAGAAGTCCTAACTCAGACATTTTCATCTTTATATAAATATTCTAGTCACTTAAACATTTGATTTACAAACACATAGGGAACTAGAAGTACTAATCCAAAGGTAGGAAAAACTATTACACTAATATATAAACCCGAGCCAAATCAGTTATTGTTAAGTGGCTTCTGACTCAGGGAATCCATGTGTTTCTGGGTAAAGCTGTGCTTCGGTGCGTTTTTAAGGAAAGAGACTGACAGGCCGTCTTCCTAAAGCATTTCTAGGCAGGTTTGAATTGTCAACTGTTTGATTAGAGGCAAGTGCCTGACTATTTGTGTCTCTTGGGGTTTCTTCATTAATATGCACTGATTTCAAAATTGATCGAGAAGGTAAAAGCAAGAAATGCATAAAAATATCAGATATTTTCTGATTCTATATGATGCCTGCCCAGAAGTTTAACAAGTTTTAACCTTTTGTTTTTCTATGTAAAAGATTAGGCTAAAAATATAACTGTAGTATCTCAAAGCTTTGCCACCAGATTATGATTATGCAATAACTGAACACATATTCAAAAGCTACATGTCTGAGAACGTGTCGGACAAGACAGAAACATTTGATATAATTCAGTATGCCCTATAATATCATGACAGTCAACAAATTTATGTCATCGCCAACTATATCCTAGAAGCATATCATTATTCAACGTTATGAAAATCCAATATTCAATAATATTCGATTGTGACATATATCTCATCAATTTTGAAAAGCTGTCAATCCTAAACCATCAGCCATTTGGAAAATTTAGCAACCCAGGACAACTGTTTCCTAAAGATTTTGAGAAGTCAAAGTCTTTTTACAGTGATCCCAAAGTATTCATGTGTTGTTTAACTAATAGGTAAAGCTATGTAGGTTATTGACTCTGTCGACCTTGGTGCCAACAGTGCAGGTTCACTAAAATTCGAGGATAATATTAATGTTAAACTTTCCTTCTTATACAGGGATTAATGTCTATGTTTTCCCATTCTCGGAAGTGGAAAGATAGAAGTAATAAAGTAATGATTTGACAGACTGCTGCCATTTTCAATGCGAATCAAAGACCTCACAGATTCCATGATAACATCCGTTTCCCTCTGCTTTGAGGCATGTAATCGTAAGAGCTCTTTGATGAGAAAAAGTAAAGTGCAGCTCTCAAGGACTGCAGTGGGGCGCGCTCAGAGTGGTCACACTGAACTCTGCCACTCACCATTCTTCAGATCTCCTCCGCAGGCACTATTTAGCAGCATGTAACAATCAACGGTTACCGATTCCTTTTGCTCCCAGGAGAGCAAGCAATTATGACCCAGGAAAGTCTACTAAGGGATTACAAGCAAATGCTAACAAGAGTTCAATTCCATCGTCCTTAGATCAGTCCGCTTATTTATGGAGCTTTTATTGCCGTGACACAAACATATTTCATAAAACAAATATTTCCTGTCACTTACCAAGGAAAGGGGCTAGATTGAAAGTCATCAGGCTAATTGTGGTCAAATCTGCGGGTAAAAGTCTTCTTCCCTCCCCTGCCCCACTCTATCTAGAGACTGAAACCACTGATCGGGACCTAACCTCTGATGCTCAGGGGCACCAGTCTCGGAAACGCTGTGCCAAACCGGATGTGAGAAAGCAGGAGGAATGTGCAGTGGAATAAACAGAGAGGAGGTAAAGAAAGGTACTTTTCCAAGTTCAAAACAACCCATTTTCTTCTCATTTCGCTTTCTGCAAACATTCTGAAGTCCCCTCTTAACTGAGGAGAATGAAGGAAACAACTGTGAGGATAGCAATGAAGAAATGAAGGGAGGGAGAAGAGAGGAGAGCTGGAGAAATAAAATTGTATCAATATCTTATACTAACACATTTAAGGCAAGAGAAGCCTGACAGAACTAGTTCCATTCATTTGCCTTTTACTATCTTTGCTTCTAGTGGCTGGTGAAACTATAGTTGTCTTTAGTGCTGTATTCATCTTCCTTCTGAAATAATATGCATATTCCATTAATTAATACATATGCATGCTTGTTTGGTTTACTTTTAAATTGTGTATTTGAAATAACTGAGTTAAGAAGGACGAGTCAATGATTACTAGAGCAGTACATATTTTAAATTCTATACTAACTTTTTCTTATACTATATTTCATAACGTTCCCAGCGTGGCTGGGAGAATGCCATCTCAAGAAGGGCATTTCTGACACTCCAGGATGCCGCACTGAAAGCCACAATAGATCAAGCCTTCTCCTGTCCCACCGTAGGCTTCCTGAACACCAGAAAGTGCGTTACCTTAGGGAGCTTTTACATTATTGTCCATTGCATTGTGTTGCGTCTATCAGCTCATTTCTATTGCAGTCATAAAAATCTATGCCCAGATAAACTTTTCCCTACAATGTTATCAAATATATTTCCTTCAGAAGTGGCTGCCTTATTGCTCCAATGGTGATTTGGAGTTCAATGTCTACTGCATATGTATTTCACTTGAATTATTAAGAATCATGATGATCAAGCTATAAAACTTTCACATATATCTGGTTACACAGTAAAGAATACGCACAATCACAAATATGTTCTGCAGATGACCGTGCGGATGTTTAAATGATAAGTTCTTTTAAAATGACACCTCTTGGTAATGAAAATCTTTCATTACACGACGAAAATGCTCAAGCTCTTTGAAAACATCTGTCTGGGATAACATTGCTGTCTTTGTTTTGGGTTTTTTTTTTTTGCCTCTTTCCTTTTTGTAGGATTATGAACAATAACCCAGATAATAAGATTTCAAATTCCCTAAAATAGAATCTCCAATAGGCATTTGGGATACAACTATTCTTGGTTTCAACATTTGCTTTCTTTCCCTTTCCACAAGAGTTCTCGTCTCAGAAATCCACAGGGGTAAGTGCTACCGTGTCCTGTAGGGTCGCTGTGAGTTAGCATGAACTCAATGGCAGTGAGTATATATGTGTATAGTAATTAGGTACTGAGCCAGAGGTTTTTTGTTTTGTTTTGTTTTTAAATGTTTCACCCCCTGCCTAAACCTATTGATAAACTTTTCCTTTACATTTTAAATGATTTATCTACCCTGTGTTGTTTTATAAGGAATTATAAATCACTTGTCTTCTATTTGTGATATTATGTACATGTGTGTAAGTCTTCATATAATATTTTTCACAATTAAAAAAAATTAATTTTACTTAGCACATATACAATTTTTGTTATTTCTGATGTATATGTAGGTTCCCAAGTTGTTATTTCTATGGGCTTTCTGAAGAGCTGAATACGACTCACAGACCTTAAAGTCTTACTTTTGGGGGGCCTGGGCATTTCAGTCTGGAAGAAAGGACACCGTTTAGTAAATATAATCTTTGTTCAGCCCAAGAGCCATTGCTCTGTCTAGCCAAGCTCTTCCCTTGCACTCTCTCTCTCAAATGCAGGCACCCCTTTCAATATCCCAATATTCCCATGAAAGGAACTTCTTTGGGAAACACAAATTTATTCACCGATGTTTGTTTTTCCTCTTTCAAAGTAACTCCTCATCATTCTTCACACACACACACACACAAAGACCCTCATACCATGAGCTTTGAACATTACCCAAGGAGAGAGAGCTTTGTATTCTAGCCAAATTTTATGGAGGGAAATCATTCTTCTCTGAGCATGCTGACTCAAGTAATGATAAGAGTTGTATATCATTCTAAGGCATAACTAATTAATTCCCTTTCAAGAACCCCTGCCATATATTCCCAGAAATGCCAACATCTATGAGTACTTCTAGATGAGTATAAACCCTGCTATAGAAAAAGAAGAAAAAGAATATTTCTTAAGTTCTGCTCCATTATCAAGTACTTTATCATGTAGAGAAATTAATTTGATTTGTATCATAACTGTGAAGTTTTTAGGTATTAATATCCCCAGTTGTTTGGGAGTGAACAGCAAATTTCAAGTGGTGAACTGATTCATTGAAGTTCACGTAGTTTGTAAGTGACCAGGCTAGCATTTGTTCTCAATTTCCATATAATTCCCACTTGATAGTAAAGCTTCTTCAACTTCTTATCTTACTTTTGAGTTTGCCATAAGTTTCCTAAAACCCCCCAAACTTACTCTGTAGATCAGCAGTTCTCAACCTGTGGGTTGTGACCCCTTTGGGGTTCAAAGGACCCTTTCATAGGGGTCGCCCGACTCATATCAGTAGCAAAATTACAGTTAGGAAATAGCATCGAAAACAATGTTATGGTTGGAGGTCACCAGGACATGAGGCACTGTATGAAAGGGTCGGGGCATGAGGAAGGCTGAGAACCCCTGCTGTAGCTGATGGCCTAAGCCACTTGGTTAAACTCAAAGGAGGAAAGGACAAAGGAAGGAAGGACAGTAATTAGCACAGTAAGAAAGACTGATATGGGTTTCATGTCTGTTATATTTCAGGACTAGGATTTGGGGATTTCCAAGAGCTCTAATGATGATACCCAAGAGATCTTATCATCATCATATTCATCTGGAAAAAAGTTAAAACAGAATCAGGGCCAGAAGAAAGGCAAAAGACTAAGAAGAGAGCTTAGAGATAACCACAGGTAACAATCGGCTGGAGACATGTTGCTCTCTCAACAATGCTACGCCTTTAATATTTCCAACAATAGGGAATTAGCTTCTGTGAAAACACAGTTTAGTTGGGATAACTTTGATAAGCAAAATATGTATCCTCTAAACTGTGTTAATAAGCATATGAGCATATGGTCTCCAGAGGCCTATGCATGTCATCTAGGTAACAATTTTAATCTGTTAGGATGTGAGAAAAGTTTTACTAACCTGAATTTAAATAATAAACACAAAACTCAAAATATTTTTAAGGATGTTATTTGCACACCTGGAATATAAATGAAAAGCCAGCTTATAGGAAAGCCTGGTACAACGAGAGGAAGGATATATTCACTGCTAGTCTCAGCACCTCCATTAATTAACTGGAGCGACCTTGGGCAGGTCACCTCACTTTTGCAAGACCTGCATTTCCTCACCTGGGAAGTGACTCAGATAATCTCTAATAAGATTCCATGTAAAAAGCTTCATGCATACAGAATATTGATCACATTGGCCAGAAATAACCTTTTAATGTGTAACACACAGAAAGGCCCAACAGTAGACTGATTCACTGCAGTAAAAACTCCAGCAACAAGGTGAGAGATAAAAGATTACTTTTTTTCGCTTCTAGTCAGGATTCTTCATGTGAATAGTATATGATCCCAAGTTTTTATTCAGGTTGGGACTAAATAACTTAATGGCAGATTCTAAGGTTTCTCTGGACAGTGCAACTAAAAATCTTTAGGGATAATTTAATGCTTTCAATATTTTTCAAGATAAATTGAATATAGAGATAAAATTTAAAACAAAAATATTTATTGCCTACCAATTTCCAAAAATCTGAATATAAAAGATTTCCTGCTCTTTAGATGCTAGAAGAGCTGTATATCCATTTTTCATCTTAGAGTGTTGCTAAAAGATTTCATGCTATTCTTTAATGGTTTCTTGAAATAGTGCTATATAGGCCAAATATGAATCACCTAACTCAGTGGTTCTCAACCTGTGGGTCGTGACCTCTTTGGGGGTTGAACAACCCTCTCACAGGGGTTGCCCGATTCTTAACAATAGCACAATTATGGTTATGAAGTAGCAACGAAAATAATTTTATGGTTGGGGGTCACCACACATGAGGAACTGTGTCAAAGGATAGCGGCATGCGGAAGGTTGAGAACCACTGACCTAAGGTCATCTTACTTATTGGTAGCAAAGTAGGGGTAGTGTCACGTTAAGAAAAAGTACCTCTGTTAGGTAGGTGCTCACTATTCAGCAGATGGAGTAAAGGAACATATTCGGGAAAGAATAGGTGAGGAGAAGTCAAAATATTAATAAAGTGAGACAAAATGAAGAAATGCTAAATTCAAAGAGTGAAAGTACAGGAAAGTGAAGATCAACTTTCAATCAATTATGCAAATGTCATTGGGAACAACCATTAAAACGCAAGGCCCTGGAGGGCCAGGGCTTGTTCTGCTTTCTTTGCTGTATCCTCAGTCTAGAACAGTTTCTGGCATATGGATCCCCTGCACCCAATACAAACTTGGTGTCCACATGTGGCCTCTGACTTACAGCGACCCCGTGGGTCCGAGTAGAACTGCCCTGTAGGGTTTCCCAGCATGGCATTTTGGTGGAAGAAGACTGTCATAACTGCCACCCTTCCACAGAACAGTTGGTAGGTTTGAACCGGTGGCTTTTCTGTTAGTAGGCAAGTGCTAAAACCATCGCATCTCCATAGCCCCTTCCTAGCTCATTAACCAAAACCAAACCCACTGGCATTGACTTGACTTTGACGCTGTGAGGGAGTTTCTGAGACTGTAAATCTTTATGCAAGCAGAGAGCCTCATCTTTCTCCCAGTGCATTTGAAATCCAGTGCCACCTGGCACACAATGAGTGCTTAATATATTTCTGTTGACTACATGATAAATGAATCAAGAAACGTAGCAAGTAGACTAGAAGAAAATTAAACAATTATATGTAGGAAAGTGATCAAATGGAAGCAGGAGCATAAATGCAGACATGGTAGGACAGCTTGATGGAAAGTTAAGCAGCCTCCAAGGAAAAGAGTTACATTTCTGGTTCTCAGAGACTTCTAGCTTAACCTTGGACATGTTAGCACTTCTTATAGCTGTCAATCGACAAAATGCTGTAAAAGGGTCATGCAAGGTAGTACTAAAGGCAAAGCAAAGAGGGGAGGACAAAGGTGCAGGGTCTGGAACAGAATGCATTTGTGCGATATGAAAGTTTAAGGACAATTCAGAATTAAAATAAAGCTTCATATGAACAGCATCTGTGAACATAAGGAAGTATTATAGACAAGAGTGTATAATTAGGAAAGTAAGAAAAATTTAAGACATAACGATGAAGCTAGATGGGAGAAGAAGACAGGGTATCACAGGAAGAAGAGGAATCAGAGAGGAATGTGCAGGGGACAGAGAACTAAGGAACCATCTGCTCTATTTAGGGACGAGCTCACCCTCGACACTCCAAGCTGTCTCCAAAAGCAAGCAAGTACTGTATGGATGATCAAATAAAAACAGAAAAAAGACCACCTCTCAAATTTTAATAAGAATGAGACAGGAAGGAAAGAAGAAAATTTAATTTTAGTAGGCTGAGCCATGCATGCATGATCAGCAGTCCCATTTGAAGTACTTCCTGAATGGCCTGTTAGATGTTGCCTCAAGCACCAGAGTTAGTCTCAAATCCTCATTCTCTAGAAGAGGAAGATTATGATTAAAAAAAAGAATGTATAAGTGTGTGTTTGTGAGAGAGAGAGAGAGAGAGAAGGAGAAGGAGAGGAAGAGAGAGAGAGAGAAAGAGAGAGAGAGAGAGAGAGAGAGAGAGAGAGAGAGAGAGAGAGAGAGAGAGAGAGAGAGAGAGAGAGAGTCGATGTATCCAGGAGACAAATGAACCTTTTTTCGGCTACAACATTACACGTAATCTTTCAGGATCCCAGTTTCCTCATTAGCAAACTGACAAAGATGTCACAGTTTTTAATGTCGTCAAATTTAAACAAGTAGGGTGTAAGCAGAGAGAAATTATTTGCAATCATTCGTCTGCAATAACGGAGTATAGTTGTAAAGAACTGAAGGAGGAGGGCGCAGAGGCCTGAGCGTGACTGCCATTAGAATTGAAGGGAGGGAACCCTTCCGTGTATTTAACCTGTCATGTTGAGCTTTTGCAAGAGGGAGTGATTTAGAGTGTTACTGCAGTAACATTGGTTTCCTTACAACCCAAGTAAAAGTCTTAAAAAGAAGAGACACAAATTTAACCTAATGATGAAAAACCAATCTTCTACCTAAGAGTCTATTGTCAAGCAGGCTCTCCCATCCACCCACTAATACGTTTTCTTTTTCAAAATGGCACCTCAGTTTCTTGGCTACAGTTGGATTGTGCAGTTATTTTTACGGTCATCTAAATTCACAGTGTTCCAAAGTCAGTCCTTTCTATAAAGACCATACGTAAGATATCACACACCTTAATAAATAAAACAAATTAATGGACCAAGTATGGTGAATATGGTACAAAGAACCACAAATCACACACAGGAAAACTTCATAATGAAAAACATATACACATATACATTTGTATCGTTCCAGCCTTGTATTTGATTTCTTAAGCTTCACCTCTCTGCATATAGCAATATGATGTAAACATGAGTTTAAATTGCTGTATGAAAGGAAATACTTATTTTAAACAAACTGACATAGGTACGATGCTTTAATACAATTGAAAACATTAGTCAGTCTTTTTGAATAAAGACCCCCACCCAAAAGTTGAACTTTTAAAAGAAACCTGTGAGAAAAGGCGTAATTCTAGTATTTAAAAAATAAAAGCCTACTGCTACTAGGTAGATTGGTTTGGGGACTAGCACGGCAGACACAATTACTGAGCTGGCCTCTCTTCCCTTCTCTCAGGCTCCAGAAAGAGGAGAATCAATTAGCCCTCAACAGACGATGACCTTGAAGGCGACAGTACTGTGTGTAATATGCAGAATATGCTGACATCGATGAACAACAGAAAAGGGGGGATCAAGTCCTGACACCAGTGAAGAACATATTTTGGATATGATCATGTCATTTATAAGGTGAGTCAGGATTGAATGATTCCTATCAAAAACAATAATTCCTAAGACAAAACAATATTTCTCTGTTGAAAGAAAATCATGAAAGAGATTATGTAAAGGACAGCCCAATGATGTTATTTGCTCTTGCCTTCATTTAATGATTACAACTCTTTCAACAACAAAAACAACCACTTTAGAGACTCAAAAAGCTTCCTGAACCAACCAATCCCTTTCCAAAGACAAGACTCATAATTTGAATGAAAATAGAGGCGTATTGGTTTGCTTTCCTGTCTTTTTAAAGCAGATCTCAGTACAAGTTAAGAGTTTCCCTACACAGAAAACCATATAGGCTTCAAAACGTTAACCAAGTGTCTGCCCCTAACTTTTAAGTAAAACGCTCCTTCTCAGACTGCTTTTCCAGGCTTATCTCCAGTGCACTTCAGAATGCTGCAGCTGGGTGTCTGGCCAGCACAGGCCGCCGTGATGCTTTTAGGCAGCAGTAAATCTCTTCCACTCAGTGCAAGTGCCACAAAATCAATGCTCTAACTTGGAAAAAGGGGGAAAAAAAAAAAGAAGAAGAGGAGGAGGAATATGTAATCTATCAAAACCCCGTAGAAGAATTTACTTAAGGAAATAATTTCTCAAAACTTCACAGCAGACTTTCTGACCTGCTCTTAACATCAGGCAAATGTGCAGGATGCTTCTTTGTTTTCCTCAGATTACAAAATTATAGGATCATGGGGTTGAATATGTTTACAAAGTTCATCTTCCTTTTTCTGGGCAACGAACTCCATTCAGGCATTCAGGAGGAAAGGTTTGTGCTTTAAATGATAAAGATGGAGAAGTAACCTTGTCTTCGTGGTAAATTCTGCTTTCTTTGCAGGATCTGTGCCTGCTTTTTATAGCCCGTCATTTCATCTGGGTATTACTCTGCCAGGCGGGAAGAGGCAGCAAATGCAGGGATGTCTGTCAGACCTTTAATGATGCTTCAGGGATTTGATAAAAATATAAAGCAGTGTGTACAGAAAGGAGTTCCTTCCCTAGTTACACCTGAAAAACAAGGGTCCCCACCCCTTAGTTTTCACCATTGAAAGGGGACTGAGGCACAGGTCCCACTCAAGTTGTTCTGTGTTTCTATCCAATGCTCTACTTTGGACAGAATTTATAGCTGAAAAGAGTACTGGAGCTTCTGGTAGCGGGTGGCGGAAGGGAAATAAAAGAAGTATTTCAACACAGAATCCTTCTCCCCACCTCTTGTTTAAGCCTTAGCAATTTTACCCACTTTACTAAGACCCAGACTCTGATCTTACTCTTTCCTAAAAAGGAGATACCCATCAATGAACAGTCATGTTCATCTACTAAGGTAAAATACATCAATACGAATGTTGGAAGGTAAATAATAAAAATAGCAATTTAAAAAGAAACAAACCCCCAAAGAAGCAAACTCCTCTCTTTGACATCGATGTAGTTAGCACCATCTGAGGAGTCCTGGTTTCATCCTTGTTAAGTTTCCATTGTAGTCTTGCGTGACCAGCTGCCAAAGCTGCATGCTGCTCTGCATTGTTTTAAGAGCTTGGGGCTGTCTTCTCCCACTGATAATTAACCTACAACCTGGCGGGCTAAAACATGCATGTCTAAAACAAAAGAAGTACCTTGGATCTTATACATTTTAATGACTGGCCAGGAAGCTCTTTAAATGTTTGATGACAGGTGACAAAACTAAGTTGGGTAGAACGTGCTATACAGAGTGGTTCTGCGTCTGAACAATAATAAGAACAACAACAAGCTGCCCCTAATAAGGCGCACAACCCAAACTACAATCTGGCAGACAGCAGTCCTCTGGGGCACCGAGGCTAGAGCACAGTCAGTGTTTTATGGCTTGATGGAATTCAGGAAGAACCAATTGAAATCCAAATGTGGGGAGGCATGGTTAGGGATGGAGAGGGAGGGAGAGCAGCAGGGTAGGGCTGATGGGAAGTAACAGAAAGGTGAGAAGAAGGTGATAGACCATCTGCAATATGGGACAGTGGGACAAAAAAGAGAGAGTGACACCCACACACACCCACACACAAATACTCTCTACCACGGGCAGAGTCAGATTAAATTGAAAAGGCTAGTTAAGAATGGTCCGGTGTTTTCACTTGAATAGGTGTTAGGAAGTAAGTTGGATTTGGCTTCAATTCAAGCATGACTTGCAGATGCGGAAGTTTTCCGATCCCCCTCCCCCCACCCCCAGGTTCAAGGACCAGGCTAGAGGGAGCTGCCAGAGAAGTGAGTTTACAAGAGCCTTCCACTTGCCTCTCCAGTGCCACCCCAGCATCCAGTCACGTGATGCGCTTACACAAAACCATGCAATTAAAATGCAAGCAGAAAGGGAAAGAGCTACAAGCTCTAGAGAACACCTTTTGGGACCTGAATCCCCACCCCCTTCCTTCATTCATCTCCATCTCTCTCTCTCTCTCTCTCTCTCTCTCTCTCTCTCTCTCTCTCTCTCTCTCTCTCTCTCTCTCTCTCTCTCTCTCTCTCTCTCTCTCTCTCTCTCGCTTGCTCTCTACTTACAAAGTTTGGGAGCAGTTCTGAGCTTAGTTGCTGTTGTTTGCGGCTGAGCTGCTGACTTGGGTGTTCTCACCTCGGGGTCCCCAGTGGCGGCAGGGAAGGGCGGCGCAGTGGAAGGCAGGAAAGGCAAGGCAAAGACGCGATCCTTCGGGGTTGGGGCAGCTGAAGGTACCACCGTGCTGGTACCTTGCACTGTAACTTGAGCCTCAGGTTCAGACTGAGCCCCGGGGACTGGGGAAGTGTGCGCCTCAGATGATGCCCACACAGCTGAAGCGGCGGTGGGATCCACAGAAATCACAGGGTCCTGGCCTAGCCCCCCAGGGTCAAGGTGAGTAGGAGAGTCGTACTCGAATATCTTGTCCACGAATACCCACTTGAGGCCGGCAATGCAGAGGCAGAGGCTGACTAAGCAAGCCAGAATGGGGACAATGCAGATTTTCTCCGAGTTGAGGCAGCCTCTCAGGCGCTCCGCTTCCAGGCACACGCAGCAGGGAGCTGCCAGGCCCACCAGTGCGGGGCTTCTCCCGGCTCCAGTCTGGCTCTCGGGCATGTCTTCTGCTGCCGGAAGCCCGTCCAGAGATGGGTCTGGACTCAGCTCAGTGGAGGGGCTGGAGGACCTCCCCGCAGCTTCCTCAGACATGTCTGGGGAATAAATCTCCATCGGCTCACCTCCAGAAGGCCCGGCCTCGCTCACGGTCCATTACCATGCAGAGCCCCCCCCAGCCAAATGAGACAGCATCTTCGAAGTGGAAATCGATAGGGAGCCCAGGTCCAAGGCCATTATCAAAATCAGGAGGAGTTCGGGAAGACAGGGCAAAAAGAACAGAAAAGAAAAAGCTTCTTAGGACAACAAACATAAAAGTAGCATCGTGATTCCTTCGCTGCTGTTTCCGGGCCACTTTGCGAGTTCTTGTAAATGCTTCTTCAAACCATCCCGGCTTGTCAAGAGAACGGCCACCAAAGGAGAACGGGGGCGCAGGGGCATCCGCTTAAGTAAACCAGTAGCCTGAACTGAAAGGCAGGCTCCCCACCTGGGGCATCTGCAGCTGCTGTCTGCTCGGATGAAGAAAACAACTGTCATGCAGCAGAAGTAAAAGCAAAAGCAGGAGCAGCGGTGGCGGCGGCGGGGGCAGGAGCGGCGGCGGCAGCAGTGACAGTGGCAACAGCATCCTGTGGTGTTAACGCAGCGGCTGAAAGAGGCTGAATCATTACAGAGCGGCAGGTGCCTGCCCTCTGAGCATCCCTGCAAAGTCTCCTCTCGGAGGGAGCCGGAGGGAGCGCCCAGCCAGGAGGGGCAGTCACTCCCTTCCCCGCCCTGCCTCCATCCCCACCCGCAGCCACTCCTCTTTGTCCTTCTAGACGGAGCCTCATTCACTTTCTGTCTCTGCCGGCCTTGCTTCTTAGTCCCTTCTCTGCTCGCTCGTCCTTCCTCCTCCAAAGACACCCCTCTTTCCCTCTCTCTCTCTCCTTTTTCCTCCTTTCTCTCCCAGCCCCCACCCTCCCTGCTGGTCAGAGTGAAATCAGTACACCCAGCAGGCCAGGACTGCCAGTGACTTCCTATTTTATCCAATTAGGCGGAATAAAGGCTATCAAATCAAAGGGAAGCAGGCAGGCACCAGTTAAGCCCAATCCCTGTGCCCCCCCCCTCCTCTTCTCTTTCTTTCTCTCACTACAGAAGCAGTGGGCCCCACTCTTCTGCTTCCCCCCCCCCCCCCACCTTTTCTTGCTTTCAGTCTTGCTGGCTTTCTTTCCTTTACCCAGAGTTGGGTCAGAAAAAGCCAGCGATGGATCGATGCTAGCAATCTAACAAAGCTGGGATGGGGAGGGGATGTAGGTGGGACCTTATGGGCTGGACCTGAGGCTTGGCAAAGCCTGATATCTGATTCCTCCCCAGAGAGGTCAGCTTTTCAGCAGCAATTTCTTCCTGCCTGCTGCTGAGAGAGAGCATGCCTTCCCTAGCCCTCTGATAAGTTTTGTGCACCAAGAGGACTATTAAGACGCGGTTTTCAACCAACAGTTAGAAAACGTGTTTCTAACCATGGACAGCTCTCTGCCTTTAGCCCATTATAGAAGCAAGTGGCTCTAGCCCACTTTTGAAATATCTGTTTGTGCAGTGATGTGTAAGACTTTTTAATGGCCTGGTGAAACAGCGAGTGTTTGCTGTAGCAGGGGCAGGGGAACCAGGGAAGGGGAGGGAGGTCCATAGACCTCTACTCTAAGGGTCCCCTGTAAATATTTGCTTTCCCGGCCCCATCCAGACAAAGCAGGAACAGATTCATAATGTCAAGCTAACAAGAAGTTGGTGAGTGACCGAGCCATGATGGGAACAGAGGCTAGACTTCATTTTTAAATTAGCCTTTCCCTGTAACGCCACACTGTGGAGGCTTGAAGTCCCTGGGCACAGTAATATAGACCACATGTCTTCGGCTACAACTGCACTGCAAGTATTAAACAAGAGCTTTCTATAAGAGCATGCCTTTTGGCTTAGGTTTCAGTAGCTTCACCTTACAGAGAGTATCAATGCCGATTTTTCTCCCTTTTAAAACGTCAGTAGTTAAAATCCTGGAAGAAGTGTAAAGCCTTCAATAGCCCAGCCTCCTCGGAACCCTCCGTTGAACACCAAGACGCCCTCTGTCCATCTCAACCTTTAATCCATACGTTAACAGGGAGGGGACACCGGAATGGCTCCCAAGGAACCATTTTGCTCACCAATGCCAACAGAAGCCTGAACAATGCTCTCTCAGTCTGCAGGACTGAACCATCATGTGAGTGAGTCCCGGAAGTAGCAGAGGTCAAGTCCTAAGTAAAGCTACTCTGTTAATGGGATCTAAATAGTACCCTTTCTTTCCGAATGCAATAATTTGATTATAAATGAGTAAAGTATCAGTATTCTTAAATGTATTTGTAATACTAGACATAGCAACATAGACTGACCTAGTTTATGCATTTGTAAATGATGATGACAAGCTCAGGAGGAGAACGAGCCATCCTTTAGTTCAGCTCTACACACCCTACAGTTAGGTACCTAAACCAAATGCAAACTCAACGATAACCAATCAAGTCTCAATGCTAACCCAATACAGGGTTTTGAAGAAGGTCACTCTAAAGGCGTAGCCAGCTGCATCTTTCTCCCATGAACTTGCCAGAGCTCCCAACTCTGTGGTCAGCAGTCCAATCCTTAACTCCTAATGCTACCAGTAACCAGTATTTAAGGATCCCTGGTGATCCAGTAGTTAAGCAATCAGTTGCTAATTTTAAGGTCAGCAGTTCAAAACTCAGGAGTTGTTCTGCCAGAGAAAGGTGTGGCAAGACTAGATCTCTAAAGATGGACAACTTTGGAACTGCTATTGGGCAGTTAATAAGGTCACTAGGGGTCAGAATACACTCAAAGTTTTCCCCTGTAAACAGGCATTTTAAAATCATTTCTACCCTGCTTCTTTCTTGCTGAACTATGAGATTTTAAAGCACTGAGAGCTCTGTTACAAATTTTTATTCTAGCAAAAGACATGGAATATTATAGTACAGAAAATCTACATTGAAACATTTATAGTGCTCAAACTGAGCAGTATTAAGATCATAATCATCGTTAACCATGTAAACATACAAAGATATTTATGAGCTGATATTTTTTATGCTAAGTAGGATAGTTTATAACTTCTTTAGACACTACTCAGTTTAAATATGTAGCAAATAACTCCAGTTCTAAACTATTAATCCACTTTTGTACACTGGCATTTCACCCCGGGTCAAGGTCATTGAAATCACCCAAGGTAAAGGTCAAAGACCAATATGAGCTGCAGGTAGCCACAGTCAGGGAGACAGACGAGCTAACTGGTAGCTGAGCAAACTTTAACTTGCACCAAAGGCAACTAAGCCCTTCCCCTTCATTGCCATATTTTCCTGCCTGCAATGTGTCCGCATAAATAATGCACATATACATAAAACACGCACAGCATCTAGAAAAGTAACGCACAAGGGAGTGTGCGGTTTGTGCAACTCATGATGTGTGTCCTCTTTGTGTAAAAGTAGGGTACAAACTGCAAACCTCTGCAGCAGAGAAGCTGCTGGATATTACTCTAGTTGTAAAATGGAAAAATCCTAACACTTACAAAGGGAAACACTCTATTATCCAGAGGAGAAACATTAGAAATGGAATCCTATGAGCGGCCATACTTTTCCTTTCTCCTGTGCTACATAAATCGGGGTGTGTGTGTGTGTGTGTGTGTGTGTGTGTGTGTGTGTGTGTGTCAGTCAGCAGAGAGCGAGTGTACTATACATTACAAATTCCTCCCACCCGCAAATTGAAGATGAGTGTGATTAAGTAAAGGGAAGAGAACAGAGAGGAAATAAAAAGGGAATTCTTGGTGAGTCGATCTTGGACCCAGAAGTTGCCTTTATCCCTTCATTCATTTTTTTATAGCAATAAAGAATGAATGTAAGAAAGGTAATGTAATTGAGGTTGTATATCATATTTTTCCTTTTGGAGCAAACATGAATGTTTGTAGGGAAAATTCCAAGGATTTATCTTTTAATCCTTCAAGCCTATCCCATTATAACCACTCCCTCATCAAAATCCATATTTCACATCCTGGTGTTTTCTTTAAAATAGACACAACACAAAATTGTACTACCTTTCAAAATTACAATCTCATCCATAACGATAAAAACCAAATTGATTGAACTCTATCTTTGTCTCTGGCACCCTGCTAGTGTGTTTACATACAGTATTTCTGATTTTCAATAATCCTAGGCTAGATCTATATTCATAGAAGTAAATAAATGGTGGCTCAGACAACTTAGGTGGCTTTGGCCATGATATGATAAGTAAATGATAAGGCCAGGATAAGATCCAGGGTCAGACTCCAAACTTCATGTGACTTCTGCTGGGCAATATGCTGTAATTTTTTAAAATATAAAGCATTCATCTGATGAATGTGTTAATTGTATACCATTTCATTGGGAGAATGAAAGAGCTTGAAAATAAAGCAATGAAGAGGCCATGCTCATTTAATGCAATTATCAAATACATTTAAATGTTCCTGGTTGCCCAAGTGAGAATGTTAGAAAGCACGGTCTAGTGCTTTTTAGAAGTTAAAAGAATGAAGCACAGACTATCAACAGCTTACTCATTTATAGTTTAAACCTAATCAGTTCCATGTTCTCACTTCCAGAGCTTTGGGGGCAAAGGTGTTTCAGTTAAAAATTTCTGCAAAACAAAGAGTTGTAGAGTTTGAAACAACCTTTAAAAAATAAAAAAGTCCCCTTAGTCTGGGGTTCCAGGGCTCAGCTAGATGGTTCTGTTCTCTTTGGGCTGCAATCAACTCAAGTGCAAGGGAACGGAAGCACTGAAGATGGACGACACACATGACTAGCCGTTGCTGATGGGTGTCAGCGGGGAGCTCAACTGGGCCTATCCAAACATGTGGCCTCTCCACGTGCCCTGGGCCTCTCACACATCATGTTCACGGCTGGGCTGTGAAGGGAAACATCCTCAGAGGGAGGACGTTGCCAATGGTCTTCAAGAGAGCACCCAAATGTCACAGGATGCTCCCACTGCATCCCATCGCTTAAGCAGAGACAGTGCCAGCCCAACTTCTAGAGGGGAAATGAATTTTGAATCTTAATTTGTAGCCACAATTAATGCACTACAGAAAACAAGGGAAGTAAATGGTAGTAAGTCAACCTGATCATGGGGACATAAAGTAATAGAAAAATTGGATTTGAGAAAACAAAGTAAAAGTGCCTACACTTGGCTTTTGATCTCCTTTCTAGATATTCTAATTTCCTTATAACTAGTTTTAATAAAGAAAAAAATCCTTTTATATCATCAAATTAAAAACATACTGAAATTCTTCCGCTATTTCAATTCAAGCTAGACTATTTGATTCTCTACTTACAGTATTTTAACATACGTATGTAGTATAAAAACCCACTGCCATCAAATCAATTCCTAGTGACCCTATAGGACAGTCATTACATTCTTAACAGACCCATGTAGGGGTTCCACCACAGGGATTCCATGGCTGTCATTTGTTAAATCACTTTATTGGGGGCTCATATAGCTCTTATCACGATTCATACATATATCCATGGTGTCAAGAACATTCGTACTTGTGTTGCCATCATCATTCTCAAAACATTTTCTTTCAACTTGAGCCCTTGGTATCAGTGCCTCCTTGGCTGTCATTTTCATGGAAGCAGACTGCCACGTGTTTCTCCCATGGAGTGGATTGGAGGGTCCAAACCATCCAACCTTTGGTTAGCAGTCGAGCACTTTAATCACTGCAAGGACTGCAAGGACTTGCCACAGAATCATGGTGCCTCTTACAAAGAAAACAACAGCAAAAAAGGAAAGAAACTCACTGGTATTGAATTAATAACAATGCACAATAACCCTATAGGGCAGAGTAGAATTGCCTCATAGAATTTCCAAGAAGGTAAAATTTTATAGAAGCAGATGCTTCACCTTTTTCCCACAGAAGAGTTGGTGGATTTGAACCACCAACCTTGAAGTTAGCAGCCTAGTATGTTAACCAGTACATTACCAAGGGTTCCTTAAGAGATAGCATAGAAAAGGGCAGTGTTTTATTCTGTTATGCAAAGGGTTGTTGTGATTCAGAATTGGCATGTGGCACCAATATGTAACAGGTTAAGATGATAAAGGAGGATGGTAAAAAACACATTGATTTCAAATATATTGTCCTACTTATTTATTGCTTCTAGCTACTTCACTCTCAAAATACTCTTTCTGAAAATGTGTATCTTTGCTCCTAAGTTATGTGGCAAAAAAAGCACTATGGTATCTAACACACTGTACATACCCGAGTATAAGCCGAACCAAATATCAGCTGAGGCACCTAATTTCACCACAAAAACTGCAACAACAAAAAATTTGCCCCAAAACACCACGTATACATGAGTATATGTGGTAATTAATAACAGCAATGATTTTAATTTTAGGCCACCATCTTTAGAGACCACTAAGTATAAATATTACTTATTTGCTAATAAAAGTTGAAACCAAGAAAGGTTCAAGGTCCAGGATTACCTTAAAAACACACGCACCCCTGAAAGAACAAAGGGCTTCAGTGGATTCCTTCACCACGTTGCACCTGTCCCCAAATCCTCTACTCCCTCCAGCAGTTCACATCCCGGGTTACCCGTGGAGCCCCTCCTAGGCTTCCACACCAGACCCCACATTTCTTAACTGCGACACTACCTTAGGCACAGCGTCATAGCATTCCTCATTGTGCCTACAGGGCTGAAGCACGTGTTTCCTTTGAAGGTGAAGGCCTTCATCACCCGGTTCTCCTAGGCTTAGAGCTATGCTCTCTGCAGGAATCACGCATTGTGTTTCTGGCTTGTTATTGAACTTGAATTCCACAGGTCATATTACCTCTAGTAAAAGGGAAGCTCTTTAAATATCCATTTATCAAACTAGGCCCTATAACCCCCTCCATGTTTTCATCTTTCTCTAGTTCATAAACTTTCTCATCTCATCTTCTCTATTACTCTAAAAAATCCCTATATGAACTTATCTTATTCCAGTGAAACTGCATTCTTCCAGATAAGTTCACCCTTAACTAACCAAAAAGCCTTTCAGTGGATTACTTTCACTGCATGGAGTCAATGCCAACTCACAGCGACCCTATAGGACAGGGTAGAAGTACCCTAGGAGTCCCTGAGACTGTAACTCTTGGGGATTAGAAAGTGCCTCCTTTCGCCCCAAAGTGGCTGGTGGTTTTGAACTGCAACCCAACTCGTAACCACTATGCCACCAGAGCTCCGTTTTCAGTGGATATAAATTTGAAATAAGCCAGCAATTTAATGGTTTTTCTTATATGCCCTCTCAAACTAAGCAGACAAGTTACCCAAGGGTAAAGTAAACCATGTGCTGTTTGATATTTTTCTAAAGTATTTATGATGCTGGATAGGTGAGACAAAATCTCATGTCCCAAACTGAGTAGTAAGTACCTTTTCTTACTACAAGAGAGTTAAGAGCCAGAGGATACTTGATTCTCCCCGGTAAAAACATACTCAGTGAAGCCAGTTTGACTTATTTTAAGAGTTATTTTGTGAACTGCTACATAAAAGTCTAGCTGTTGACTGTGCTTCAGTGTTCACATTTTATAAAAAGATGAACAATGTACTCTGGCACATTTTATTCTTTATATATTTATTTTAGAACTTAAAGTACAGTAAATTATGTCACAGATAAGGATATGAGGATTTTACAGAAAGATAGCTTTGTTTCAGATGAGAGTTTCAGTGGGTTTACTGACTGCTAACTGCACGATTTGTGGTTAATGCCCACCAGTCACTGTATGGGAGAAAGATGAGGCTGTCTGCTCCTATAGATAGTTGTCACCTCGGCAAGTGTTTACGTGGTTCCCGTGAGTCTGAACCAACTCAGTAGCCATAGGTTTGGTTTATTCATTTCTGACTACATAAGTAAAATTGCTAGGTAAAAACAATTTTTATTTTAACTTCTGAAATCCTTATCAACAATGATAGCTTAATAAAAATTCCATAAGCTTTCACGAATGGGAACAGTTGAATTTGGTTTATATTTCACAAGAGGCTCTTTGCTGCCGAGTTGATTGTGACTCATAGTGGCATCTAAAGGCACTAGCTGTTTGTTTATAGGTCAGTTTTGTTTGTCAGCCAACTCTACAATCTGGTTTCTACATCAACTCAATATAGGAATCCTAAGAGGTCTCCTGGAAATATCTGATGTGATTTTTAAATCTGCTTCAGAGAGGGAAATTCTATTGCACATCAGATTTTATACACACACACATATTCCTAGCCATCAAGTCAATTCTGATTCATGGTGGCCCTGCAGAACAGAGAAAGACTGCTCACTGAAGTTCCAAGGTTGTAATCTTTATGGAAGCAAGCTGCCCTATCTTTCTCCTGCAGAAAGAAAACAAACATATATATATTTTTTTCCATTAGTACCATCAAATTTGAAGTTAGCAGCTGAGCCCTTAACCTCGTTAACAGTAGGCACCTAATGTGCAAGAAACTAACAATTGCTCAATAGAGAGTACTGTGTACCCCCAAATCTCTGAAACTTCACCAAAATAACCACTATAAAAAAACAACGCCTCATAACATACCTGGGGATGGAATCACCTGAGATGTTTCCCTGTTGAAGAGAGTGCAAGCGCACAGCTCTTTCGAAAGCACAGCCAGTGGAAGCATCTTATGGTATCCACATGCCTCAGAGTCCATGCAGCTCTCCCTCACTGTCAGTGACCAAAGTGGAATTTTTCATAGAAGAGAACCAATATCAGGAATAAATATATTCAGTTTCCAGGACTATGTGGCTTTTCAAATGAGTCACCGAACCAGCAACACTCTTGTCAGGTCACAAGCCTTACAATGTGCAGAGAAGCAGAAGTATGCCATTTAAAATGAAATGCCAGCCTCATCTGTTTCTGCTACCTTTCATCGAAAAAGGTGCAAACTTTTTTGTCATAGTTACCATTTTTATAACTTTAAATATATATATTTCAGTGCTGTAAGATAAAAATCTTTTACAATTTGACCTCAAACTCAAAACTTTATGCCAAAAGTCTATAAAATCGGGTTTTAAAATAATTCCTTCCTTTTGTCTTTGATTTCAGAAATCGTTGAGAGTAACAGGATTTAGGCATAAGCAAAGATCAACAGTTGATTCAGTAATATTTAAAATTTTCATTGACTTAGAGAATTTTGGAGCTGGAACATCTTATATGAAGGAGAAAGCCCCCAAAATTAAGTTCATGAATATAATTAACAAATAGCTTGCCTAGAGTTACACAGAAATTTCAGAGTCAAGAATTCACATCTACTGTGCCTCTTATTGTCACCTAACTTTTATAAAGCAAAACTCTTTAGTTTGTATTAGAGCTTAAAATCTGAGCATAGGTCTAGCCCGAAGTGAAAGGCATGTACACCGGTGCAGATAAGAGCTCAGGACACATGGAATTCCGGTCAGACAAACCCTTCAGGAACAGAAGTGGGAGTAGCAATACCAGAAGGGTAGGGGACAGGTGGGGAGAGTAGGGGAAGAAGGGGGAACCAATCACAATGAGAAGCACAAAACCACACACACTCCCTAGGGGAAGGAACAACAGAAACTGTGGGGAAAGAGAGACAGTAGTAAGATATGAAAATTATAATTTATAATTTATCAAGGTGTCATGAGGAGAGTGGTTGGAAGGGAAAAAAGAGGAGCTGACAGTAAGGGCTCAAATAGAAAATAAATGTTTAGATAATAATGATGGCAACATATATACAATGACACAAGTGATATATGGATTGCTATAAGAGCTGTAAGGTCCCCCAATAAAATGATCTTAAATGTATACATAAAATAAAGTAAAATCTGAGCACCCTTTTGCAGATTGCTCTGGATGACAGTGAAAGCCAAAAGTCCACTTGCAGAGTCCCCACGCAGACGAAGCCATGGAATTCCTTCTGATCACTAACCAAGGACGTAGACACCGTTGCCCTCAGGCAGGTGCATTGGAAAGAGGAATCCCTCAACTTATCAAAAGGCAGCCAAGAGAGGAGCAGTCTTGCCCCTGTGTGTCCTTGACAGACAGTACTGGGGTCACATAGTCATGAGTCATGATCTATCAGTCGTGCCCTGTCTTGGTTAGAAGACCCTAGAGCAGTCGTGTAAAAGCGTCTATCCAACAGTGTATGCACCCCAATCTTAGTCAAATTCCCTCTTCTATAGTCCTACCTGTAACTCTGAAGTGTTGATCTGCCACCAATCAGGAATTTGGGAGTTTCCTCTGTCCCATGCCTTATTTAACTAGAGTCCTCTGAATCCATGTGCTAATGGCCTTTCTCATTCAGATGATATCTCTGTCTTTGCATTGTCCTTTTTCAGACTTAAGAAATGTTTTCCTTAAATTGTATTTGAGATTGGGATTGCTTTTGTACCCTAAAACAGGTTGTACTGCCATACGTAATGCCAATGTATCTCTATAGGAACGTATTTCTATAGGAACATCTCTTTTTAGTCTTTTCATTGGGGCTTTGTTTCTACTTTAATGTTGATGTAAGGCTCCTGTATCCATTTTTAATCACACTTTTTCACAGTCCTCTGTCCTCTTTCCGAAGGTTGTCTAGAAATCCAATATCCGTATTCAGACTCAACGTTACTCAAAGTCACAGTATCTAACTCAGGGGCGACACTACATGTGGGTTGTGTAACTTTTACTGAGAACAAGTTTAAGATTAGGAACTACCTAACCATTGAGATATATGATGAACGATATCGCTTGCCGGGGAAGGTACAGAAGAAGAGTGTGGTGAACGGGAGGAGGCCTTGGGTGGTACAAACTGCCACTCTTCATGACGTTCACCCAGAAAGTACCCGAGAAGGAAGGCCAAGGAATCTTCTTCCAAAAAATTCGCCATTGGAAAGCCTTTGGAGCACAGTTCTATTCTGCACACATGGGGCTGCCATGAGTCAGAATAAACTTGATAGTAACTGGCAGGGGATCAGAAAGGGAGGGCGATTTCAGGAAATGCTATCCCCCCCAAGGAAGCATTTTTATCTTCACTGTTCAAACGCACAGTATTTGAAGAAATGTCAGTGAGCCAGAACTGCATCCTCTTTCAATGTGGAGAGTAGAAGTCTGGGAAGGCGAAGAGATTTTCAAGGAAGGGAAAAGCAAGCTGTTAAAAGACTGAGCTATACCAGGGACTAAGGCAACTAGAAATCCTTGGGACAATTACAGTGCTCATTTAAGAGATGAAGAAAAAAATCAATGAATTGATATCTTGTATTTATTCCTTTTGAAAATAATATGTTGGAATTTTTGAGGAAAAATGGATTCATATCTGCCACTTACTCGACCGTGCATTAAAAAGGAACAGGGGTTGACAAAGAGAGTAAACCATCTTGTGAGCTATCAAGTTGGTTCTGACTCCGAGCAACCCTGTGTGATAGAACAGAACATGCTCAGTAGGGTAAGCACTAAAGCTGGCAGCTCACCCCATCCGCTACTCTGCAGGAGGGGAAAGTCTGCGGCCCATGGGACAGCCCTACTGTGTCCTGCCTGTAGAGCCTTGATTAGTGGGAATTTACCCAAGGGCAGTGTGGATCGAGCCGAGTTGTAGGTATTCTTAGCAGTCACCTTCACAGAGGTTGAGCACCAGGTGTTTTTCTCGGGCAGCTGCTAGTAGGTTCAAATCACCAGCATATTTAGGGAGCACCTGACTCCTTGACTCGTTATGCTCCCAAGGCTTCTTGGAAAATAGGTGATTAAGAGATAGGTGATTCAACACATACTGTGTAGTAGAATGTTAAGAGTAACATCTAGGCAGTGGGCATCAGCTTAATTATTGTGTAATATTTTCAACTAATCTGTATGCTTCAAAATTTTCATTATAAAATGCCAGGGGGGATGGAAACAACATTTTTGTCTAATGGTTGTTTCATGGCCACCGGATATGGTTGAAAACTCATCCTGATTGACTGTGTTAAGTTTTATTCTAAAAACCCATTAAGCCCATGGAAATAAATGAAGTAATACACCAAATCCACATTCAGTGACCTGCATTCGGATGCTTTTTGCTTCCTGGTACACTACATTTGACTTCTAAGATGAATTTCAAAAGTACATCAAAGGCAAAACGATTCATACAATGTGAATCGTTATCTAATGGTGATGAGAAATCTTTATACGGCAAACCATTAATTGCTGCAGAAAAACCTAAGAGCTTCTCTGTCCTCTGCATAATACCCTTTAGTTAGTGAGCGAGATTTCTTTCTTTAATGCTATACTTCATTCGATCTCTAGGGAATAGGAACACCTGAATAACTTGGGGAGATAAAAAAGATTTACACAATTGACGAAACAGAAAAATTAAACCACAAGTGTTCTTTGGGGTGACATAAATAGGACCCTTGTATTGGCCACATGCCCTTCATAGACACTCTTTCTCAGTGGCCAAGTGGTCAGCAGGCACCGCTAAGCCAGAGTCTCTGATGAGGAGGCTCAGCTTGTCCACTGCTGAATTTCCCACCCAGTTAGGCCCACAGATATTTCATAAATCTATTAAATATGTATGATGCTGCACAAAGCCCCTCTAAAAGCATCTGTATTTAACTAAATCATGTCACTGACAGCAAGAGGCAGGCAGAGCAATTTAACCTAGCAGGAAAAGTAGTTGTTTTACATATTACTGCAGTGCAGAGTTTCAGGCATATGTTTCATTACTGCCCCCCACGACCCCCTATAAGAAAGGGAAGACCCAATTTAAATGGCTGGAAATGCTATCACGCAAGGCTTCTTAAACGAAACATCAATCTTTTGAAGTGTTTCTTGAAATTCTTCCCTGAGGCTTTTCCATGGCTCTGTTACCACAGGCCAGACAAATAACCCATCAGCAGGTTAAGTCTCCGGAACCCCAGGTTAAATACCTGGAATTATCCCCAATTGCTTTTTCTACCTTGTCTGTCTGATGATGTCTATTACTGTTCTCTGACTGACATCAAAAGTCATCCAACAATCCTTGAAGTACAATAGAATCCTCTTGATTCTTCAGTCTCACCACACCCCCGCTACAAAAAGGAGTAAAGAAAAAAGTGTGGGATGGCCAGCTCCATGGTATTGGCTCTAAAGTGACATTCCAGCACCCATGTGCGCTTTTCAAACAAAACCACAATTGCCTTTCAGACCATTCTGACTGTGGTGATCACTTGTGTATTCAAATGTAAAACTATGCGGAATTCAGGTTTTCAAAGCTATGATGTTTCAGAGGTAGATTCCCTGACCTTTATCCTAAGATATCACTGGATGAATCATTATCATCACCAACTGTCCTTTGGGAGTCAAGTGCTTTCCCCCACTTCCATCTAGCCATTCTAAATCAGCAACTCTATAGACCAGAGTAAATCTCTCCTTGTGGGTTTTCTGAGAAGAAAACTCTTCATGAGAGTAGAAAGCCTCAACTTTCTCCTGTGATGTAGTTTCTCTGGTAGTTTTGAACTCTTGGCCTTCAGGTTAGTAAGCTAAAGCATAACCACTAGGCCAACAGGAATCCTTCTAGCAAGATGAATACTGTTCATTAAGTAGGTTCCCAAGGAACACAAGTATTTGGTCATGCAAAGCAAAAACAGAGAGATTGTGGAAATGTTAAGGGAAAAGAGACTACAGTGCCAGGGCAGAACAGTTTCAGGTTGCTCAGGTACATAACTAGCGGTTCTAGCAAGGGCAGGTCATTCTACCAGTAACCTCGACCAGGGAAAACTGTGCGGAATGCGGACAAAACTAATTGCCTAGCTAATATATGTGCTATCAAAAATTCAGGGCTAGATGCCCAAGTTATCCAACTCAAAATGAAAGAGCATTACTGTAATTCAGCCAACATATAGAAATTGATTAGGAAATATGCTATTCAGCATTTAAACTAATTTCTTTTCACAAAGCCTGGAGGTTTAAAAAAAGGAAACTTCACGATGACCTGCTTCTCAAAACCAGCCTTTTTCATATATTAAGGCCACTGTATAATAAAAATGATCGCCATTTATGAAGACTCTAGGTAATAGAGATAAATATCAATTTATTAGCTATCACTGTATCTATCTACCCCCAAAATATTTACCACGTGGCTACTCAGATGGACATCGATGACACTGTCGTGGAGTGTGCAGTCTTAGTCGTAAGGGAACAGGATTTCCATTCTAGACTCTCTCTTCTCTATTGTAGCAAATGAGGTTCTTGGCCAAGAAGGCAGGCCATTCAGAGAATGGCTAGATCTGAGTCCCCTTGGAAACAGAAAAGAAGGCTGACTGGGAACCAACGAAGCAGGCCAGACTGTGCCAAGCAGTATATAGACACACAGAATGCTCACAATTAGTCTGCAGAGTGCGCAAGACATCCTCATTTTATAGATGGAAAAAGCAAAGAGGAAACAAAAAGACAACGGAGGACCCAGCCGTTAGTCAGCATTATGCTGAGCTTCAACTGCAGATGGGTTAGACTTCAAAGCCCATATTTCCCTACAACTACATCATGCATTCATGTTTTGCATTCCAAAACTATGCTTCTATGAAGGTGAAGTATATTCGGAAAGGGTGCCAACTGAAGGCGATTTTTCACAGTAAGGAGCACCTATTGTGCTCTCGGTGAAATTCGTGCTTACGGCTACGTAAGACTTAAGAAGTGAGAGGTCAATGGAGGAGGGAAAAGAAAAGAACGAAAAAGATGATGTACATGTTCTCATGGATATCACCATTTCCATCGAGGGGCAGATCTACTTCTCAGCTCAGTGCACCTTTTCCCATGCCAAGATTTAATGAACAACTTTAAGCTGTCTGCTTAATTATGCTAGGTGGCTCAGCTTTGGCCATCATGAAACCAGCCCATTTATTAAATGATGTGGCCAAGAGGTCAATGCATCAAACACTGCTAGCAGTGCAACGATCCCTTGCTGCATATTTCTTCTCACATCATAAAAAACAAACAAAACAAAGGAAGAAGGCATGTCATAAGCCAAGGTTTAGCAGCGGGGGAGGGAAGAGGGGGCGTGGGGTGTGTGTGTGTGTGTGTGTGTGTGTGTGTGTGAGAGAGAGAGAGAGAATTCCTCAATGAATTAAAAAATTGAATAAATGTTTGAAAACGTTTTAATAACAGCAAGTTAAATGGTACCCAAATAAATCTAAAAAGAGGAGGCACTGTGGCCTTTGGGAAATGCCTCTTCCACCATGCATTCCCTCCTACTTTAAAAAAAGTCTTACTTCCTCTAACTATCTATGTTGTGTGAGCTGTACAGACACCTTCTAGGTTACTGCTGCTTTGGCAACTTCATTCGCTCTTCAGTAATTATTTACTAGGGGCCTACCCTGTGTCTGGCCTGCTATAAACTTGAGACCAAGGGAGGGGCTGCTCCCTCATGGTCTACGGGAGTGACAACCACGTGGAGAACGTAGCTTTCCGAAGCCACAGTGTGAGAAGTGAGTGCCCATAATCTAATAAACTCTGTATCTGTGGCCAGCACACATTGAAGCATTTTTTAAAAAGAAAAACAAGAGCCAGGAAATACTGCTTACTGTACATGCATGTCTATGTATCTAAAATTTTGTTTTCTTGTGATCTGGAAAAAACAAACAAACTCTACCACCATCAAATCAATTCCAACTTAAAGAAACCCTATTTAAGGTTCCTAAGACTCAAAATCGTTAAGGTAACAGAAAGCCTCATCTTTCTCCCATTAGGTGACTGGTGGCTTTAAGCCACTAATCTTGTTATCAGCAGCCCAGGGTTATCCCACAGGACCACCACGACCCCACATGAGAAAGTTCTGTGACGGCATTTTACTCTGACTAGTCATAGAAGCATGCAGAAATCCAACTGCAGGACGCTGCAGCAAGGGAGATTCCGAGGTATTGGGCAAAAGGCAACCAGCAATACAAACCACTCACAAAACCACACAAGGAATACAGCTGCAATTTTATGGTGGATTAATTTTTTGAAGTAGTTGACTTACTATTGTGAGTGGATTAAAACAAAGAACTTACATAGCATTAAGGAATTTATTTGTATTTTTTTGGTAAATTGAAGACGTTTTATCTACTGGGAATGTCAATGAAAATCTTTAAAACCAAATTCCAAAGCTATTACAGAAATGGTTTAATTCAAACTATAAAAATAATTCTTAGTCAAAATGTAAGAAAAAATATTAACTATGTGCATATTGATGGAGTGATCTGATTTAAATGCTGTTACTTACTTATAGAAACCAGTTTAATTAATAAGGAAGACTGACACATTTAAAGAAATAAGCACTTTCTAGTAACAGCTTTTCTTAATCTTAGTTCTGGTTCCCATCTGGTTCTACAATTTCACAGACAAAAGAAAAGCTAAAATGACCAAAGTAAATTTTATGATCATCTTCATTATATATGAGGTAGTCAAAAGATGAACTGATAATAATTAAAGAAATCAATAACACAATGATGAGGTTGAACTTCTTTGTCCTAGTTAGAGATGTGAACTTTCATTCTGTCAATTCTGATAAAAATATGCAAGGCTTAGAGCAACTTGCTTCTCTTTGAATATCAAAATCTATTTGGATTTTCCATCCTTATGATAGAGATGCCATTTTATTAATGTCCAATAAGGAAAGGTCAGTGAATGGAAGAGCAACTCCCGAGGAGAATTTTCTATGAACAGTGTTTGAAGGTGTGTGTTACAGTAGATGGCTAAAATGGTTTCATTCACTTAAAACTTAATTTCTCTGATGCTCAAGAATAAATCTATGTTCAACTACATGAATGCCTATTAAAGACTTTGAAGTTAAAGTATGAATACATATGATTTTGCTATCATTTCAACATCTTCCTATCTTCATTGTAAATACAGTGAGTTGTGATATCATTGAATGGCTGGGGCATTTAGGAACTATATTTATTTACATTGGATTGTGCTCCTAAAAACAAGGGTGCACATGCCACAAAAATCAACAGTCTGTGAAAACTGCAGGAAGCTTTGAAAATGTGAAAACTATTTCAAATAGTCCTGAGTTAATATTACCAGTGCTTGCTATGCTAAATTAAAGATGGGTTTTAGTCATAAAAATATTCTCCTAAAAGTTTATCATGTTTTCCTCCTATAAATACCATATGCATTCCAATCGCATTAACCCGACGATGAATGCATATATCCTAGAATTCAGTTCTAATCAGTGATAACTGCCTACAACTATTTCCACAACTGTCCATCTCCCCAGCCTTTGCCCCTACTAACAAAGAAATGACTGTGAGAGTCTAAGAGTTCATGTAGTTACAGGAAACCAGATGCATTATTTATAAGGAAGCAGAGGCTAGAAAGTTCGGCTAGGCAGCTTAGCCTCGCAGGGTGGGTCCTGTGCTATTGGCAATAGGACGCTTGCCAGTGCATTAGAAGATGAGACAGAAGGGATCCTGCCAAATAAAATAGCTAAGTAATAACAATTCTTTAAAAAGAAGCCGTGCAGATTGGAGGGAGTCCTGAGGTTGCTGCTGAAGCACAAGTCAGGAGATCACAAAGCTTTTGCAGTCAATGCAGAAAGAGGAATTGCAATCACAATTAATTTGCTGTATTTTAACTTTCTGGAGTGCTTGCATTTTAATTTCCATTATGCCTCTTCTCCTAAGTTCCTCCAGCATCTGTATACAAATATGAGAGCTGGTAGAAAATAGGTAGCGCTCAGTTTCAGACTTCAAGGACAGGTATAATTAATTGGGTATTGGTTTAGGAATCCTATCACTTTCCCAGTGACCCAGGAAAAGACACTATTTCCCCCACTGATTTTAAAGGAAGAGAAACATAGTCACAAAATTAAAAGTCACATTTGTTATTCTTCATGTGTGCAAGCTTGATAAATTGCTACAGACAGGAAGCTGTCACAGCTTTAAGTAGATTTTGAGATAGTACCATTCAAGTTTCATTTTCTGTTTAGTCATCATCGGTCCAGGAGTATATCCACCACAGCACAACAAAAGGTTGCATGTTTCCACTGCTAACACAACAGCAGGGGATGAGACTGTCATTTTGACTGGGAGAATAAAGCAAAGAGCTGATAAGGTAAGCCAATGTAAACACACACAAAGAAAATTTACTGTAGGATTTGTAAAAACCAAACAATTTCCTCATCCCTTATCAGTGTGAAATTTATGCACACACAAATGATTTGCATTCATCTCAAAATTGATCTGAAAGTTACTCAAAACCAAGAATGACTTTACAATGCTAGATATTTAATGCAATCTAAAAGTGGCAATACCGGCATCATCCTCCCCCAATCCTAATTGTGCATGTAGGAGGGGATTTTAAAATAACTTTCAAACAATTATGATTTAGATAACTTAAAACCTGCCAGTTTTGATGTAGTTTGTCACAATAGATGTGTGTATGCATACACATAGACACACACACACAGGGTCCTCAGAAAGTTTATGAAAAAATTCCAGTATCTTTTAATTCCATTTCCCGCATAATTTTGAAGCCTCTGTGTATACATATGTGTGTGTATCATGCATGCACATATGTACAAGAGCCCTGATGGAATAGTGGTTGTGTGTTGGGCGGATAACTGCAAGGTCAGCAGTTCAAAACCACCTGCCGCTTCCAGGGGCAAATATGTGGTTTCTGACTCCCTTAAAGAGTTACAGTCTCAGAAAGCCACATGGGCAGTTCTCCCCTGTTTTACAGTGTCACTATGAGTTGGCATTGACTGATTTCAATGAGTGAATACGTATGTATATATACACAGACCCTTTGTTTAAGAACCTCCATTCACAATGTCAGTTAGGTCCAACTAATTTCATGTGGTAAAAAAGAACATTCTTAAAAGCAGCTGTAGTAACCAAGTGCCTTTTCAAATGACAGGCTCTAAGGGGTTTTATCGCTCCTCCCTTTACTACCAATGGGTAAAAACATTACCAGATGTTGACCTATCACTACTGATTCCCAACCTTGTGTCTGCTACCACTTTTTACAGAGTGGGTTGCTCATTGCAAGGACAGCCATTCGAACCCATCAGCCCTCCACGACACAAATACATGCTGAGGGGGCATGCTTACGTCACGAGTTACAGCCTCAGAAACCCACCGGGGCAGTTCTGGACTTTCCTATCGGCCACCAGGAGTCAGAGTTGACTCAATGGCAGTGAGTATTGGTTTTTGTTTCACTCATTTTGAATTTCTGCAAACTGAATTGCCTCAGCTGCCATCCGTTTTCACATCTGTAAAATAGCCATAATAAATCTACTCTCAGATAAAAGGGTCTATCACATAGTAGACAACCACTAAAACAAATCATTCTTGTTTTGCTGTTTCTAAATTAATAATAATAACTTTGAAAACCAGTCTTGTTAGATAATGCTATTGTTGTAATTTCCTCACTTCTAACCAACTGACTTTTCAGCACCATAGAGAGGAACAGCGACCAGTTAATAAGCATTTTCACCAATAACTTGTGAGGTTTCCAAAGAAGAAACAGATTCTTAAAATCACAACAAAGCAAGTATTTATCAAAAAGTGAGATGATTTACCAACTGTATGAATCATAAATACATTTAAAATATATACATATAGAATATAACATCTTTCTCAAAATAGTATAAAGTCTCTAAAATTTAAGCAGTTGCTATTTCTTTAAAAACTGTGTCTAAAATACTTAAACATGTTTTCCAGTGATTTAAGGTTAAAGTGGTTTGCCTTTAATTATATATGTTCAAAACTTTAAAAATGACTATCAAACTAAAAAATAAAGAGAAAAAATCATGTTAATGTTTAAATTCAATAGTGACTATTTCCTTGAGATATTTTGAGGGAGTAGGAACATTAAAAAATTTTAAAAATCAGTAATTCCTTCACAATTCCTACATTCAGATGTAATGAGACATGAAAGCAGTGTTTAAAAACTAGCATGTTTGAACCAGTGTCATGGAATCAGCAAGAGATTTCTGGTAGTTTGGAAAAAAACTCTAATATTTCAATATAACAACAAATTATATCAGGTTATTATTTGATTCAATCGTACATTTTATCACTGTAGAGCATTATTTAAAATAAACATGCCTAGATCTCTTTTAGTACACACACACACACACACACAAAGAATGGGTTAAGAGCATTTTGGATTAAGAAATGATTGAGACTGTCGGAAACCCTAAGCCTCATGAGCCAGTCTCCACTTAAAGACATTTCTTGGAGCCTTTCTGACCCAAAACATCACAGTTAATGTTCTAGAAACTGTAGAACACCAACCCCCCAAAAAAATCCTACTCTTAATACTTATTTCTGTACATACACTTTTTACATTTATTTTCCTGTTGTATTCAACAATTTGAAATCTTGGTCTCCTTTACCTGTATTATAAGGTATTTTTTTAAGTTTCCAATAACCCTCCTATGTGACCTATTTCCCTCCGAAAGCTTATCTTGCTTTCACACACTAAGTCTCATTTGTACATACGAAGTCATTCTCCTGCCCCATAATCTATTCATTCCAAAACATACCCAGGATGCTTTGTGTGGCTTTTTCACAGATAATTTAAGGGCAGTATGAAGAAAGAAGTATTTCTGCTTTGGAGCACTAAGTGGGTGAGGTTAAGAAGCTTCTATAAAGATAGAAAAAAGGATCCATTTTATTAACTAAAAGGAAATGTAAAAATATATATATATATTAAAAAGCTACTGCACTCACTTAAATAATTTCCACTCAGATATAGAGACTCCCTTCAAAACACATTTCATCAAAAATGACCTAAGGATGTGTTTTTCTTGATATATTTCATCAGAGGTAAGTTATATTTCATTTTTATATAGATTTTGGAACTGAGATAAAATTTCAGTCAATTCTGTCTTAACTTTTATAGAGAGAATTATATGTAATTGTAATTTGGTCTCAAAATTATATTTTTCCAAATGGCACAGATTTTTATCAATTGATTAAATAGCTAAATCCCTAGGTTAAAATATAGGACATTATTACAGAGTTCTATAAACTACCTTTAATATATTCTCCTAATATATTTAATAATTTTTGTGTGGGGAATTTGTATTTAAAAACTCTATCAATAAGCATGTTTTCAATTAATAACTGCTCTTAATACATTTTAGGAGAAGGAGTAAATTATTGGGAAGGCAAGTATTTATCTTTCAATAATTAGTCATTTTTAATTATTAATTTACCTTCCTACTTTATCATATAAAATCACACAACTTTAATTTACCACTTCTCCCACGCTGAAGTCAATACAATGGCTTTAAAATTTTTAAAGCTCTTTACTAACAAAGGCAAATTATTCACATTTCCTTCTATATTTCCAGGTGGACTTGTTGAAAATATTTCCTTGAGTCTGTTTATATGACCATCTACATATCAGGGTAATTTTCTGATAATCTATAAAAGACCATAGTTCAATTTATACAACTATGATTATATTTTTACAAATTTTCTATGGACTGGCGGCCTGTATGAGTTGAAGGACCTTCAGTATATTAACTGTGTCTTGAAAGTGAGTTGAACTGAGCCCTCTGGACTGCTGTCTGAACTAATAGGCATTACATTCTTCTCACTGCATAAACCTATCATTTTATAGATATACATAAAATCATGTGGGTCTTGGTTTTGTTTCTCAGAGTATCCGCCTAACAAAAATTCCTTAAAAAAAACAAAAGACTAAAAGTCTGATTAAAATATTTTCCATTAGAAATAAAATCCGTGCAATACCTACCTTATAAAGTCCCTGCAGTACAGTGACTCATTTAGAGTGGGTCCTTTAGCAATGGGTTGCCATTTTGTGATCTATGAAAGCCACGCCTCCATGCCAGTGACCGCAGCTCCATTTTGGAGTTGTCCATTTTATTAAGGAGACAATATTAGGGTGGGATGCATCTCGAGTCAGCACCTTCATAGAGGGTTCCCTTTGGGGTCGAGGGTGGCCCATGTCCAATATATAGCCCTGCTCTGGCAAAGTTCATTCTCTTTGGCTCTGGACCTGGACCTGGTTTGTCTACATCTCACCCCTTTTGGCTGGGATGTAAGCCAATGGTTGTTTGACCAGCCAATTGGGATTCATCACCTCCTACAACCCCAGACATTGGCGAAGGCCACTAGACTGATGCCTTATCCATGAATTTGTATCTGGCCTATCTCCATAATTCATGGGAGGCATCTATCTCCCTGATTCCCCAGCAACAGCAGCCGGTGATCTCACCCATTCGGTCAGCTCCCACAGTCTGGTACACCAACTACCTGTCCCTGTAACCAGGGCAGTGTGAAGAATCACTCAGACTGATGCTTAGCCCACAGATCTGGGACTTGCGCGCTCCCATAAACACATGAGACATTTCCTTGATGATTAGAGTTCTGGGAGACCTTGCAGTGAATTTAGGACCCTAAGATAGGTGGGGGATGACCAAGAGTTTGGGGATTATCTTGTCTAGTAATATGGTATATTCACTGAACATGAAAGCAATTAATTAATTAAATTGATTGATTAAATAAGTGACCGTAACATATAAACTATTGTTTCATGTCTTTTTTTGTCCTAAAAAGTTGTAACTAGCTCTCCAGACAGCCAGAAGAATGGAGGTAATACTGGTTGGGTCATTTTCTTAGTAAAGTATTGTTTTATTCCTATATCATGCATGCTAATGTGCCTGTCATTCTCCACAGTAGACAGGGCACCCACACCTTGAAATTACATGTTTATAGAAATCTGGAAACACAGTTTGCATTCAATTAGAAAGAATGCCACAAAGATGGCAGGGAGTATATTTCACTAGCAGTCATGATATAAGATGGAATGCCATTCGTCAAGCTGAGAATCTCAGGGAACGGCCCCGAGAGCTACTCTACTATTAGAGCAGGTCAGTGGAGTTGAGAATGCAATGTAAGAATCGTAGCTCTATTTCTCACCAACCAACCAGCCAAAGAATTGATGTTGTAGTGACCTAAACTAATCAATACACATCACTTTGCTATTTCCAAATGAAAAGACAAGAGCTCCTCCTAACAGAAAGGTCTCTATAGACAAAAGCTCAGACACACGCCCTCTTTCCTATTCAGGTAACTCTTTCAGATGCCAAATCAATAAAATAACCGTTCATTTCAGTCAGATAAGTTCTGTAGATGAGAATAGATAGTATTTTGAAAACACTGTCTAGTAGTGTAGAATTTTCAGCATCAGAATTAAGGCTAAAAATAAGAAATGATTTCTCTCCTCCAATAAGGAGAGTTTCCAAGGTTGTTCACAGAGATGCAAGGACCCCTAAATTTTATTCTCTTCTTAGACCCACATCACAGTTTTCTGTACTAACTAGGTCTGGTGTGTGTGTGTGTGTATATATATATATATATATATATATATATATATATATATATATATATATATATATATATATATACCTTCAAATAGAGCTGGACTGAATAAGCAGAATGCTGTAGACACAGAAACTGAGTCTCAGGGAGAAGTTAAAGGCCTTGCCTACAACCCAGCAGTTATTGGTAGCAATGGTGTGACCCTCAGGAGCCTGGCTCCTTTTAAAAACGTATGTTCTTTTCATTTCTCTGCAGCTCCTGTCATGTCTTTATGCACAACATAACGAGCACACAGGCTCAACTGGTCCCCGGCAACGCATTTACCTTGATCTACCACACAGGCACCCAATCTACACTATATCAAAACCTGCTTTTCACTCCATGCACAGAATCTTCATGTTAAAGACTTTCTTTTTGGACTTTTTATTTGAGGCAACAAAACCTCGCATACCACAGTAGTTTCGAGTATTGCTTATGTTTTGTTCCCATTTGGGTAACTCAGGACAACATGCATGCTTTTCATCAACTGCAAAATGGAATATGGCTCAGTGAAAATCGGGAGTCGTAATCCATGTAGAAAACCTGGCACAGAGCCTGAAACACAGTAAGCCTTCAATAAATGCTTGCTGTGTGCACTAGTAGCACTTAAACCTTTTCTAAATGTATTTTTTTAACTTGGACTTTTCATTTTTTATCCCCTCATTTATATATTAAGTTGGAGCAGATAGTGTTTAATTCAGTAAAGCAGTTAATATGACAATTGTATTTCTTGTAGAATTCAGCAGTTGGTATGACAATTGTATTTCTTGTGGAATTACAGAATTAGGACAGATAGAGTTGTGCTTCAGAGAGAAATCATTAAAATTTATTCTAAACAATCTCTTTACTTTTTTGGCAGATTTTTTATACAGGTGGGAAAAAATTCATCCTATTAACAGTTTTTGGAAGTTTCACACGCTCCTAAAACCTATCACTTAGGAGTAATGGGACACTCATTTAGCAAATTACTTCCACATTTTGAATCTCAGATGCCTTGCTTGCAAAACTAAAGGAAAATAATGTTGATGTTGTCATATTATTATGGAATTTAGAAAACTGATTATCAATACCAATACTAATTATAATTCAAGTTCTCAATCCTTTTTTTTAAAAAAAGCAGTAAAATTTTTCTTCCAAAGGTAAGTTAGTAACTTTGATATTTCATTAATATTTTTATTACAGTCATTTCTAAAGAAAATATTATTAACAAATATTTATGATACAGAAAAAAACATATGATACATTAGGTGATACAAAGGGTGAACCAGGAGAAATCCAGCATGAAAACCATCGATCAGAAGAAAATATATTCAAATATTAGTAATATTACTTCTGACTGGTGGGTGACTAAATTTCATTTTCTTCTTTTGACTTCTAGGAGTTAGAGAGTTAAAAAGGAGAGCTTGGGGTTTTGTGGTCTGAGGAGAGGCTTTGTGGAGGATACAGGAGAGTAGACAGGACAGAAAGACTTAGCATACCCTCCGACGCAAAAGCATAGTTGAAGACAGTTGAGACTTTAAATAATTTCCCCAGCAGGGCCATCTCCCCTGACTGAGAAAGACTGCTTCCTTCTAACGGTTATAATTCACACCTACAGGGTTGAAAAGTAACAAGGCTTCCTCTCCTTTCCTACACTTATCCAAAAGACCCACTAAAAGTGTTCTACCACGTATACGTTGCACTGAATCCATACATTTTACTTTGGAAACACCAATGTCAAAAGTTCACAGACTGCACCCACCCACGCAGACCTGAATTACATGGTCATGGCATCATTCACTGTACCAAGACAGGGACTTACTTGGGCCCTTTTTCTGGTGAAAATAAAGCAAAGTGCTCTCATTACATTCGTGGATGATTGCTTCTGACCCAAGTCCACTCTTTTAACACCCCTGCCTAGTCCCTATTTGGATTGGTAAAGCCAGCTGATGGCTATGACTGATTCTTCAAGGTAAGTCACACCTTCACGTCTGCTCCTGGAGCCCTGCAGAATGCTGCCTTTCGAGGAAACGTCCGCCTCTCTCTGCTTTAGCTGTTTTAACCAAGATTGAACACAGCATCCTGCCACTAGTGAGTTATATCTTGAAAGTAAAGAATGCGATTTCATGACATTAAAAAAAATCCTGCATTAATCCATTCAATAATATTTACTGGGACTCTATCGTGAACTGGGTGGGGTGTTTGAAAGTATTGTAAGGCAATGATTCACAGTATCTTCTTTCTCAGTATTAAAGCATTACTAAATATCAAGAAGCAATTCTGCTGAGAATTTGAGAACAGAATCTGATTTCAAAATTCTCTCTTTCGACAGTATTATAGTGAACAGAACCATAAACTAAGAGATTCACTCTAGTTCCCTAACGCTCTGGGAAAAAAAAGAATTCCTTCCACCCCCTAACTAGCCTTAAGGGAAGCACCCGTCACCCCTTCACTGATGGTTCAAAAGTTTCCAACACCAAGGTTTTCAATATCTTCATTCAGTGAATCAGAGTGGGGGAAAACATGCTGAAATTTAAAAACCTTAGAATTTGCTTCTGTATAATAAACACTTGGCAAACAAAACACAGCTCGGCATGATTCCTTAATGATGGTTATCTAAACACCAGTACAATTATACTCAGCTTTTTATAAATAGGATTAAATACCAAATATCATCTTGGAGTCTGTAATGAGTGCCTTCGGAACACAGAGGAAGCCCATTGATTATTTTCTAACCCTCCATTTCCTGTTTGGTCTCATTAGATTGTTGCCACCAATCAGCTAACTGACAGGACCTCTAGCTATGTATAGCCGTACCACCAAATACTCCATGCTATAAAAGGCCTGTTTCTACCAGGTACTTCTGGTTCTGGTTCCACTAAAGTGGAGGGAAGTTTTAGGATCAAACTGGACCTGGTGAAACAGAAAAAACAACTTCAGCCCCCCCAAGGTACAGCCCTTCTTCTCAAGAGGTTGCTACCAAGGTGACAGCAAAACACATTGTTCCTTCGCCACATGCTTCAGGTTGGAATGGGATAATTGGAAACATTTATTTATTGAAGAACCGATAAAGCTGAGAAATAGGTTTAGATAAAGAGGTATGATAATGGAAAGAAAGTCTGAGTCGTTAGTTTTATTTTCAATGTATGAATAAACTCCCCTGTTGAATATCAAAATTTAATACTATGTTATTCTCAATGTGTAAGTACTAAAAAATATTTTTGACAGTAGACCAATTAGGGATAAAGGGGGTTGTCTTCCAACAAATGCCCAGCCTAAATGAAAATCATCTGGCCATGCCATAATCAAGGGGTTGAAACGGAATCAGGCACACGTTAGACACCTATGGGAACACCAGAACTGAGCACGCTCAGACCCAGGTCCCCTAGGCCCAGGTGGAGCTCATCCTGGGCACACACGCTAGGCACCAGCGACGTTACATCACACAAGTGCACCTGAACCCAGCCTCTAAAATCAGCCAATACCCTCAACCTGGCCCCTCCAGCCAGTGGGGATTGAGGGGATCAATAGCAAGCCGCACCCCTCTCTCACTCAGGTCTCTCTCTCTCTCTCTCTCTCTCTTCCCTTTTGGTTCTGGGACTCCTCTTTTAGGCCTTTTACGAGGCGATTTTTCGAGCCCCCTCTCAGTGGCCATTTTCAGTGCCGCACCTTCCCAGGTGCTCACTCCCACCAGGTGGGCTGTGCACGCTTTCCAGAAAGAGTTTGTACTGCCTGAGACTGTGCTGCCCAGAAACTTCCCTTTCCCTCATAAAGGCTACTTGGATTGACAAAAGCGCTCCCGCTGCGTGAATTCTTTCAGCGTAGAGAAGCAAAAAACAAGGCAAACCATCCAAGAAACCTCAGTCCTAACTAATTTCCTGAGCTCCCTCGGCACAGCCCAAAGCACCGAGCAGTCTCACAGTTATCCAGGTCCGTAAGCGCCGCGCACATTTCACATTAAGCAGATGAAAACTAATCCGAGATCCTGCCAAGGGACTTACTCTCAAACATTTTCATAATTAGTCACTTGCTACCAAATTTGAATTAAGGGCATCTATAAATAGCTGCCTTGCTCCACCAGAGAAGACTGTGAAATGAGGAGCTGCGGGATAGAGGCCGGGTATGGTGCCTCAGGCCATTCCTGAAGGCTGGAGACAGGCGGAAATGCCACGCTGTAGTCTGTTCTTCATCCAGAACTGGGCCTCGGAGTCGAAACAGTATTCAAAGCCACAAGATTATGCTAAAATTTACCCATACGTTGGGCCTTTACTATTTGTATGTCGAGGGTAGAGGGGTATCCAGGTGACACCAGACCAAGCACAGCAAGAATCCATTTTTCTTCCAGCTAGCAAAGACCATCCTGCTCCCAAACTCCACGCCCAGACCCTCACTAAGCACACAGAATAACATGGATAAGACCATCAGAGGCACAAATGAACTGGAGTTCAATGACAGCGTACAGAATAGTTCAATATACTTACATGAAGAAGTATTTGCTCCTTCTGTTGATACTGTTATTTTAATGGGATAGTCTATAAAACATAAAAGTTGAATGAAGCTTTATTGAGTCATGCTGTTTGGACGCTTAAATTTAGAAATTTGCCAGCCGTGGGTAACATCCACAGAAAGAGCATCCAGAGCAAGTGCAGCAGAAAAGCAAAAGCAAGGAAAAGTTAAAGGGAACGACATACAGCAGCCAAAGACCATTCAAAGACTTCCGAGGGAGATGAAAATTGAATCGGCCCAGCTGTTAATGTATCCCAAATATGTAAATCTCTATAGCCTTTCTAGACATATTTCTATGAGCAGATTTACATCACAGGTGAGAAAGACAGCCCAGGCTGCTACATGTGGTCTATATTTATTTATTTATTTATTTATTTAATGAATTCAAATGATGATCATTCTCCATATTTGGAGAGAACAATGTCTACTTTCATGCATCCAGTGGGGGTGGGGCAAAGTGTCAGAATGTTTTCAGGCATCTTTAGTTTACGTATACATCCTACCAAGGTCATTGCAGAATAAAGTCTATGTAAGGTGCCCTCTAGCCTATTAAGATCAAACAAAGCATGCTAAGTAAATTAAAAAGTACAGAGAATATAGAGTAGCATGGTTCTCTTTGAGAGGAAAGGTACATTATAGAGTGATTTGACGTTAAGCAAAGCATAAAACAGACCTCATGCAGAAAAAGAATATAGCGGGGCTTTTGTTAGTAAGGCCTAAGAACAACTTAATATCAAAAGAGGAAGGGAAATTAACAACCAGAAAGCTATGAAGATTAATGTCACATATCAGGAAGCAGTTATAGCCAATTCAAATCCCCAACCCAAAGCAGCACATAAATCTCACAGCGCAGGCTCCTTCTAGACTCTCCTGGAGTTGGATGATGAATTCCTTGCAGTCAAGAACTGCTGAATGAAAGTGAGTACATTCAACCCATTCAACACGGGTTTGTTTCTATCCCTTCTCCTTTCTTCCTTTCTTCCTTTCTTCTCTTCGTCTATTGTTTGATCTTTCTCTCTTCTTTTGTCTCTATCTTCTTAATAATCACCATCAAAGACACTATAAATCTCTATATCTATATCTATGTATGTATATATCCATGTGTCCATGTAGAAATGCAGAGATAGAGATACATGTATACATGGGTAACATACACGGCAGCTATATAAACACACACACATATGCAGCGGTGATAGAGGCAAAACTGTCAATATGACTAAATCAGCACAGGATATAAATAAACTTAATTTTTGCAATGTTTAATAATGCCTTTAAAGTACAGTGGAACCACTGGTCAAAGTAAGACGGAGAAAGGCTCTATTACTTGGCCTCCAATAGGCAGCAGCCATAACGCAAGAAAATCAGCTCCAAGCATTCCCAATGGGATTAGGAAAGAATAATGAGTGTGTTATATTTGATTTTCCACTTGCTGAGCCATATGACATAACATTTCCAAATTAGAAAACATGTCTTGCTTTATAAGGTTGTTACAGTTATCAAATGAAAGGTAAAGATCTTGTAAACTATCTCTGGGCGTAAAGGAATTATAATTATACTTCTGAAGTGAGTTCTTCAAAGCCTCTCAATGAACTTCCAATAAGGATTAAGTTTCTAATTAACTATAGAAATAAAGTGGATAGAAAAGGGGAAAAATCATAGATTACACTTGGGGCTGCCAACCACAAGGTCAGCAGTGTGATCCCCACAGATGCTTGGCATTGGAAAGATGAAACGTTTTGCTCCCATAAAGACCTTCAACCTCAGGAACCCACACAGCAGCTCTACTCTGCCCTATAGGGTTAATGTGAGTCGGAATGGATCAGGGCATTGGAGTTCATTAGAGAAGTCAATGGATCAATGGTTATATACATGCATTGGTAGAGTTGGGTACTAAGTAGCTAATTCCCTAATCTGCCCAGACTATAAATATTACAGGTAAAAAAGGAAACAAAGGAATGGGTGTGTGTGTGTGTGTGTGTGTGTGTGTGTGTGTGTGTATCAGGCTATAGGCCTTTTCTTTATTTTAGTGACCCAGACAAGTCATTTTCAGTCCAAAGGTCAAAGATCATACACTGAAACATCTATCAGGAAAAGAAACCTCAGAAGGACAAAAGAAAACAGAAACAACTGAGAGACGTACTTATAAGAATGGAAAACCCTGAAGGTGTTGTGCATCTTGTCCCCTTATTTCTCCCATGCCAATACATTACACCTTGAAACAGACTGTCTCTCAGGCATAATATGGCAGCCCGAGCTGAGACATACAGCAAGGACTGTCAAAGGCAGAGTGAGGTTGAGAGAAACATTGCAGGCAGAAATCAAGAGCAGCTGGCACTTGGATGCATAAGGGTCCTGATTAGTAGAGGGAGCAGCCAGCCTTTATGGCCGTCAGTCTGGTTAGTAAAATGGTAAGAGCTTATTTTCCTTACCTGAAGACACAGATGCTTTTTCAGTCGAAGCTGGTATAATAGTGATGATCTCTGCAAAAAAGAAGAGGTGATAGAACATTATGGTGGACATTGGGAGGCTGGGAGCGGCTGCCACAGCCTCCCTGCCAACGAAAAAGTGTGTTCAGAGAAGGAAGTGTTGCAGGGGTTAGGAAAGCCTCGGCATTAGTTGAGAGAGAGAGAGAGAGAGAGAGAGAGAGAGAGAGATGCAAAAAAGGACCGGACCGCCAACCAAATGGTTCCCTTTTCTTGGACCTGAGTGTGAAATAAGCGGTGCCGGGATAACGAGGAAGGATTCATCACCTCCATGGTCATCAGCGAAAAGGAATATGTGGCAAAGGGAGTGGGATCCTCAGAAAGGAAGGTAGAAATGGTTGAACTAAAGGTTAAGACAGCTGTGAGCAAAGTTGGCGATCACTGAAGAATTAGACTTTTGTTTAAAAAAGAAAAAAGCACTGTTTTTAATTGAGATTGGTGGAATACATCAAGTTCTAACATCTAGTTCTACATACAATTGCTAACAGTAATCAAGACAAGTGCTTATCACCTGGTGACAGCCACCCCAGGCATCGCCTAGGGAAGAAGCCCTTACCCCAAAGGAGTGCAGAAGGAGGCTTCAGAAACCTGGAAGGTGTACTCTCCTGGGAGTTGCAGTAGTGGTGTTCCGCCTTTGAACTCACTCTCTTATGAGGTGATTACATTGTCTGACACGTTTTTGTTAGTCAGTTCTCTAACCAGGGCTTCATTTTGTTAAAATTGAGTATTTTTTGTAATGCAAATTTTTCAAAGGCTAGCAAGCTTCCTTCGCTATAAGCCAACTTTCATTGTGTATGTAGTTATTGTCAAATGGCCCAGTCATAGTTCACACATCTTGGCTAAGACAAAGAGCAGAATCTATTCCGATAGCATCTACCGTCCAAAAATGACTAGTTGCTACTAAAACTCCTAAGTAGGCCATAACTGTTACCATGTTACATCTGAATTAGTACTATTAACATGTAGTTGAAATGTTCATTATCATTATAACCTGTGTATTTATGAATGGGCATATGCATGTGTGTGCATCTATATATGCAAATACCGTATACAAATATATATAAATGTTTAGGATTTCTTTATGGACTAAGAAGTATGAGTTCTTCAATTTCTGTGACTTATTGAGGTTTCTGGAATTGGAATGAAAAATATATGAGACTCAACATGGATGTCTAAGAACAAACATTCTACTAACTATGGGGAGGTAAGACTAGAAATATATCATTAGCCAGACCAAATATGATAATCAACCAAATCCACTGCCGTTGACCCGATTCCAATTGATAGCAGCTTTGTAGGGTAGAGTGGAACTGCTCCACGGGGTCATGAATCACCCAGTGCTTAACCCACTGTGCCACTAGTGCTCCTGTAAGCACAGATGGTCCAATCAGTCATAGGAGGAGAACCTATGTGAGACAGCAGGGCAGAAACCACCAGAGCTCAGGCCCATACAATGGGACAGAAAGGAAGGAAGTTGATGAGTGTATGAAGGGGCATAGTATCTCTGAAACTAGCCCAAGCAGCAGGCACTAAACAGAAAATGCCCTGAAGAAAACCCGCTACCATTCGATTCCTGGATTTGGGCTGTAGGAAATAAAACTGCTCTTTTGAAAGGGGGACTTAATCTGAGCAACACTGTTTATCAAGTGTTTGGGCTGGGGGAACTTTCCTTCTCTGGGAGTTCCCGGAAGAGGTTCCATCTCTCAAAAGAGAAAAGAGAAACACTCACATCAGAAAAGACGCCTCCTCAGTTTGCCCTTCATGGCCTACCAAGGACAGTTCAACTAAATTTAAGAGTCAACTCCAGAAGCACTGCAATAGTTGGGCAAGAGTCCCAATCCCAACTCGGATGTCAGGCTCCTTTGAAATTTATTGTTGACAGACTAAACTGTTGTCCATTGTGACCTTCCAAGAGAATCAAACCAGAGCTCATCTATCTCTGGCATAAAAGATCTTATATTAGAGGAAACCTTAACCAGAAAGCTTCCTTTTCTAATTGAATGGTCCATAAAGTATCAGGGCAGGAGTTTACTTCAAAGATGTGTATCCACACAGAGATACCTTAAAATAACCTCACGTTCTAAAATTAAGTATTTATCCTGGAGATCTTAAAAAATATCTTTTATGGTTATGGTTCCAAATAAAAACCTTCTAAGGTTTCTTGGGGAAAATACCAACTTAGAATTTAGACATTTTGATTGTAAAGAAGTACTCATTTAATATAGCATTTTATTAACAGAAAAATTCATTGTTTTATTAAAATCATCCTACACTCATGTTAGATGTGTTAAGGGTATAATTCACAGATAATAAGGAAAATGTATTATAAATGATTAAAATAAATTTATCCTACACTTAAAAGCTGTTTAAAAAATTAAGTCCTGCAATCTCGCTGATGTTTATTTAAGCTATATTTGTTCCCTTGGTAATTTGATACGTTAAATTTGTTAATTTATAAAGGATATTCCCTATATTTGAGCAGAGTTGAACGTATGCTTACCAGCCAAGCAGAGAGCAGGAACAGTAGTATATTTGTCATATGTGACAGGCTTTTAATAAATTGGGTTTAGTCTCAAGAAAAGACTTTCTGAAAATTAACAGCTTTTGAAAGAAAATGTTGTATGCATTATGAATACATGCTTTGTTTCAAATTTTACCATGAACATATTATATGAAATAAAACCATTTAGCAAAATGCATAAGTACAAAAACCACAAACAGAACAGGATGTGTCTATGTGTATTTATTCATGCAGCTATATGTGTTTTGTTATCTTAAAATGACAAGGCGTTGCCATGCATACATTGCTCTTCATAGGGTTTCAGGGGATAGTCGTTCTGAAGTGGCGGCAACAGCTGTGGATCAAACACAACAATTGGAGGCCAGGGCAGGAGGACGGATGCTTCTGTCTGCTATGCATGCAGTTACTGTGACTCAGAGCCAACTTGACCTGACGTCACCTCGCAGTCCTCAGGCCCACCTGGTCAGTAGTTCAAGCTCCCCAGCCTCCTGATGGGAGGAAGGTGGAAATAGCTGTTCCCCTAGAGAGTGGCAGCCTAGGAAACACTGGGAAGCGGCCCTGGTCTGTGCTCTGGGTCACCGTAAGTCCGAGCTGGCTCGAAGGTGGTGAGGACCACAGGTGCACACATTTCAGGAAGTTGATTCTCAAAACGTAAGTGGACATCATGATTTACTAGAGCCTTTGAAACCATTCTTCAGAAAACACTGAATATGTACATTCTGTCTGCTAGTATAATGAGTACTTACTCTAAAGTAATTGGGAAATTTGGAAACAAATAAATATGACAGAGACAGAATGGATACTGTACATTATTCGGATTCCGATATCCTGCTTTGCCCATATCGACCTTACTTGTGAGTCTTTGTGGGCATCCTATAAATCACAACACACATGGTATACGAATGATTAAAGATGGCATTTCACATGTCTCACATCATAACTTTAGTATTTCACCAATATCACGAAATTTCCAACAACCTTGTCAATTTGGGAGGGAATCAGGTTGTGTCTGCTACATGAGCTATTTTTTTAAAAGTCACCAGTTGATATATTAATCAGATATTATGGAAATTACAGTCTTCTGCTCATCTCAAGTAAAATGGCTGCTTTATTGCTATGAGCCCAATTGTCCCAGTGGGACTATGAATCTCATTCAAATACGTTTTCTCTTGATTAAAAAAAGAAAACTTAGAAGATATGATTGATTAATTTTATTAATCCTATAAAATGCAGTATTATTTCATTAATTTGAAAACCTGTTAGGTTTATTATTCGTTTCTCAATTAAAATACTCTAGAGTTTTCACAGAGCATCTAAGTTAAGAATTGCTAAATAATAAATTCATATTTAAAGACCAAGCCAAATAAACTACGAATTAAAATCAGTATGCAGTGTGGTGTGATTGAGTTGTATACGCATAGTGTGCATGCCATTTTAAATCTCCACATGCAAATGTGCAAAAGGAACCCAATCCATTTTGAATCCAGCACCATGATTACTTCGATGAGACCCTTTTTAATATGAAAACTCAGCTGGGCTTGATTAGACTTACATAGATCTAAAGGTAATTAGTAGATTGCATACATTTTTATATCTGTTATATGACAAATTATTTTTCTAATTTCAATTAAGGTAGCGATTTAAAATGCACTTATAGAGAGCAGAAAATGCCTGAATTTCTAAAATCTAGCTTAATAAAATTATCGCATTTGTATGTATATATTTTAACTGCATCAAAATAGTCAAGAAGGTCTTTCTTTCACTAAAACATATGAATGATGCCAAGGGAATTTCTTAGGTATTTGAATTATTTCAATGATATCTAGCTAAAAATTAATATAAATGGATCTAGTCTATGCATTTCATAGAAGGAAATATATAATGTTAGATGGAAGCCTTTTATTATTGAAGCTAATTTTATTTTGGTACTTATAATAGATATTTTAACAAAATTAAATCCAGTTCCAAACAGTAAGATCAACTTTTCCATGTTTGGGGCTTTTTGGGGGGAGGGGGGATTTCTGGGGTGGGGGTGAATTTCTATTCCTTCCTCCTTTATCTCTTAGAATCATGTACACACATGTACCAACCTAGATTCTAAACAATTCAGTAAAGCAATAGGACTTCTGTGAGAATTTAACTAAATCACTAAGAAAAGTTACTTCAAGTCGAATCATTAATGAGACATATAGAGAACTTGTTAAATGTTAGTCATCTACTTCTTTGGGAAATATCTGATGTGTGGGTGAGATGGAACACAATTAAAAAGACATTTCATAGAAAATGTTAAAATCTTAATGGGTATTCTATACAATGTAACATTTGACCACATGTTCTCATTTTGAGTCAATCATTTTAAAGACAACTCAATGATTTTTCATTTAAACTTTAATTTAAAGACTTTCTAACTAGGTAGTTTTTGCTTTTTAAGACCCTAGAAGGAGAGGAGATTCTTGAACACCCCTCTCTCTATCAGACCATGCCAGCAGTCAGTACATATTCAGGAAGGATGGATTGGGCATGGGGCACAAGTCCTACACATGGCAGCATCCTTCTAAGGACAGTCTCTTTGCAACATGTACCTAGAGTCATGGAGAGGATGGAGTGAGGAAAAGGAGAGTGAGTGCATCTGAGCCCAGGGAACCCAGCACCTGGGCTCAGAATTCTTTGATAACCAGATTTGTTCAGAATATAGCAAAATCATCAGTGGTAATACCACCCTGAATATACCACCATCTCATCAGAATATAGCAAAATCATAGGCATAAGTAGATGTGAGAGAGTGAAGGATTCCAATGATTATTTACTTTTACTTGCACATTTAGCAAGCCATCTGAGGAATAGAAAGAAAGTTTGTCTCCCAGTAAGTGAGACAAACCGGTCTTGTCTATGATGTGCCTACCAACCCCAGAGTCCCCTGGGAACTGTATGCTCATATCCACCCCTGCAAGGGCTCTGCTACAGAGCCATGGTTTGGACTTTATTTCTCCCTGGATGCACCAGAAATAGGAAGGTGACCAGAAAGTCGATGATCGGTAAATTCCCTAGATCTTCTGACATGGTCTGGCATAATCAGCTCTGCACAAGTAATGACAGCCCAGGCCAATCTGATACTTGCTATGGGAGAATATGATTAGAGAATTAAGAAAGCAATCATACAACAGAGCCAAAGCTGAAAGCATGCCTAGTGACCAGTTGTGAAGAAGATTAAGGACAAGAGGACCGTTAGCAGGTCAAAGTTTGGAATTATAAAAAAACCCCAGCAGAAAACAGAAGTAAGAAGGTACAGAAATAGATCCAGGAAAGTGCCTGAAGCACGCTGAAGGTAAAGGCATGAGAGAAGTGCTCGTTCCCGTGGCTTAAAAGGCTACAAAGCGACATGGAGAGAGTCTCGATCTCTATAGATCTTTAGTTCTCACCCCCATTCCTCCCATTGCTGTTATTCTAAGTAAAATAATCTAGCTTAAATATTCTCAATCACATAATTACGCAGAGAGCGTACTGTACTAAGAATTAAGGGACCTGGGTTCAAGTCACCTTCTTACTAAATTAAATTATAAGCCTGGGAAAGTCTCTTTACACATCTAGATCTCTTTCTCCCCCCCAAAAAAAATCAATGAGAAGGTTGAGTAATGCTGAGCTACTCCAAATATCCTAAGAAGAAAATAAAAATAAGATCACTTTTCATTGGAATTGAAATCATTAATTTCTTTCAGGTCTTTTACATAAGAATTCAGTAAGAACTAATTTCCTAAAGGATTTCAGTTGATTCCTTAATAAATGTCTGTCATTTTCTGATATTTTATATCTATGACCATAGTGAAGTATCTAATATCTGACTATTTTGCACATTAATTAAATATGTGTAGCAGTAACAACCACCAAGGAGTGAGGTTAAAGCAACACAAGCAGCAATGACTAAGGCATGTGTCAATTTGTCTGGATGATGACTGTACTACCACAGATAAGTTCAAGGGCTGTCGAGGGGGATTAAACATTAGCCTGGTTTTCACAGCCCTTTATGATTCTCCCAGTGACTTAATAGCCTACTAAGTCATGTGTGGCTCAAATGATACAAACCAGTTCAGATCGCAAAGGTTCCCTTCGATTAATGTTTGCCTTCTCCTTGCTGACCTGGAATGCTTTCTCCATCACTCTAGAGAGCATATCCTTGCAGTGAACACTCCTTTCTCATCTCTTTACCAGAAACTATACAGTTAGGCCTGATTTTCCAAAGTAATAGAATTTGAGAAGGCAATAGTTAGATAATATAACTTACAAATGAAAGATACAACAAAAGCTTTGAAATAGCATTTGATAAGAACTGTATACAAGTGTGGCTAGGTCAACCTCTGCCCCTAAAGTTAACTTGTTTAAAAGACTACATTTGGGGCATGGTCCGACCAGTTGGGCTTCCTTTTATGTTCCTGTGGCTGGGGCAGAAGTTTCAGGAAGGGGCCCTTACACCTCTAAGCCATTCATTAGTGTCACAAAGGTTCCCTGGGTCTGTTCTAAGGGAAGCAGAAACCAAGATCAGTATAAGGTAATACAGTCTTAGTCCTAGGATTCTCCTAATCTCAAATCCATAAGCCTAGCTTTCTATTTCCCAGATTCTCTGAAAGGTACATGTAGAAGACACCACATTTATGTTACTGGGGATAGAACAACTCAGAAAGGAGGGCGAGTAAAGCTGCAAACTTAAAGAACACAATCAATGTCACACTGTTGAATTAGTGTGTTATGAGATATATATATGTATATATATATTCAACATGAATTATAACAACAAAATTAAAGGAAGATTAAAAGATATACACCAAACATGTATAGAAGCGGAGAGTCCAAAATATATGACCATTCCCTGAGACAAACTTAAAAAGAGATGCCTTTTTCTTAGCAACTACTACTGGCTCTGTCATCATGACCTTATGCATATTTTTACTTTCAATGCAGGTGTCCCTCAGGTCTGTATCAGCTCACCTATTAATGAGCATGATGGAGATAAAGCACAGGTGCCTGTCACCTACTGTTTCCCTCCCATGGTTTTTCAGTTTAATTTGTTCATAATGAGATGTTAACATGAATTGATGACAAGTCTTACCACAGATCACGATGTCTCCTCGCAGAGACTGAGAAACAATGCAATAGGTATTTCTTACCATTAGAATCCACAATGGTGATATTGGCAGATGCACTGTCATTTCCTAATTTGCTGATCACTTTGCACATATATTCTCCAGAATCATCCAGTGATGCTTTGTTAATGCGAAGTTCTGACTTCCTATAAGATCAGGACCAAAGTGGTGTAAGCATATTTCACAGAGATACAATGAACATGAATTTATTTTCTAGTTTATTTCTTTAGTAATCTCAGAGTTCTCAATCCACCTGCTAGCCCACATATACCATGTTAAAACAAAATCGACTATCACAAAGATTTGATAACATCATTTTACCTAGAGTAGAAATAAGATACAGCACAATTAAGTCACACCATTTCACAGTGTTAATGTTATCACCTAGATTAATAGTTTGAAGGCAGTCTCTAGTATTCCTTTTCATTCCTCTACCCCTACTAGTAACCATATTCTGTCAGATTTTTCTCTCCTCTTGCTGTATTTTCTTTGCTCTTGCTATCTAACTGTCACTAGCCAATAAGGTGTGGGAGAGAAAAAAATGGTTAAAATCATTTCCAGCCAACTTGCTATTAACAGACACTGAGCAAGACTATAGCAGAAAGCGGTGTTCAATACTTCCCCCATTTTGAATAAAGATGAGTTAGCATTTCCAAAAGAATGCGAATGTGTCCTTCCTTTAGATTCTCACTGCCAAGAACATAGCACCCAGTGAATGGCTCTTAATGCTGGAATAAACATTCATCTGACGATGGCACACACAGTAATAAAGCTCTAAACAGTAATTCAATAGTCAACCTTTTTTTAAAAATCATGGGCAGCATTTTTTCTCTGAGTTACTGCTACAAAGAATCTATCATTTAAGCAGTATTCAAGATTTAAACACCCAGAACTACTGGAGTTGATTCAGAGTTGATTCACTGAGTCCTTCCATGCTATAAGCTGGCAATCGCCACTATTATCTGAACTTCCAGAAGAAGAAACGGAAGAGAGAAGGTGGAAAACAATTCAGAATTATTTGCAAACCTGTTATAAACTATATCTAGTTAGTGTTCGGTGTAGCTTCTGCTCATCGATCATTGATATGAATGAAGTTAGACTAGTTGTCTTAAATTAAATCCTTACCGTTCTCCCCAGTCTAGCAAAATGAACCTCTCATTCAATTCCACATGAGAGCCCGGTGGTTTTCTATGCTTTCGCTAATGGGATTTCATCTTCCTTGAGTGCCCCTCACCCCGCCCCATTTCTGTCGGCCACAATCTTAGCACGACCTTCAAGGATTAGCCCATGTGTCAATTTCTTCCCAGTCTTTCGGATGAAGCTTCTCTTGTCTTCTAAATTCTGATAATCCCGAGTGTCTCTCAGGGACTGTCTTTTTATATTAGACTTTGGTCAGTATGCCAATGCCAATGCCATGAGCTGGGACATACACTTGAGAGCACGAGCCCAGATTCACCCTTCTCTGGAGCTTCACCCAGCTAACATCCCTGACTTGTTTCTGGGGTCACCCTAGACATTACTGAATGTGGGGTTCAATGCAGACTACTTTTCCATGCCCAGCACCTCTCAGCAGGACCCCCTAGACCAAGCGTTGGCTGAGGGAAGCAAGAAGCAGTCTAGGAGGGCCATGGTCCTTTTCAAGTGGTGCCAAACCCCCAAACAAGCAAACAAATTCATTGTCATCAAGTCAATGCCAACTCACAGAGAACCTATAAAACAGGGAAGAATGTAACCCTGCACGGAAGTAGAAAGCCCCATCTTTATCCCGAGAGACCAGGACCAGTACCGGCTAAATCAGCATGTTGTGATGAAGAATGAACCTCATCGGTCCTGGGCATGATGTGAACAGGTAAGCATGAAACCAAACCACCTTACTGTGAAAAACATTATACTGAAGAGACAGGCTTACAAAAATAATCTGATGCAGTGTTTCCCCAAGTAGGTGGCAATGTCCCCGGGAGGCCCTAGATGGATCAGCTACAGTAGAAAAGTTTTCATTCCCAGGAAGGGCCAATCACTTTTTTCCCCTGAAAAGTCAGCAGCAGGTCAAATAGGTTTAGGAACCAATGTTCTCAGAATTTTTATCTCAGAGTTTTTAACAAATCAAATTTCTCTCTGACTCTCCAGGAAGAGTATATATGTTTAATATTTAGTTTCTCTCAAATTGATTGGGTGGTGGAAACATTGTCATTTATTTGACATAGCTGTAAATATTTTGCAAAAATATCAGTTTGCCGAACAGTTTATGAAAGGTAGAGCTAGTACACAGTCTGTTTATTCCAAAGGGTTCACCCAGGGCCATTTACATCGCGGTCTGAAGATGAGTTCGATGTTGGGCTGTGAAACTGCAATGCTGGTGGTTCCCACCCACCCGCTGGTTATTCCAGGGGACAAAGGAAAGGCTCTCTGCCCCCATGAAGGTTTATGGTGTCAGAAACCCTTTAAAGGATCACGAGGAGTGAGGACAAACCGGTTGCAGTGAGTCTGGTTGGCTTGGATTCATGCAGTAACCAGAGAGGTTATTCCTAAGGACATGTCCCTGGAGCAAATTCCACAAACCAAAGCAGGTCATTTTGATCAGAAGCATCTTAGCAACAAATTACTATGATCATTTAACAATGATAGAAGTTTCATTAACCTCTAAGACTCACTTTGGAATATTCAAATATATTATTGCAATAGATTACCTGCAAACAAACTTGTCAACAAATGATGTTTCCTTCAACACAGACACTCAGGAAGAACAGAGAGAGGCAATGGGGTAAGTTCTGTAGAAAGGTGGTCCAGCCTAAGGTCTAGCACATAGTGCCTAAGGAACTGTTATATCTGACTGCGGAGCCACGGACAATTAAAATAAACAAATGGGGAACAATATCCACACACAAAGAAAAAAATGGATTCCTAAATATCATGAAAATAGAGCTAATGCAATTGCAGTCCCTGCTGATATGCAAAGAGTTCTTTCATAGCCCTATAGTTAATTAGTATTTGAACTGGATTAAACTATAAGAAAGAGAGTCATCAAAGTAATACTTTCTAAAATCAAAATTCTCTCAACAAGTCCAGACAGTGCATGCTCTAATACCAGTCCAAAGAATATAAGTTGATGTTGTACTTAACAAAAAATAGGTGGAGGAAGAAATTCTATGCCAAAATGAATGTGACGACAATGTTCAATTTGTTGACCGTAATAATTCCTAGATTTTTTAACGCAAATAGGTCCTGTGAATTTCTCTTTTCCAGAGGTGGATCACCAAGCCTTTCTGGATCGAACTGAAACTTCGCCTTTGCAGTTGGCTGTTCAGTTCATTGGAACCACCTAAGACCTCCAGTAAACAGGTAGATGGTGTCAAGGAAACGATTCATTAGAGAACACCTTTTATAAAAACAAAATTTGGGATCTTGATCAATATGGATACTTTTCTCTCTCTACAAGACTATCACACTCACATGTAGTCTATAGTGAAGAAGTCAACTTGGAGAAATGTTTTTTTTCCTTCCAATCATAAAATGAACTCTTTGATCTTTAATTGATGGGTTGTCTGGGGTTTTGGCAGTTTTGATATTTCAATGGACTTTCATTTTCTTGAAGTATTGAAAGGGTTAACATTCATGTAAAATAATGAAATATAACACCTAAGAAGTGTTGTCTTTATAATCATTCCATTCTACAGTCCTTACATATTTAGATTTTATAGTAAATATGCATTCATTACTTTTTGACATAAGAAAAAGTAAATATATATGAGCCGATGTGTAAATGAGCATTCTAATAATTTGTTCTTCATTTTAGGTGTCAGTAAGCAAACGGTGTATCTTTTCAATATATGCGCACGTTACAAGATAGAGTCAAGGTTCCATAGTCTGTGTTCCTTTTGCTGACACTTAGTTCTTATGTTGCTTGATTTTTCCACCAGAGATGACTGCTGGAGGCAGTTTAAATGCAAAAACTGAAGATCTCCTAAGTTTATACCATTCCATTTCTCTGCTGCTTAAAAAGTTAGAAAGACTATGTGTTCAATGCTGCTTCAGATATCTCACGCTAAAGAGTGAAAAGGAGAGAGAAGGAAAGAGTGACTTATTGGGCAGCTACTAGAATAGACAGGACCCTCAAATACCTGACAAGCAGCAAAGGAAAAAACTACAGTGTTTCTACTTTGGACTCCCAGGTGGTACAAAGGGCTAACGGACTCTAGTGCTAATGGAAAAGTAGGACGTGCAAGTTCACCCCGAGGCACTTAGAAAGAAAGGTGTGAGGATCTTCTGTAACATCAGCCATTGAAAACCCTACTGAGAACAAGGGGTCTCGATGAGTTGATGTGTTGAAGTAGACTCAGCGCTAATTTATGGATTCCCATTTGACATGTCAGGGAATTGAGGTTTCTTGACATACAAAGAAAAAGTGACATGCTCCAGCGGCATATCTCATAAAAGATGGGCAAGTGTATACAATGTTAACCATTACAGAATTTAAAAAAAAAAAAAGAACAACAGGAGAAACAGTTCTTCAAAAAATGTTACATTTTAACAAGCCAATCAAATTCCATTTTGAGCAAAATGAAAATCTATATGAGCTATCATGAGAGCTGAAACACAAGGGGAAAACCCTGAAAGCAACACAGAAAGACAATAGGAAGCCAGGCTTTAATAAGCCAGCATAGCACAGACATTTAAATGCAGGCAAACTGACAAGTCCCAAAGATAAATCTCTCACCCCCACAAGGAAGGCCCGTGAAGCAGTTTCTGTGATCAAAACCATCCACCCAGCAAAGGAAACCAGAACTAGATCAACAGACACATAACACCAGGGTAGTTCCCCTTTCTTTTAATTGGTCTCACACAATGCTTAGCCAGATAAAATAAACAAAGGCTCCAATGTAAATTCAAACCCTAAGAAGAACAAGAAGGACTACAGTTTATCAGTAGAATCCAAGATTAAAAGGTATAAGATTTTCTAAATACTAATTAGAAATCGCATATTGGTGTGAAATCTTTTCAAAACACGAGTGGATTAAAAGGAAATCCTGGCTGCTAGGTTAAAAAATGTGGGGAGCAAAGATTAGATTAAGGATTGGGAATGACTCACTGTTTTACACAGAGAATCACAGAGAAATCCTAAACCTCAAAATGAAACTCACCTAAAGTCGGTTGATTGCAGCCTAAAGATTTTAAGTCATGTAACCAACTAACCACTACAAACCATTAATAATATGAGCACCTTCATAATGAAACGTTTTAGTTCTTTGGCTAAAACTGAAAACTAAGATTTGCTTCTATTACAAATGTTGTCTGGGGCCCGAACATACCCCTCCTAGCCATGTTGCCACTTTACTAGCTAACATGCTGCATATCGAGCAATCAAATGTATTTTCTCATATGTAAAGACGTGGCGCTTAAGGGTTCACTTTGGGCTGCTTACCTTCAGGTCAGCAGTTTGAAATTGCTAGCTGGTCTGTGGGCGAAAAGATAGGGCATTCTGTTCTGGTAACGAGTTAAGATCCCAGAAACTCACACGGCCAATTTCCGGCAAAGAGTTAAAATCTCAGAGATTCACACGGCCAATTTCCGGTAAAGAGTTAAAATCTCAGAGATTCACACGGCCAATTTTATCGGATTCTACAGGGTTGCTATGAGTCAGAATCCACTCACTACTGTGAGTTTTGGCTTTGTTTTTTTATTTCAAAGTCCAAGTATTACAATTCACTGTCATTATGACCTCTAGCAAAAAAATTTAACTTCCTTAATTTTAAAGATATTGGTTTATTTTTAAAAGGAAGTGTTATAATACTGCTATTCACTTGATGTATACTTACAGGATAAATAAAATGACGGCATATCTTACATATGGTAATTAAATGTAAAGTCCATTCTGTCCTTTCACGTTAACACAGCCAAAATTAGCATTTTTCCTAATGAGAGAGTATGAAAATGGAAGACTATCCAGTCTTAACCCGGAGAAGAGAACCACTTATCAAGTAGCTGGCCACTGCACACAAAGTGTGTCTTACTATAAAAGGATCCAATAGGTTCCATGTTTTGCCAAGAGCAATTCATAGTCACATAACTTGAACAAAATGCTTTTTTTATCCATGTAATTCTTTCCAGCAAGGCTATTGTTTAAAAGAAGCAATTTCTCAATATTGGCCTTTCCGGTATAATGGAATTTTATTAATATGTAGACGGTGCTCTTAGCTGTCTGGCCCAATCAAGCCAATATGAAAATGCTTTTCTGAATACTAATGATACTTTTATATGTCACCCAAGGCATGTAAAAAATTGCCTCTTAAAGTATCTAGTGCCCTTTCAAACACACATTCGTTCTTGTCAGTGTAGTTCCTCCTCTTCTTTTATTTTTAAATGCCTTTTTCATATTATCTACTTCACTTCGTTTGTTTTCCTTCAGGAATCAGACTTGATACTTTGTTCAACTCCCTAAATTTAAACCCCTCTTTGTAATCCACCTCCTCATTTTTCTCAGCAGCTTTCCTGGTCCCTGGTTGAGTCCCCTGCTACATCATCTCTGTTAGCTTCTTTCTATGACACTGTGACAGGAATTAATACTGCTATCACAGTTTCCATTTGTTCTCTGAAATCAAGCCTCTGGAGGGCAGAGACCATGTCATACCTCTTTTCCCAGCAGTGACCTAGCCCAGGGCCTGACACATAGCACTTTGTCCAATACAGGGTAAAAGTTACCATTTATACTTCTTAATCTGACCAATAATCTGGCCTCTTCATTGTCCCAATATGACACTGATGGCTATCAATGTTTCCTCTCAAAACCCAACACCACCTCACATGGCCAAATCAAAAACAAACCCACTGCCATCAAGCCACTTGCAACTGATAACAACCCTCCGCAGGGATTCTGAAGCTATCGATATCCTCTGACTTCTCCCTCACAGCTACTTTGTGTGTTTGCACTGCCTTCCTGGGACTGGCACAATGGTTATGTGTTGGACTGCGATCTTCCAGGTCAGCAGCTCCAAACCACCACCTGCTCCAAGGGAGAACGATGGGTCTTTGTACTCAGTAGTTACAGTCCTGGAAACGCATAGGGCAGTTCTACCTTGTCCTATGAGCTCACTATGAGTCCGCATCAACTTCATGCCGGTGAGTCTGTGTTTGGGTTTTCCTGAGATTAGCAGCTCCACACTTACACAACAGCACCGTGCTGTCTCCTTCCTTACATAACAGTCGCAGGAAAAGTTTCCCCAAGAGAGTTAAAGCTATTCCTCAGCGTTTCTCATGGTCTCAAGGGTCCGTTCTCTTTGCCACTCCATGGCATTCACTGTCAATAGTGCATCATTCATTGTATTGGCTGACAGGATGGGTTAGATATCTCATCTCCCTAATAAAATTTTAAGGAGCCCTGGTGGCATCGTGGTTATGTGTTAGCCTGCTAACCTCACGGTTGGCGGTTTGAAACCACAAGCCAGCTCTGGGGGAGAAAGACAAGACTTTCTACTTCCTCAATGAGTTGTTACAATCTCAGGAACCAATGGGGTAGTTATATCCTGTGCCAGAGGGTCTCTATGAGACAGAATTGATTCAATGGCAGGGAGTTTGTTCATTTGGCTGTCTGAATAAAAATTACAGTGACAATAAAACAGAACTATACGTAATAATTGTCTAATAAGACCACTACCTGAAAATAGATGAGCTGCTTAAATGACCCAAAGTTGCCTAGTTCTGACAATGTTTTCGCACAAGGGATTTCTGGATTGCCTACGTTTTTCATAAAAAAGGTAAATTGGATCATTTCTGCACAAGCCTATGGCCTCCTATATATAGAGAGAACACTGTATGTCTTTTTCCCTTCTCCACAATTGTATATAAAAAATGATTACCATCACGTCAACTCCAGCTTATGGCAATAACACATCCCATGTGTTACTGAATAGAACTGCTTCATAAGACTTTCTTGGTTGTCATCTCCAGAAAGTTCCCCTGGTGACACTATTGGATAAGGGTCGGCTTGCTAACCACAAGATTGGAGGTTCCAATCTACCAGTCTTTCCATGGAAGAAAGATGAGGCTATCTGTTTTCATGGAAGTTTTTGTCAGAAACCCTATGCAGGATTACCACGAGTCAGAATTGACCCGATGCCAATGAGTTTGGGTTTGGGTGGAATATTTAGATAAATCAATCCTTGACTTTGCTGGTGGGTTAAAACTGCTGATCTTTAGAGTAGTAGTCAAGATTTCATAGGAATTTAATACAATGTATTTCAATTGACAATCACATAGAAATTAGTTAAACAATTATCCTGTATATACAGATAAATTAGTTTCTTACTAACTGCTCTAACAAAATGAGAAAGAAAACAAACACCAAAATATATTCAACCTACTATCCAGAGTTATTTCATTCCTTAAACATCTCCATAAGAAATGTACTTACTTTCTAATTTACTCCATACATGAACAGATTACTAACCACATAGATACTCCCTTCTTGGAAAAGGAAAGAAATTAACAAGTCCAATAAATAGATTGATGTTTCATCATAATTTTTTTCCATTTGTGTGATTCAAGGTAAGTCTTTTGGACCCCCTGTTTCCTAATCTGAAAAATTAGATAGCAGTCATGTGCTCAATGTTCAACTACTCTTGCTATCTATCAGAAAATTGTAAAAATAAAAGTAAGATATGCATATAAGGTAAAATAACCACCAAAATTCTATTACATGTACTTTGTTTCTTTTAGTAGGTGTGTCCTTCAAAATCTGGTATTAGAGGAGATCCACTTCAGGAAAAGGTTGGAGGATGAAGTCTACCCACAAGCACCTTGGAAAAAAGGCCCAGTGATCAACTTCCAAAACAACCAGCCATTGAAAAACTCTGTGAAACACAGGTCGACTCTGACACACATGGGGCTTCCACGCGTTTCACAATCTATGTGACAGTAACCGGTCCACTGGTTTCTGTCATCCCATCTAAGGTTTCCCTGGAATCCTCAAAAGAGTGGGTAAAGAAAATGTACTTTGAGTTGGGATTATTATTTATATTACACCGATTTAAGGGCTGTTGATAAATTAAACGTCCAAATCACAGTGACCCTGTAAGACAGAGTAGAACTGGCCCTGTGGGTTTCCGAGACTGGAAGCCTTAATGCCTCCTCTTCCCCCTTCAGAGTGGCTGGTGGTGTCCAACTGGTGGCCTTGAGGTTAGCAGCCCAAAGCCTCACCCACTACTCCACTAGGCTCCACGTTGGTATTGTTAGTTGCTGTCAAAGGGATGCACAGTGACCCCACCAGAGCAGGGTAGAACTGGTCCATGGGATTCTTAACGCTATGACCTTTGGAAGGGGATCGTCAGGCTGTTCTCCAAAGAGCTCCGGTCTAGTTCGGTCTAGGGATCAACCATTTGTGCCGCTGAGGGACTCTGGTTTGGCAACAGGGGGTCAAAATGCTTCAGCAAGCAAATGAAGATGAGTGCAAGAATAATAAGAGAACACCTTGGAATACAGGTGTAGAACACATTCTATCCAGATGTTATAGGAATCGTGGGCTGTCCTTCCAAATATGGACTCAAGGAGGCAGGGATATTGAAGATTCTGGTTACTAAAATGACCAGACGTTTAAATCCACTGTAGTGATGAGGTAATTTAACAGAGATGTCAATGAAAAGTTTTACTCTTAAGGAGTGCTGGTGGCATAGTAATTATGTGCTGGGCCTCGAGCCTCAAGGTCAGCTGTTCAAAACCACCAGCCATTCCTCAGGAGAAAGGTGGGGGTTTCTACTTTTGTTAAGGATTACAGTCTCGGAAACTCAAAGGGGCAATTCTGCCCTGTCTTACTGGGTCACTGTGAGTCAGTATTGACTCCCTGACAGTGAGTTTGGTATTGTGACTTTGGAATTTGATGTGTGAAGCTCTTACTTCAAAATAGTCCAAATTCAATGAATGATATCCCTTTAGGTATATACTGAACTCTTGATTATGGAAGGCACTGGTTCTCAAAATATCATTGGTGTTATTTCAAAGAAACTGCATTTCAGAAGCGAACAGAAATAGCCCTCCCCTCCGCCTCTGCCCACCACCTGCACTTCCCTCCCCCTTGCAGCCTTTCTACGCTCGCCAGAAGTTGTCAGAACCAAAACCTCCACATTCATTACCCCAAAGTGAATCAAACAATTTCTAGTCATTCTATAATAAAACAATATTTTCAATTAGTGTGTCTCATGCTCTTCTGAGAGTAAGTATATCTGTTAGTCTCTACATATTTTACACTATAAAACTAATCTACTGTTAAGCGTAGTCTCTGCTGAGATATGCAATAGGCTTACCCTGGCTTCTTTTGTATCTTGATGTTCTGCGGTTTGTTCTTACGGTTCAGTTCACTCCCATTCTTGAACCACTTGAATCGGAGAGAGGAGTATTCAGAACTGGTTTCACATCGAAGCACTAGCTTAGAGCCTGCAACTGACTCCTGACTTTTCATCTCTTTCAATCGGGGAGGCAAGGCTAAAAAAGAAAAGATAAGGTGGGGGTGGGGGAGAAAAAACACAAATACAGGTCATTTGACAATCTTTCAAAGAAAAACATACTAACTTCAAGTGAGCCTCATCAAGACTCCATTCTCAAGGGTTCTACTAACCAAGAGGGTGGAGGGTGGGGGCGGGGGTGTATCAGCCAATACGAATCACAACTTTGGGAAAAACAAAATTCCCAAGGAAAATAAACTCAAGGAGAATAAAGAGTGAAAACCTAGTTTAGAAATTAAAGTGTTGTCACGAGCAAGTTATTTTTTCAGTCTTCAACTGTCTTGCATCCCATTTCAAATTCTGAACACTGGTGACTTCAGGAACCAAGAGCTTATGGTAAAGGGAACTATATAGCCTGGGCATTAAGAAAAATCACATTAGCACCTAAGATCACAACCTAGCTTCACAATAATGTGAATAGGTATAGCAGGTGTCATACCCACTTTTCAAATAGAATATATATATATATATATATATATATATATATATATATATATATATATATATATATATGAGAAAGCACCTGACTTACTCAAGGAAACACAGTTTGTGGAGACTCAGTTACTCTGGACTCATTTCACAATTCTACTTCAGACATGGCCCTTCGCCCACCCAAGAAAATTGAGGTGACTCATAAAGGAGTCACAATGGATCCTTTCTGCAAGATGGAAACTCTGTGGTACTATCCTTCTGTCCTTGGACCTACGACTGCTAACACACACACACACATACACACACACACACACCATGAATGGGCCTTCCAGATGGCCACCACACTAAGGCCTAATTGACAATTTGATTCACTTTGCCTGTTCTACATTCTCTCCACACATTGGGTCATCTAAATTGTGCATCGACAGATAGGACATTTAATGTTAAGCTAGATTCTTCTTATCTCCTGAGAACTTATGGATGAAATACTGCAATAGCTGCAGTTGGCTTCAGGATGACAATGGCAGCTGGGAGAGGGCAGTTACAAAGCTGGGACACATTTCCCAAGGTGTTGAAATGCGTGGAAGTTGAGCGATAGGAATGCACCGTGCTTTTGCTGTATAATTCTCTATCGGATGATGGATTTTTCTTGGAATAAGTGTTCCAAAAATAAATGTACACCTGAAGGATGTCTTTTAATAATTTACACCACAGAACCTGAGATCGCAATAACTCTCAGTTACTCCTGCATCTCAGAAAAGTCAATTGTACAGTGAATTTCTGCCCCACTTCCAGAGTTAATAGGAAAATCCCAGAAAACACACCTACCCGCCTGAGACTCCACCTTGCTGATTCAGTGCCGAACTACTCACTGGACAAGGCAAGCCCACTCCAAGGACAGCGATCAGAGCCACTTTAGACATGAACAGGAAATGAAGTACCTTTCCTATGCTAGGTACGTGTGTTTTCCTTAAACTAAACCCTTACCAAGTAAATCACGGAGCTGTCAGGACTGGACATCTGAGAGTTCCAATAAATTATAGCCCAAACCATTTGACCATTGTGACCATTGTGATTTCTTAGCAGTGCTCCTACAATGACACGTCCTCCAATTTTATTTATTTGGGGGTTGAGAAAGCAGGTGGGGGAGCAGGCACTCAATGCGCGTGAACACACTGGCACGTTAGGAAACTTAACTCAGCCGTTCTCAGCCCTTGATACCTGATGATTCTGGCAGGTTCTTTTTCTTGACAACTTGAAAATAATACTTATGTGCCCTGAGCAGCTTTTGTAGAGACTTTAAAGAATTGAAGGTTTTAAGAAGCAGAATAAACACTCATCTCTCTGGAATGGTCTGTACCTTGCTATTAACGCTTCAAGATCATTTTCAGTTTTGCGCATTTGGTGAAGAGCTTTTAAAGAAAAAAATTTGCTGGTACTAAATGGTACCCAAGGAATCTATTAAAAAAGAATTGCCTCATTGTTTTATGTAAAGACTAAAAAAAAAAAAAAACTCCTTGAATTCTTAGTTTGTTTTCACTGAATTTTACACTTAACTTGGGATGCAATCTAAATTCTTGCCTCTTAGCAAAATACCTTAGACACAATTTCAGATAGCCCTACCTTTTGAGAAGAGCCAGGTTCAACCATCCATCCTACAAATTTGTTTAGCAATATAGTCTGGATGTAATTCTACTAGATTTGGTTTAGTGTCCTTTTTGCCTGTTAGCTGACTGAAGCACCACAGGTGGATGGCTTTAACAGCCAGCAGAGTGCTTTCCCACCCTTTAGGAGAGCAGAAGTTGGAATTCAGGGCTATGACTCTCAGGGAAGAGCTGGCTCTTGTCCTTGACTCTTCTGCTTGTGGCTTGGCATCTCTCGTCCCTGTTTTTGTTTCCTAGCTGGCATGTTTAATTTCTTTCAATTTCAAAAGACAATGACTCCTGATACATCCTACACCCTTATCTTGGCTCATTAATATAACAAAGAAAATGAAATTATAAGCACAGGCATGTTACTGTTGCCAGGTGCCATCAAATCACTTGCAATTCCCAGAAAAGCAGAGTTATCGGTATGCACAGCACATTTTAGGGGGGGGGGGCAAAACTAAATCCACAATAACTCTCCTCTTACTTATTGATTCCTTCATTAAGAATCTTGACTCCAAACACAGAGAAGCAACTGGACAGATTCAATTTGAGATATATTCAATGTAACAACTAGTCGGAAGTTTCAACTTGCCAATGTCATCAATGATAAGAGAGAAGCTGATGTCAGATAAAAGCAGTTTAAGGAGACATGTCAAACATATACTATGTAATTGGATGTTGCTTTCAGGATCAAAGAATAAAAGTGACAACAGAATTATTGGACTCATTGAAAAAATCAGAATAATGATGTTACATGAAAAAAAATAAATTCTCCAAGCGTGGTCCTATCATCGTATGTGGGAAATGGCTTGATTCTTTGGCAATGACTGCTGTGATATTCAGTGGTGAGATGTCATGATAGCGTCAATGCAAATTTCAGATGAGGTAGCCGATAAGAAAATACCTGTGTGCATACAGAGAAAACAACGACAAAAAGCTTTTCTTTTTGCTTTGCTTGCCTTCTCTCCTATCTTTTTTTTTGCCATTAAATAAGATGCTTTAACATTCTTTAAGTACATATAAAGTACTGATTAAGACTGCAATCAAAGAAGAAACCCTTGGAGTATTCAAATTATAACTTACAAATATCCCCTCAAAGCTATACCCTCTGTTGAATTTCTATTAAGTGAAACTACACTGAAATCCTTCATGGTTCTACCTGCTAACCATAATCTCATGACTCCACTCCCATTAGATCCTTTGATGAGAGGACACCAACTGCCACCCCACAGATCAACATCTATTCTTAGAGGTGACCCAGCCTTGGAGGTGATCTGTGGTGTGATGAGTCAGGGACCTTCTGATACAAAGTCCTTTTTTGCTTCAAGAACCCACTCCTGAAGGTGGCATTGCTATATGATCACTCGTTGCTCTCTGAGGCTCATTTCTATCTCTATCGACTCCACGGAATTTCTCATCCCACACAGCTGTAAGCCCATGGGATGTGGAAAAGCTCCCAATTCCCATTTGGCATACCTTCCCCCGACTGCCCTTCAGGAGAACCGACTACGATATAAGGCTATCCGCTTTTCAGAGAACTTCTCTTTTTATGGGGCAAATTTAAAATCTTCCATAGCAACAATGAAAAAGCAAATCGTAGCGGTATCACTAGAGCAAGAAAAAAAGATCCTTGGTCTGTGGATACCTTTCCGCTGGTGACACCATGAAGAGCAGCATCATTCAAAGGCCCTCCCTCACGCCTGGCAGAGCCCAAATGCAAGCATCCAAGGGACTTGGCCATAACATAAATTCTTCTTTTTCTTCCCGCTTAGTAAATTTGCTACTGAAATAGCCCTGGGTATTCCACGGGTTCTTGTTTGAAAGAATGTGAGCTAATATTTGATCCTGCAGGATTGGTGTATGCTGAGCTGCTAAGCAATGGTTGCTGGTGCAACCCACATGCCATTCCGTGGGGACAATGAGTCAGCAGCTGCCATACAGATTTAGTCTTTGAACCTATAGGGTAATTAAAAGTCAGAAGCCACTTGATGGCCGCTGTCGAATGAATGACTCTTACAGGAGGATTAGCTGGAGACAGCCACACACACAGGAAAACTTTGAGTATCTGCATTTCTCAGACATACGGTTTGGTCCCATGAAATCATCTGAAATGTTTCATTGAAAAAGAAAATATCGCAATGATTGATGTTAGTCTCCTTCCCCCCCCCCCGCCCCCCACACACCTAGAGTGAGGAACAACAGAAACATGGGTGAAGAGAGATAGTGGATAATGTAAGATAATGAAAATAATAATAATTTATCATTTATCAAGGGTTCATGAGAGGGGGAAGGTGGGTGAGGAAAAAAATGAGGAGCTGATACCTAGGGCTCAAGTAGAAACAAAATGTTTTGAAAAAAAAGATGGCAATATATGCTCGACACAATGGATGTATGGATTGTAGTAATAGCTGTAAGCGCCCCCAATAAAATGATTTAAAAAAAGAAAACATCTACTCCAGCTTTATGAAGTACTTTCTAATATTCAGGTATATGTTAATAAGGCTCGGGGTAGTTTTAAACTTGGGGTCATTTTAAACTTAGATTTTAGGACTGGGGGGTGGGGGGAAAAGGTCCCTTGACTTTTAATGCCTTAAGGGTAACTGGTTTGTTAAGTTAAAAATCAGTTGAAGGGGCCCAAAGCGTGCTCAGCTAATGCTTCGATTACAGGAGGCACCGGAGACCCTCGGCCCTGGTCCCACTTCTCTCGGTCTACTACATTTCATAGTTGTGCTGCCAATGTGCTTCTAAATAGGCGGTTGTGTCCCACACCCTGAAACAATTTCATGATAAAACAAATTTTAAGCAGTTTCTGCCAAAATCTATTTCAAACTTGCTTGAGTAATAGTCTTTAGACATGAGAATGACTGTACCCACACCCTCGGAAATGTATCAACCGAGACAGACGGTCACGTGCAAAGCAGAAAAGCCTCTTATGACAGACGCATGGAAGCCCTGGGAACAGCCCCCACACCTTTTAAAGGCGCTTGTTTTCAATGTTGCATTTTATAGGTCTTAAGTGTTTTCAAAGATTACAATAGACTCTTCCTATTGTAATGCAATGTAACTAGGTATGCTATAAAAAAATAAAGAAGTCCACTCTTAATGAATCTACTTGATCAGCCACTCATGTAGGAAAAAAAAATATGGTGATCCAAACTGACTTCTTGTACATTTGGACCTAATGAAAAATGTAGGGCAATATGGGCATTGGTTCCAATATGTAAGTGAAGAATTTTGATAAAATTGCAATATTTTTAGTAAATCATTGCTCTAAATTACTGAGTGCATAACAAATCTCTTAACAAAGTCATCTTCTGTGCAGTTGTTTCTCAGATATATTTCAATGTCAACTTTACGCTGCACTGTGAAGAACAGGAAGCAAATTTTAGCCCGGGGAAGCCGTCGCGGTGGCCTGAGAGCTTGCAGCTCTAGATAAGTTGTCATTTCAGCTCTTTGAAGGAGCAGACAGTGCAAAGTTATCTCGTGTCATCACTGCCCATGTTTGTGCATTAACCTGAAGAGCCTCCACACGCCGAGCCAACTGAACAGGAAACCTGCAAAATGTTATCAAACGACAATGAGTTTTCACCTGTGATCGCTGCCCACCCTTTAGAAAGCCTGCTGCCGCACAGGCACAGAAATCACAGTGAAAACAGACGTGGTGCTAGTTCACGAGAGCCTTGCATACATCCCTAATCAGTGCTCGACCCCCGAAGATGCGCTTCTCCGACAGTCATTTGCGGGCTGGGAGTAAACAAATTTGGGAGAAAAGTTCACAAAACGTCTTGAGCTAGTCATATTTCTCCCTCGCTACACTATCTCAAGGAGAAGATTACAGTCACACACAGAGCGAATAAAGTTTATACGTCGCCATCTGGTCTTCTCTTTTCAGCTGCACCCACAGAGCTGGCTATAAAAGGGGGAAGTATCTTATCGGCTTCGAATGTAAAGACACAGCTGTGGAAGGGGCAGCAAATGCCGGTGGCAATCGTAAGAATACTCTTGGGTTTTCATCTCCTGCTTCGGATGCAGGGTGTGATCCTGAGTTAAGTTTGGAATCGTCCCACAAGGTCACGGTTTGTTGCCACTTGGGTGATGTGCTGTCTTTGGGGGGACACTGGCCCCCTTCACTGGCTGTTCACCTTTGAGAGGGTCTGTCCTGACTCTGGTTCAGTAGAGCATTCTGTGAGCTAAAATGGGACCCCTGTTGGTCCCTGTGTGTTCTGAAAAGATATGCTGAGGATGAGTGAAAGGACATGGATCCGTCACTTGGGAGAAGGTGCTCTAAACCTGAAGTCCTGATTATGAAACACTGTCCATGTGGCTGTACCTCAGTAGCAACACACTACAGCAAGCCTGTGAGCACCAGGAGAATATGCTTCAGAGTTGGGCTCTGATGGCTGGACCCTGAATATATCACATTGGTGATTCTAGAGTCAACTCATTACACAGTGCGAGAAGGTGTGTAAGTGCTTCTGTTGATGTCGGGGTTGTTGTTCGCCACCATACAGTCGGTCCCCGACTCATGGCAACGTCATGCACACCAGAACAAAACGCCACCCAGGCCTGCATCATCCCCACGACCAACTGTAGATGAGACAACTGTGATCTAGAGGTGTTCAATGGCGATTTTCAATAAACTCCATTAGAGTAATACTAGGCCACTCTTACTCAGCACCTGCTCTGAGAACCTCATGCTAGTTCACGTTTTAAAGCCATTACCTCCATTTTACAAATGGGCAAAGAAAACCGAGAGGTAACCTGCCTTTGGCCACATAGCTGGCACACTTTAGGGTCAAGATCAGCACGTTCAACCCCATAACTCTGCTCCTTATCCACTAGTCAAAAAATGGAATCATCTGCTATGTTGGCAATAATTGTGTCATTCAATTGTGCAAAGGTGTAACTTATTGAACTATCGACTGTGACCATACTTCCAAGACATAATACAGATAAGCCAGGTGGCATCATTTCTGTTCTTATTACAAACACCAAAGACCGAGTGGGAGAGAAAGTAAGATAAGATTGCTGAAGTTTCTGAGCTTCTTTGATGAGTCCTGGGGCGATTAAACAAGGCGCAGCTCTTGTAAAGGGCACTTATTCACTCAAAAGAAGCTTCTTTTTAGTGAGCCGTACTTTTGTCTGCCAGATGCCAAAATGCCACGAGGGAGGAGGACCCGGCAACTCTGTGCCGTGGTCACTGAAATGTAGCAATCAACATAACAGCGAAAGCGTCTTCACAGATGATGCTATTATTTCGAGGCATAAAGACAACACGCCATGACAAAGAAGACGGCGGGAGAGCCCTGCACGGTGGCCTGCAGTTTAATGCACCCATCTAATTAGTGCTGTCGCCACAGCTGCCCACAATTATGAGGGCATCTCACTCATGGACATAAAGAAGATGCCCAGCAAGCATCATTTCAGGTCAGCCCAGCAGAGATTATAATGCTGGAAATTTACTTAATTGATGCATAAGTGGCAAATTTTCTTTAACCTGCGTTAGTAAAATTAATCTTTATTGTTATCAAAAATCAGCTCCCCCACCCTCCTTACTTCTTATGCACATTTTCCATAGTGACCTTCAACGTGTCAGTTAAAAAGAGCAATTGACAACCCTCTAGTTCCTGGCAATGGTACATATTCAGTTAGCTTCGGATTGCAATGGAGGGGTCTATTTGCTTGAATTTATTAGGCGCAAATGGCTTATACTCAGCTATTGACAAAAGGGCCATGGCCCACATCCACTAGTGAAGCCATGGAGAAGAGACCTCATAATCTACCCGTGTCAGAGTCCAGCCCCAGAAGGCCACGTACTGCAGAAACCTATTCACCCACAGGGCCTTCACGTGTCACAGGGAACTCATGGCAGTGGGTTCTCTAAAGGTGAACTGGCCTGTGAAGAAACAAGCGTAACAGAGAGTTGGCTCCCTACGGTGCTCTTGGTGATCATCCTCATGGGAATAAATGGCCCGGCCCTTCTCCCAGAGCCACTGTGGGGGTACAAAATCCTACCTTTTCAATGAGCAGTGGAGCAACGAACCATTGTGTCACCAAGTCTCCTTATATGAATATCCCCACCCCCGCCACCAACCCCCCCCAAAAAAACCAAACTCAACCCACTGCCGTTGAGCCGATTTCAACACATAACAACCCTAAAAGACAGAATCAGACTGGCCCAGGGGGGTCTGTGACGTAATCTTTATGAAACCATAATACCTCATCTTTGTCCCCACAAAGCAGTGGTTGGGTTGGAACCACTGACCTTTGAGTTTGCAGTCAAGTGCTTAACCTATTGTACTACTGGGGCTCCTTATATAGACAATAACACTAGAAATATCTTTATTAGTACTTTGAATGAAGTTTAAATAGAATATTTGCCAATAATTTAAAGCCTGTGTATTACAAACTACTGAATTCTGCACATAACATTGTGTACTTTTACCTCAAATTTTTCTTATCCCTATTAACATATCCATTCCTAAGCCACCAGCTGTTCTGTGGGGGAAAGATGAGGCTTTCTACTCCCTGCCCTTTCAGTCCAGGTCAGTTCAACAGCAGGGAAGTTTTTGTTTTGGTTTGGTCTTGAGAGTATCAGATTGGAGAGTGAGGAATCATGGGTTCTAGCTCTTGCTTGGCCAGGAGGGCCAAGAAATCGTAGCATTACTTTGAATCGCACTAATCTGTATGTATAAAGAAGATAATTCCTACCTTATCTATTTTACACAGATGCTGTGTAACTCTAATGAAAAAAATGGCAATAAAAGCACGCTGCATCTTTACGATAGTAGTTATCATTATTCAACTCCCTACATAAGCCAACTCAACTGCCATTATCTATAACTCATTTAAAAGGCTAGAAAGGCTTCGGCTATATCAGTCCAGATGGTACAGAATCATATGATTGGCACCTGAACACCTGCAGATAGCTTTGGCCAGTAGGCTGGAAACTGCCAAGAAAGGTCACTGAAATGCCCAGAATAAAGGACAGCCGTGGGAAGAATAGCCTAGCCATGAAGAGTCCTGCAGGCTGAGGATGGGGAAGGAGGCCAAGCCAGGAAAGCAATAGGTTTATAAAAATCATGAAATGTTTCAGAGAGCAGAAAGCATTCTTTCAGAATAATATCCAACTACAATTCTTGTAAAGGCACTGAAGCATTAAGTTTCTGAAGACAAAAAAAAGGGGAGAGGACAACATTTTGCACAAGAAATATAATTTGGAAAATGTTGATTCTGGCAGGCTATACAGGAAAATGACTCAGGAAACAGCATATTAAGAGAAAGACTCCGATTTTAGGGTCAGCCAGACTTGGGTTCCAATCCCCACTTTCCCATCTAAATCTCTGTGACTGGGTGATGTTGTTTATCCTCTGTGAGTCTCGGCAGCTCCATCTGCGGCATGGGTTTGCCTCATACAGGGCAGAGAGAGCAACAGAAACCACGTGCACGCCACACGCAGTAAATAAGACACGGTTGACACACAATCAGCCTTAAATCAATATGAACCACTTATAGATTCCTAAGAAATTAATTAAATTCAGCGACGGAACTGAACACATTATCAAAGGAAGTTACAATAGAGAGGGATCTGTTTAACATTTAAAATCTCCTGATAGTGGGAATGTGTAATATTGCCTTCATGTTTAATATTGCCGTCAGAACATGCCACTTTCACCATACGTGACTTAACTGAGTGGCATTTCGTGCCTTACTACTACTTGGCCTGCTGTTCACAAAGCACGTTCATAAACTGTCTCATTTCGGTGTTACTGGGATTTCTTAAGATATCTGGAGGGGAAAAAAGGCTGTATTTTCATCAACAGTATTGCACCAAGTTAAATGTCAGATTTCATCAGTAAACCAAGATGATGTAACAAAAGGGGAACTGGGTAAAGGGTGCACGGGGACACTCCCTTGTCCTTGCAATGCTTTTGCAAATGTTAAATTATTTACCATCAAAAGATGACTATGCTCAATTGATACATTTTTGGAATAGTAAGCCAAGTGTCCCCTTTATGTGTTCCAATATAACAATTATTTCATTTAACTAAATGCATTTTCTCTTTACAGATCTTTTGTTCAGCAGAGGTTGGTGTGGCTCCTTAATGAGAGGGTCTTCTTTTTCTCCCCCAACAATGTTTAATCCTGGTAACTAGCACGGTGCTTAGAATTATTTGTTGAAGGAAGAATGAGTTCACAAATAAGGTCACTTAATGTGTGCTCAAATGCACCATGTCAAGCAAACTATGTCTTCCTCTCTAATGCTTAGGACTTATATAAAAACAACTGGATTTATCAAGGCATCACTCCCAGTCTTGCTCATACGATTACCTTCTATGTTCTAGTTCTCTCATTCTGAGCCAAACTTTTATATTAGTGTATTTTACACGGTAAAGCACATCTTCTCGTATCCAACGAGTGCCCACTTTTTTATAGGTGTCTGGCTCCATTCTCGTAGCTACTCCCCAATTTCTAGTCACTCCCCTAATTTCACTGAGGGCCTATTCCAGAGCTACCACTCTGGAACAGAAACAAGATCCTTGTCTTCCTGGAACTTGCATTCTGGTGGCGCTTGTATGCTGATGAGTGGGCGAGTTTATTAGCGAATTATATTATGACTTGTGAAATAAAAGCTTTCCGTCTATAATTATTAAGTGCTAAACACTGTTGAGGTAGCTCCATCTTTTCCACAGTCATTCCACGAACCTCTCTTTTCTCATTAAATTAAGGCTTTGGGAATTGAGCACTCTATCTACATTCCAAAAGCCAACTGCCCTCGAATCTATTTCGATTTACGACAACTCTATAAATCAAAATCAACTTTCCTCCCATGAAGATTCATCAAAGGAGCCTGGTGGCACAGTGGTTAACTGAGTGCTGGCCGTGGACGGAAAGGTGCTGATTGGAACCCCCAGCTGCTCTGTGGGCGATCCATGCTTCCACAGAGAGTACAAACATGGAAAGCCTGTGGGCCAGGTTATTCTCAGTCCTAATGGCTGCAGAGTCAAATGAATTGGATGGCAACAGGCTGCCTTAAAATATTAATCAGTTGAACACTGCTCAATTGGTATGATAGAGTTTTCAAAGCAATTTTCCACAATAATGTGGAATTATTTTTCTTATCAAACAACTATCAGTTAGGTTTGCCCTAAGTAATTATATCCTCAGTGTTTATATCCTTTGGCAGTATTTTCCATGCTGGGCCGCGAACAACCACTCTGGCAGTGTGAGCCCCCCCCCCCCCACCCGGGGCACCTCAGGTGAAGCCTACAGAGCTGCTTCCCACGACATCAGCCTTAGAAAAGTTGCTGGAGCACCATTGTACTCTGTCAGGAAACAGGCTCACTATGAGCTGGCATTGTGTAAGTGGGGGCATGGGTCTTAAGTATTAGGGACATACTACGAATATCATATGGGAATCCTGTAGTTTCACTTTCAATATCCCCCCATGCGTTGCATGATTGTTTCAAACAGTAAGAGACAAGCCTTGGCATGATTCAAGACGAAGCCCTCATCAGAATTGAAGAGTTTAGAGGGAAAAACCTGATGGCCCTGTGTAGATACGCCTCCCTTACACCAGCTAGGGATTGCTTCAGTGCTTTACGGACCACTGTGATAATTGACCTGGAGACGCCAATGGTAAAGATGAAGAAGCCAGAAAGGATCGTCTCAATTCTTATAGGAAGTCATAATGGTGGCATATATCAGATTAAAAACAACATAAAAGACAAACACCTAGCTCAGTCCTCAAGGATCCTCGTAAAGGCAGAGGAGTAAACAAAAATGCGGTGGCTGGGCAGAGCATGGGTATGTATAGACCAATAGTAAACAGCTTCTAACTAAAAATAAAAATCACTGCCATGGAATGAACTTTGACTCGGAGTAATCCAGCCACACTAAGATCTGTCTATGTGCTCCAGTCTCCCTGCAAGCCTAACTCATTTGTCTCCAGTCCTCACAGTCATGAGAAGCACTAGACCATTCCGCTGATGTATTCTAATCTTTATTAGGGAATGAGAGAAGAATCAGTACGTATTTCTTAGTGAGCTGTACTGAAAGTGTTATGTGTGATACTTCAGTGCTGAGCAAGATGCCTCATCTCTAGTAGACTTCTGAAGAGTTAGCTACAAGGCTCGAATTCGAATCCCTCATTTCCAAACAAATTGACTAGGAAACCAACTTCAGTGTCTGTGTGTGATTATTTAGGGGGGGAATGGAGTAAATAGGGAAAAGAGAATCAAATCTCTCCTTCTCTTGAGGGAGGTTCCTGCACCCCTTTGGGCGTTATGAGGCAGACTCCGTAAAAACAGAGTAATTCCATAATTTTTCAAAGTAATTGATTGAAAGTATACTAAATGTGGAGAGTTGATGTTAGACCTATAGAGGGCCCTTAAAAACAATTTCACCCTCACCTTGAAAATTGCTCAAAAGAGAGAAAGCAGACAGCAGTTCACATAGAAGATTAATACATGCCAGTCCTCGCATTTGCCAGTGTAGATTTAGAAATGACAAAGAACCATTAAAAGCAATAAACTCAACTCATTTCCAGATCTTATCTATTCTTCATTAGGATATTCAAGGTCACTCTTAAGTGTTTACAAGAGTACTAGCCCTAAATCTTCTCATTTTTTTGTTTCTTTCCTAGGCAATCATAGACATTAATACCTATGTACATCCATGAAGATCATAGTGTCTCCAATGTAGATCTTAATTTTTAAATCCAGACATCACCCATGTTGAAAATCTCAAAAATGACCCAAAAAATTCATTCAGTTGAACACATCTAAAATGTGACTTTTGCACTACTCATGCCCCATGTCCAATAGTCCACTAAAACATTCAGTCAATTTTATATCACCCTCATCCCTAAACCTTCCAGGAAAAAATTTTGTAGTATTAAGCATTAAGCAGAACCAGTGAGTCAGCTAAGTATAAAGCAACCACAAAAGTAGGAGAGAAGGGAAAGGAAAAGTACCCCAGCCACAAGAGCAATTGAACACAGGCTTAGATACGACATGCACCCTATGGGGTGTGGTGGGGGAGCAGGGGGCAGCAATGTCTATCATGAAATGCCCATGCCAGACAGGTATGATGGCTCAAGATTGTTAAGCCTGGGAAAGGAGCAGAAAGAAGCTGGAGTTGGAGGAAGAGTTCCTTGGGCCCCAAAGGCACATTTTAATGTTCTGTTTGGCATCAGACGCCTGACGGCTGTGAATACTTTTCAATCGCCATTCAGTTGGCTGGAATCAGAGGGTAATACTGTACATGGGGGGTAGCATAATGTAGTTATGGTCCCAGGCACTACACTGGAATTGCAACTGTGGCATAAATGTATCATCTAGATGAAATGAGGCTTTGATCTAATGAATCAAATCTGTACAGTAACCATATTAGCAAACATGTTAGACTTATTTTAGAGACTTAATTCTATACGTTGCTCTTGCTACCATATTTGTGTGGATGGAATTCTGGAAATCTTGTTTCTGTAAGGGCTTTGAGATGACCTGCATTGCTCACAAAAGTACGCTGAGATTTTGTCATGGGAATTAGAGGGAAAGATAGAAGTGACTTTACAATAACAATGGAGAAGTGGAGGAAAACAGATTCTAAAAAGATGTGGGAGTGGCACGTATGTTGTATTTCTAAAATGTGTTACAGTTTGGGTTTGTTGTTGTTGTTGTTTTGAAAAGAAGAAATGAGAATTAAAAGGCAGACAGAATGAAATATTTGGAGTAAGAATTCAGAAAAGAGACAAATTTGTAAATGCAGACTAAAAAAGAATGTGAAAAGATAGAGGAGGGGAAAATGAGGAGCTGATGCCGGGGCTTACGTGGAGAGCAAGTGTTTTGAGATTGATAAGAGTAATAAATGCACAAATTTGCTTTATATAATTGATGTATGTATGGATTGTGATAAGAGTACCAAATAAAATGATTTTAAAAGATTGGAAGAAAAATAAAAGCTGCAAATAAAAATCACATGGATACTGGAATCCAGCACTGAGGGCTCAATCCTAGCTCAGCATTTCACTAATTTAATGGTCATGTGTTTATTTGTAATTATAATAATGTACATGTATGGCTGTTTCATGTAATCATTCACTGGGTGTTATCTTACTATAGAATGTATTATTACCTATTCTTTTTGATTAATGCTCGTAATTTTGTTCCGCTACCCAAGGAAACTCCGTGTGGATTGAAACCACCAATCTTTGGGCATAACCATGTGGGTCACCCAGGGACTGCTAACAATGACAACATACTCAAATGCAAGTTACTCAGTTGACTCCTATTCGTAATAATTTGAAAAAGGGTTAAGCCACAGCTCCAATGGCAATAAAAATAAGGGCAAGAGGATTAGAGATGTTTGGGATTATTAGGAAAATTGGAGCTTAAGTAAACATAAGCATTTTTTAAAAGACTGCATATGTTTTTGTGAAAGCACAGGGGTGTAAGATGTATATATGCAGCTGAGCTGAGGGATGAAGACAGATTGTAGAGCAGGACCTACGTGGACGAGGATGCAGGTCAAAAACTGGAGACACGGAGCTGAAAAATCAGCACCTCCTCCTACAATGTAAAAGCAACTCTTTGGATCCAGGGTCAGATCTGAGGTGAGACATGGGTGTGGAAAATCTCCTGGTACGCACATTATTTCCAACAGAGCAAAGTGAATTTACAAGTATCTTAAACTGCAAAGGAAATAAGGTTCTAAGAGGCTTCTGGTGAGTAAGGAATGCTCAATAGTAACTAATAATAGAGTACACCATCCATCATTGCTAGCTCAAAATGCAGATGTTTTATCTTTAATTAGTAGCACTGTCTATTATTTTAGTTAATTATATAGAAAAATATTTATAAAGCTTTGACAAGTTCACACCAAACTTCAAACCAACTCACCTACCTTTCCCACCATAGAAACTAACTAGGCAGAGCCTCTATGTACACTTACATACATCCTGCCCATGCATTCACATATATGCGGCTCTTCCCACCATAGAAACTAACTAGGCAGAGCCTCTATGTACACTTACATACATCCTGCCCATGCATTCACATATATGCGGCTCTTCCCACCATAGAAACTAACTAGGCAGAGCCTCTATGTACACTTACATACATACTGCCCATGCATTCACATATATGTGGCTCTCCTTTCATATGCAATACACAGCAAGGGAAGCATTTGTCAGTGGTTTGCTTCAGAGAGAAACTTTCTTCTGGGTATAACTAACTCAGTGCCAATTCCCATCAATCATCATATACTCCTGTGTTTTACAAAACTCTATGATAATAACTCATATTAGCATCATTACCTTATCATTGATTATCTGAGAGCCACAATTACCAATAACTGAGTTATGCATGCGATATTTTATCTTAAAGAAAGGTTTCTTTCAAAAACAAGAGTTGATATACAAGGCTTGTTGACTAACTCTGAAGTTAACTGGGAAATTTAACTCGCAGTGATGCTGTATTTCAAAATATCCTGGTTGAGATTTATTCATCGTGAAAGTGACTAACAATAACCACCACCCTCATCCACTGCCTGTCAGTCAATTCTTACTCATAGAGACCCTCCCAAGAAGAACAGCTCCTATGGCTTCCGAGGCTGTAAATCTTAGAGGGGTGGACAGCTTCCTCTTTCTTCTGCAGGGTGGCTGGTGGGTTCCAATTATTGACACGGCACCACTACCCCACCAGGGCTTCTGCTGGTGTTTCATGGTTCACTTAATATAGTTAAAGACACTGTTACGAAATGAAGTAAATCATGACAAAGGCGCAAGATGTAGGTCAAGCATATCTTTGTCAGTCTTGGTCTTTGAGTACACCTTTATGACTTCCTTGGGTACTGTGAAGGACTTTTTGTTGACTTGTTTTTCCTCTGTCATAGAGTTTTTCATTTTAGTGTGAGTTCCTGGCTTTTGGGTGGATTATTCATCGGTTTTTCCTCTCTTTCCCCATCCCCATTCCCTGTGTGGAAGGCTTTGGAAACAAGGCTTTGCCTGCATATGCCAATTGATTTGGGCCCATTTGCTGAGATGATGCATTCATAGCAGTTGTCTCCACCATAGGTTCTATTTTTCAAGAACTCCACTGACTCAGGTTTGAAAATTTTGCTCTTTCTCCCCATCTATTGATGAAATATTTTATTCTCCATAAAGGTATTTGGAATGCAAATGTCATCTACTGAACAGAATTCTCTATACGCATGGTTTTCAAAAAATTGGTGAGCATCAGAAATACACTTGTTAAAACACAGATTGCTGGAGTCCACCACCAGAATTTCTGATTCAGTAGGCCTCTGGTGAAAACAGAAGCTCTGCATTGTCAACTACTTTCTAGGTGATGTCGCTGGGGCAGGACCAGAAAGCACATTTTTGTGAACACATAGGTTTTATAGTCTTATCCCATGGGAATAAAACAGAATCACACAGCAACCCGGGAAAAACAACTGATGATAAAAAATGCATACACTTGCTAACAGAATAATGGCAATAATCTAAATTTCTAAAGCTACAGAATGGAGAAAAATGAAGCAATCTGCCCTAGTGAAGCTATACTGTCTCAGAAATCCTAAAGGGACAAGTCACTCTATGTAGGAATGCACTGGATGGCAGTGGGTTTGTCCCTCATTCTTTCATTGCTGCAGTGGTTAAATCATGTGGCTTTTAACCAAAAGGTGCATAGTTCCAATCCACCAGCCACTTCACAGGAAGGAGATCCAACAATACATTTCCGTAAAGAGTATGGCTTTAGAAATCCAGTGGGAAAGTTCTATTTTTCTTCTTGGGCTGCTGTGAGTTGGAACCAACACAAAAGCAAGGGTAATAGAGAAATTGGAGAAAAAAAGAAGAAGAAAACTAAATAAAACATACATGTCAGTCTTAGGGCATCTTTAGGCCTCCACAAATGTTACATGGCTAAGGAAAGATACTATCTATTAAGGAATCTAGTGACAACAGTTAGACGCTTGGCTGTTAATTAAAAGGTTGGAGGTTCAAACACACCCAGTGACTTCATGGGAGAAAGAACTGAAGATCTTACTCCCATAAAGATTGCCTGAAAACACTTAAGGTATTTATACTGTGTCATATGGGGTTGCCACAAGTTGAAATCGATGCACTAGCATCTAAAAACCATCTTCTACAAATAGGGAAAAGATTAGTCTTTACCTACTATATAAAGAAGTGCTTCCTCCCATATACATATATTTGAGAACTAAGGTGTGCCTGATACAAATCCTGGTATTTTCAAATGCCTCATATGGATGTGTAAGTGGGAAATTGATTAAAGAAGATGGAAGACAAACGTACGCATTTGAATTCTGGTACTGGTAAAAAATACGGAAAGTGCTATGGCCTTCCAAAAGAACAAACAAATCTGGTTTAGAAGAAGTGCAAACAATGTAAGGAAGGATGGCGAGACATCATCTCGTTTACTTTGGACATGCTGTCAGGAGAGACCAGTCCCCGGAGAGGGGCATCATACTTGGTAAAGTAAAGGAGCAGAGAAAATGACCCTTGACAAGATGGGTGGACACAGTGGCTACAAAAATGTGTCCAATCACAATGACGATTATGTGGATCGTGCAAGACCTAGTGGTGGTGTGCTCTGAATTGAATCGGACAAAGCTCGGCGGCACTTTCCAACAAAATATATATATATATATATATATATATATATATATATATATATGTCATATCTAGCTTGAAACAATTTTGAGTTTCAATGTTATCAGATGGGATTTTTTTAAAAACCAAGAAGACAAATAACTGTAGAAAATTCTATACTAGATTCACATTAAACTCATCATCAAATGTAAGGAAAGAGTTTAAAATGCACTCCTTCTTTTTGAGTGAAAGACTAAACTCTAATCCACCCAGCCATTCTTAAGAAGCCATGCGTCTCAAATGTCTCGCGGTACCCAATGTTTAACATCATTTAATACTTTGTGTTATTTCTAAGGCATGTTTCCGTCATCATTGTTTTTCAATACTTGATATTTTTTAGAAACCTAATGATTTTCAATTCCCTAATACCTATCTTAACTTAAGGATTTGCATGAGTAAAAATGCAAAGTCCAAATTCTACTGCATTAAGTATAGAATGCTCAGAGAAATTCATTCACTGAGTTAACATTCTCTTGAAGACAGAAAGACTCAGCTACAGCTCTTGCCCGTGGAAACAAGCGTGGGGAGATTTACGGCAGACTTCACACAAACAGGAACAATTATGAAGAAAATGGACTCTTATTACAAATAGGTGATTCTCAAGCACTTAGTGACCATTCATATCCTAAAATATTATGATTTTTTTCTTTAATATTCCTTCGGCTTTGGAACAACGGAAACACCTGGAGTTGATTTTCACACTGCTTTACTAACCCAAGGCAGAGACCAAATCCCATCAGGCTAACTCTCACCCTTGACCTGTTCAACATGATTACCACTTTCCCGAGTCCAGCAGCTGTTCTCCCCCCTCATCCCACCCCAACCGCCTGCCCCCTTCATAAGTGTCCTACCTGAAACCCTGCCCAGGACTCAAAGACTAACAGTGCCGACCCAAGTGCAATCACAGTTCCTCCAGTGGACACTTATCTCTGTGCTTATCTCTGCTATTAGTCTATGCTATCTATGTGCCCACAATGCTGCAGACAACACTCTTGGGAGACGGCCTGAGGCAGTCATTGCTGGGATGCAATAAGGACAACTTGAGTGTGCCGCAGCCATGGAACACAACTTATTAAAGGAGAAATGGCAATATCTGAGGTTTAAAATTCCAGGCAAGTAAGAAAGAAAATACCTAAACCCACTTCTACGGAGACCTGATCCAGTAACACCACGTAGGTGATAAGGCACTGGGGTAGAGCCCTGCCCTGGCCCTGGTTGTGTTGAACCTCGGTCCACTCACTGAAGCTTTCGTCAGTGTTCTACTGAAGATGAGGACATGCCATCATGCCAGGGAGGGTTTTGCATGGATCTAATTAACAAAGCATTGGCAAAATCTCCCTCCTGTAGTCAACTTGGTAGTAACCACACTATCTCAATGACACTTTCTTTCCTTGTTTTCAAATGATATGTTGGGCCTAATTTCCCCCCTTAATTCATAGAGATATTCAGAAATGGCCTTTTGAACCTTTGGATTCAGAAAGCCTATCCCTCCCTCATTTGAGATTTTTTAAAAGAAATCTCCTTATCTAAAACTTAACCAGATAGTGTAATGCTTATATCCCCAAGACGAGCAAAATCAGGGTCAATTCATCCTCAAAGTGCTATCCTCTCAAAATCTCTAGTGTGAAAAACTGCAGCCGTCGGTCAGGTCAGTGTTGACTCATAGGGATCCTGTAAAATAGCACAGAACTGACCTGGAAGGCTTTCAAGGCTGGAAATGCATTTTTAAAATATCATTTTGCTCTATGAGTTAATTGTCTTTATTTTGTTTTTCATGGTTATGAATTTCTGAAGAACTTTTTCCTTAATCATTGTGAAATGCCACGCTTATCTTCGATACTATAAATGTTTATGGAAGCAGACCGCCACATCTTTCTTTTGTGGAGCGGCTGGTAGGTTCAAAGTTCCAGTCATTCAGTTAGCAGCCAAACGCTGAACCCCAGGCCCACCAGGGCTCCTAACTAAAATTAGAAGCAACAAATTTTCAGCTCAATAATTTTTTTTCTAAAATGTTTTTGTTGTGTTATTTTTTGTTTCTTATTGATTAATGACATCCTCTTCTGAAGCTGCTCACAATATACTTCTTGCCGGAAACAATAAAAATAGTGTGTGAACTACAATAAATATCACCTTAAAAGGATGCCACAATAATAGGAAATTGCTGAGTTAAATTATATGGTAAAGTTGAGACCCTAATATCTTACCAAAACCCAAACAAACGGAAACCTCTTTTCTTTCATCTTGGGTAAGGGGAAAGAACTGAAGGCTTAGGGTCTAAGGTAGGGAGTCTTTTGTTTTTTTAAAGAATATTTTATTGTGGGCTTTTACAGCTCTTTTTTTTTTCTTTTACAGCTCTTATAGCAATCCATACATCCATTGGGATCAAGCATATTTATACATATGTTGCCATCATTATTTTCTAAACATTTTCATTCTTTGTGAACACTTGGTATCAGCTCCTCTTTTTACCCTCCCTCCCCACGCCCCACCCTCATCACCCCTTGATAAATTATAACTTATTATTATTTTCATATCTTACACTAGCCCCTTTCTCCCTTCCCCTGTGGTTTCTTCTCCCCTCCTCTCCCTACCTTCCCCCTACTGATAGCACTACTCCCATTTCTGTTCCTAAGGGGTTTATCTGACCTGGATCCCATGTGTCCTGAGCTCTTATCATGCTTTGGCCTAGCCCTCAGTGAAAAGCAGGACTGGGGTCATGATAGTGGGGAGTGAGGAAGCATCAAGGAACCAGAGGAATACTGTGTGTTTCATCGGTGCTGTACTTCACCCTGTTTGGCTCATCCCTGCCTTGCTGCCCTTCTGTGAGGGGATGTCACATTGTCCACAGATGGTTTGGGGGTATCTGCTCTGATGCCTCTCATTATCAACAATATGTACGTTTGCTTGTTTTGTTTGTTTTGGGTTTTGTGGTGCCTGTTACCTGATCTCGGAGGGAGGCCTTATAGGTGTTCCTCTTCTTATGAAGCCCCCACAAAGCTGTACCTACTGAGAACTCCAGAAAGCTACACCCAACCAGTAAACCAAACTAAACCTACTTCTTCTTCAGCCTCCCTCTCTCCCAAAGCCGCACCCCTGGAATGAAAAGGATACTCTCTTGGCTCTTTGTGAAGACAGAGGTATGTGTTTGTGGGGGGTGGGGATTTAAAAATGTATATCCTCTGAGAAACTGGGGCTACAGACACACTCTTCAGAGCCCAGATGTACACAGGATGCTAAACCAGGAAGCATTGAACCATGAACTTGGTAGTGCCCCAGGTATACATCATGAACAAACCAAACCCTCTCCACAAGAATGCACTTACAATCTGTGCCACAAAGAACACCGCGGACAAGTTGTCTGCAGAGCTGGTCACCTGTAGAAGGGAATGAGGCCTTGAGCAGGGAGCAGCAGATACTTACGTTTTCACGTGTAAATTATAAGACCATTATTATCACTGGGCTTAACAAATAAATAAACAGGCTTGAAAATGCCTCCAGGGATGGGGAGCTATAAAATAGACTAGAGCATAGCACATTTGAAAGGGGACCAAATGTAACTGCTGGATATTAAAATAGATGAACTGGAATGGAAAACTTCACCGACGAACTTAGCAGTAGACTGAACACCGCAGAAAAGACCATTAGTGACGTGGAAGATCAATTCTTCTAAAACCATACAGCAGCAGAGTGAAACAAAATGATGAAAATATGAAAAAGGGTTGCTGGTTCGCCTGAGAGGGTCTGACGTACTTTTAATTAAAGTTCAAGAAGGTGGGACGAGAACGGGATTCCAGAAACCTCCAGAGAGAGATCGATGAGAATGCGTGAAGCAACTTGACAGGTTCAAGAAGTCAGATGATCCCATCATACGTTTCTGTTTTTAAAGGGAAGGTGGGCGAGCAGAACAAACCTAGATATGACGTCGGTTTGATATAGATCATAATCATAAGGAACCAAACAAACGAAAGGCTAAGAAACATCTAGAGAAAAGGGCAGACTATCTCCAAAGGACCAGCAAACCATTCTGGTGCCAGCCAGCTCCCTTCCGCACACTCCCTGACGGGTTACAGCCCACTGAAGACTGGCTGCATCTCGGTCTTCAACCAAAGCGGGTGTTTTCTCTACCGCCATCACTGCACGCTGAGTAAGCTCTTTCTCTGAACTCTCCCTCGGGGAAATGGGGAGAGAGGAGATGTAAATTTTGAAAATAATTCTGCCACATTGGCAGTTTCTAGCTTTATTAACCAATAATGTGGTAAGGCCACTGTTCTAGAAATTATGGTACTTGGCTTATAAGTTTTGCCTGTGTTAAAATCTTCCCACCAATCAACTGAAATACCTTCCTGGAGATGGGCCACAGAGAAAAAATGAAGTCAAATTGATTCTTTGCTGGTAAGAAGTGGACATGTAGAAAATGCAGGTACATCCATCACTAGGACATTCGACGCTCCGATGAGTTGCTCAGTTTTTCAGTCCAGACTGAGGTTATGCGAGATCAGGTTTTCTTTTTGTACCTCTTTTCAGATATTTAACCTGTAGTTCGTTCCTTATCAAAAGCAGTTTAATTGTAACAGTGAGACTGCCAGAAAGAATTCTCTATTTCCATGCTTGAGACAGTGATTTTTAAGGTCAGAGGCAATTAAAATGATTCATTGTGCTCATTCACACCGACTGTCAGCGCAGCTTGAGTCACCCCACTTTCTAAAAGTCTGCGTTATCTACCAAAAGGAGAATAAATAAATGTAGAAACCTTAGATTCAAAGCCTACTAGGCATCCCTTCAAGGAGAGCTGGAGGAAGTCTACAGAGGGCAAAAGAAAGTACGACTTGGGAATTTTGTTGAAGATTCTCATCCATGGGACACAATGAGCCTGCATCAAAAACATAAAAGTAACTCACATAAAAGGTGGGAGGATGGAAAGAACTACCGGGGGATCTGAAGAGCATAAACCCCTTCAGGAGACGTACACAGTTTGGTTTAAATTAGCTATGCAGAGACTTTTTCAATGGGTCTGTCCAGTGTGCATGTCTAACCGCTCACACATTTCTGGTCCTCAGTAGAGGCATATCCTGTATCATATACGTTTAAGGAACTATTAACCCAAAATATTCACTGCCATCAAGTTGACTCTGACTCATAATGACTGCATGGACCAGGGGAGAACGGCCCCGGTGCATTAGCAAGACTGAATCTCTTTGGGGGAATAGAAAGCCTTGCCTCTCTCTGGAGACCTGGCCGCAGTTTCAAACCGCTGATCTTTCCATTGCAGCACAATGCATGGCCACTCTGCCCGCAGGGCTCCCAATCAACTATGAAGGAGCTGAGGAAATCATAATGTGCTTTCTATTGAGCCCTCACTTGCTATTGGGAATTTCATAGAAATGCTTTTGTTTTGGTCATTTATAAATTTATGGTCATATTCTATATTTTCACAATTTATCTATCTAAACTACACTTCTGCTTGTTTTCTAGTTACTGCTTCTAGCCTTTCACCCTTCCCTTCTCCTGCCTGGGAGGAGCAAACTGTTCCGGCAGAGATGTTCGTCGGCACAGGCTTTTTGTTAATAAATTATTTTATTGGGGCCTCATACAACTCTTATCTCAATCCATACATACATCCATTGTGTCGAGCACATTTGTAGTCATCACCATCTTCAAAACATTTTTTTACTTGAGTCCTTGGTATCAGCTCATCCCCCCCTTTCCCATTATCCCTCCCTCATGAGCCCTTGATCATTTATAAATTATTAATATTTTTTCATGTCTTACACTGACCAATATCTCCCTTCACCCACTTTTTTTTTTAGGAATTTTTTTAAGTTCTTTGATGTTTATTTTGTAACCATTCCCTTGTAAGAAGAGTATAAAAACCAAGCTTTGAATATACTCGGGACTTCAGTCCATCAGCCTTTCACCCACTTTTCTGTCGTCTGTGCCCCTGGGAGGGTGAGACCATTGTGATTGGTTCCCCTTTTCTCCCCCCCACCTTCCCCTTCTCCTCCTGGTATTGCTACTCTCATGATTGGTCCTGAGGGCTTTATCTGTCCTGGATTCCCTGTTGCTAACTCTGATCTGTACCCATGTACCTGCTCTGATCTAGCCGGATTTGTAATGTAGAATTAGGGTCAGGATGAGATGGACCAGTCAGGGTGCAGAATAGCACTGATGAAACATACAGCTTTCTTCTAGTTCTTTAATACTCCCTCCCCCCACCCTTGCTCCCCACTATCATGACCCTAATTCTACCTCGCAGGGCTTTTTACGAAGACACTTGCAATATAAGCTCACAAACGTGGAAGCAGGGAGAGAAAACTCCACATTCAAGTACATCGGCCGGTGTGTTATTCAAGGGTCCACTCTACATACACATATACATATGATTTGGATTCCAAGAAGTCATTTATAAAGGGGATTTTAAAAGAATGTAAATTTCCCATTAGCTTTGTAAAATATCTTGTATAGGATGTGTGTGTGTGTGTGTGTGTGTGTGTGTGTGTGTGTGTGTGATGCAAAAAAGACTACTGTGCTCTGCTCCTAAGCAAAGGGTTGGAGATTCCAGTCCAGTCAGAGATACCTTGTAAAAGGTCTGATGATCTGATTTTTTTAAAAAATGTAGCCTTGAAACCTGTATGGGGAACAATTCTATTCTGGCACAGATGATGTCTCCGGGTTGGCATGCACTTGGCAGCAATTGGTGTAGATGCACATGTGCAGTGTCCCTGTGTGGCATGGGGACAGTAACAGTTCACACTCACGCAGGGGCACCGCAGAAGAAAGGCCTGCCAATCTGCTTCAGAGGAGTCACAGCCTGGAAAACCCTGTGGCTCTCCACTCTGAGAGATGGAGTTCTCAGAGTAGGAATCAACACAGTCACAACAAATAGCAACACACACACGTGCATACACAGCCATGCACCTATGTGTATAAGCATATGTGCTTATAAATACCCACAATTAAAGTCTTGCTTTCTTCCTCCTGCACTCAGCTCTGACCCAGGAGCCCCAGGGTTTCCAAGCTTCTGGTTAGGACCCTGAAGAGTCTTCCAGTCTATTACTGGCTGGGCATCAGTTGTTGGTCATCTCAGCTCCCTGAATGGGTTTCAAATGACTCTTCGGTCCCTTTCTAGCCATTGTTGAAGTCCCTTGTTAACGGGCCAGTTAAATGTGAATCCGCAAACTTTATGCGTTTCTACCGCCCCTCAAAGGATCTGCATTTTCCTCAAGGCAAGGCTCCTCCCTGCTACAACCTAGAGAGCCATTCTGTGAAACTCAAGGTTTACGAAGATGGTTCCCAGTAACCTATAGGACACCCATGCGAAGCCCAAACAAAACCAAATGGGCAGTGCATCTGGAAGCTTCCCTTTCTTTTAGGGTGCGAGCCAGTCCTTCAAAGAAGGGTCCAGACTAAGTGGTAATCTTTTAAGCAAAAGAGAGAGAGTGCTCTTATTCATTCCTACTGGTCTTCTCCACCACCCTCTCTCACTCAAAAAGAAGGAAGGAAGGAAGGAAGGAAGGAAGGAAGGAAGGAAAGAAGGAAGGAAGGAAGGAATAAGTGAAATTGGGCAAAATCTCTTAATGTAGATTGAACTACCACCCTGGAAATGTAATAAACCGTGAAGACCTTTGACTTCTGCATCTGTGGGTCAAAGACAAGTCAGCTTGTTGGTGATAACATGTCACAGCAACCAGAGGGTGGTCGGTGGCCGCAGAGCAGCTGTCAAGCACCGGCATTCATGATTCTTCTTTGCAGCCACATCACTTCTACGAAGAATGTACAGAGGGCTCACCAAGATCCCTCATGTTCCCAGGGGTTTCTTGTATTTCAGTTTTGGAGCTTGCAAGTTTTATACACTGAGACAGCTTCATATCACACACACGCACACGCACACACACACACACACACACTTCTTCTGTTATGAAATTATCTCACTGATCATCTTTTTCATCAACATCTATTGAATCAACATCTATTTAGATACACTGGCACTATAGTAGAGAATGGGTACAATATGAAGGTTTGGATTACTTAAATTTATTGTATCCCTCAAAACAAAAAAATAAAAGTCTATCACTGATGTCCCCCAAGCTGTTATTAAATGGAACAGAACTAGATCACCACATCAAAACCATGGCTGTGGAGTCAACTGTGACTCCAGGAGGCCGCGTGTGTTACGGAGGAGGGCCGTCCCTAAGACCTTTGGCTGCAGTCTTAATGAAAGTAGATCACTGTCTTTCTTCCGTCGAATCGCTAAGTGGATTCAAACCACCAATCTTTGTGTGAACTAAAACAAACAAACAAACAAAAGATTCCATGATCCTATAGGGTGGAGGCAGCAACCCATTTGAATTTCTGAGGTTCTAAATATTTAAGGCCTTATCTTAAATTTTTAAGCCTCTTCTTTCTCCTAACGAGGAGATGCTGGATTCAAACAGCTGACCTTCTAGTTAGTAGTTAGTCAACATGTAACCCAGTATACACCCAAAGCAGTTGAGTAAAATCCATCTGCGCCACCTAGGGGCCTTTCACTCTTAGCTAGAATCAAAACGGCACACAAAGCAATGTAAAAATGAAGTTGAATTCCAATGTTTTCCAAACTTTAATTATTATAATGCTAGAGTCTGAAAGTCCAAGAACTTGGAAACATAGCATTTTAATAATTAAAAATCATACTCTAAAATCTGGACATTATGAAGGAGAAAATTGAAATTGTCTGCACTCATAAAGATAAATAGCCTCACAGCCTCACTATAGGGTCACTTTGACTTAGAATCAATTCAATGGCACTAAGATTGAGTCTAGGGTTTTTATTTGGGGGGGGGGGGTTTGGCTTATCTAAGGACCAATCACACAGAAGTTAAGGGGACCTCACTACCATCAACCAAGAATGCACCCTTCAGATCCATAGCCCAAGAACCTCCTAGACCAAGAAGAGAGAATTACAACACTGAAGATAGTGTAAGAATGAGAGAGAGCAGCAGTGGGCTTGTTGGCCCAGGGTGAGTGAGAGCCAGGCCCGAGTGCCTGTAAGTATGAGGCTTACCGCTGACGCTTAGAGAGCTATAACACTTGCCCATGTAGTACAGAGGCTTCATTGTGTCCCATGCAATGGTATTAGACCTTATCGCTACCCACCCCACCTACCCCTGCACCCTGCTCCCTACAACCACCCAGGGCAATGACAACATGAGCGCCACACAGGTTCAGGTAGCCAAGTGGGAGCAGTCAGAGCAAGGCCCAGAGGCAGAGGCTCAGGAGATCCTATGTAACCATCTTCCAGACACTGAGGCACGGCCCAGGGAGGCCCGGTGCTAGCACAGAAGCTTAGGCTACACAGCATCTGACCTGAACCACAGTGTGCCTGCCGAGCCTCATATGGATGGCCCTGGATAACTTAGAGAAACATGAGTTCCTCCTTTGGTAATCTGTTGTTACTGTTTACCATTTGATTACTATAAATAATCAAGATTTCCACATGGCCAATAAGTATTTTGTGTGTTCAACTCAATCACAGACCAACATTGCACCCATAGAACGGTTGGTACCAGTAGGTGTATGTGTCTCATTCCTTGCTGTCTTATGACAGCCAGCCCATTTGCATGCGCACTACAGGTAAACAGACATGAATCCACACACCCAATCAGTGCCATTCTAACCTGACCACGTGAGCTTGTCAATGGGAAGACCTGACCTGATGGCCAATGGTTTATGTTCCCAGCACTGGGTGATTTGACAACATACAAGACAGATCTTTGGGAGCTTATTAATTAGAGCCAGAAAATGCTCAAAATGTGCATCTCTGATGATTTAATTTAAAATTCTTCTGGGTGAAGACAGCACACTGGTTTATTTTCTAAACCTTAAATATACTCGTGACAAAATAAGATGAACAAATTAATAAGATTGTGGAGAGCAAATGTTTTGAGAATGATGAAGGCAATGAATGTACAAATGTGCTTTACACAATTGATATATGTATGGATTGTGATAAGAGTTGTATGAGCCCCTAATAAAATGATTTAAAAAATAATTGTAACTAAAAAAATATTTTAATTAATTGAGATTTCTTTTAATGCTATCCTGCAAACAAAACTCAAAAACAAAAAGACTCAAGGAAATATTCAAAGTATATTTACTGTGTTAAAGAAAATAAGGTAGTAGAATAGTGAAAAATCTCATATGGTATATAGACTGAATTATTGATATATTCACAGTTTAAGTGTCTACCATTTGTATCATCTCCTACGATATTAGTTTAGTGAAAAGAATCACAAAAGTCAACCTATTTTACCCTTAAAAAGCTGATCTAGTAAATTATATTAGTGTTTTTAAAATCAATTGGAAAGAAAGCCCACACTCATAAAAAGCTTATAAATACATATTCAGGGGGCATATAAATTTACTCTTAGAGACTCGGTTATGTAGTATAGCAACATGTAATCATGTCCTATTTCTTATTTTCTTCAATGACAAAAATAGTATGATATTTTCCCCTGAAACTATTGAAGAGGGAAAAGAGAGAACGGAGTTTCCCTAAAGTCCATTCCAACGCCTACTCACTCATGTGCAGACGGCAGAATTGTGCAGCGTATGCTTTCAAAGGCTGATGCTTCAGAGGTGGAGCCCAGACCTCTCTTCCTAGGCACCCTGGGATGAGCTTCACCTGCAACCATTTGGTCGGGGGCTGTATGTAGTAACCATGTGCACCATTTGGGGGCTCCACGATCGCCTTTGCCATTCCTCACAGAAGAAGCTTTAGTTACAGATGTCAGAAGAAAGATGACAACCTTAAAAGAATGTCCATTATTCTTTTATATGGTCAAGGGTGTTTTCAACAAGAACCTGTTATATTCATAATAAAAAATTAAATTACTATAAATCTGGGGGATTTTTAAAATGTTTTTATTGGGTTGATATACTAATACTGGCAAAGCACTGCAAATATTCCAAAGCGCTATTTCCCTAGGTTCATTAGTATGAGGGTTTTAGACCAGTTTGGGGTGGGTGTAAACTGTGTTCTTGATGCAGCTGTGAACTTATCTTGCTCATAAACAACATTATCCAGGAACCATGCAGTCCACCCATTGATGAGTTTCACAGACACAAATCCCGCAGGGGCATCTGCATCAAAGTCAGGCTAATTCACCAAATCATATCTTCCAAGACCAAAAGTGCTTCAGGTTGACCACTACTGCCTCTTACAGAAACCCACGATGCCAAAGGGTACTGGCATTTAAAGATTTCCCAAACTTACATTTACAGATGCATGTACGTGTAGGAGTAGTCGCAATCAGCCTGACAGTAATAGGTGTTTTGGTTTGGCTTGGTTTTTGCTTCGTCCCTGTCATGTGGTTGCTACCATCGTCAAGGAGATGGACTGCACAGCGGCTCTAGCAATGGTTCAAACATTCCTCCTACATTGTTTTTCTGAGATCCATACAGGGAGTCGCTATCAGTTGGAACCGACTCAAGGACAGCGGGTTGGGTTGGGTTTGGGAAGATCATATTGACCAAATCCAACTAAGAGGCACTCACTGAGATTTTCAGGTTCTGTGAAACTAAAATATTAAATATTCATTCTGTCCACAGTCCAGTTTAGAGACTCATTCATACAGGAGTGCCTTGTGTAGATTCAAGTGAACAGTTCAACGAATCTGCTCACATCTTGGGGACTACACTCTTCCTTAAAAATAATAAAATAACAAAAATCCAATTATGAGTCTGGCTCATATTGCCTCTCCCTTAGCGACTCATTTCTGGCGAAAGATAATGACTCGCTTGTTCTTCCTTTCTGAAGTGGATAATGGTCTTTTCTGGTGGCATGTAAGTACTATACACACACTCCAAACTCTCCTGTGGCCTCCCCAAACATCAAAATAAATCATTATTTCTATTCACATTTCTCCTTCCTATCAGGATAATCAACATGTCAGATGAGGGGAGGAGCCCTCCAGACATAGCCTCCCAAATTCTATTCAATTGAATATATGAAAAATCATGCATTTCATTTTCCATTTAACTCAGTAGACAAACAATTGTTTTACTCTCTACAAACCCACCAACTCATTTCCATAATCCTGTAAACATAACTCTTCCCCAAAATGGATAATGCATGAGGGAAGAGCCCAAGTATATAAGCAAGGTGACCTCACTAAAATAAATTCTAATCACTATCTGTTTTCTGTACTGAATATGATCCTTTGGGAGACAATATAATAGCCTTTAATATTTTCCCAAGAAATAGATAACAATAACTTTCAATATTACTGTTATTATGATAATTGTTTGTAAAATTTTACCATCTCATGGGCTCCAAGACAGGATCCTTTTTTAAAAAAATCTTTTTTAAAATTTACTTAAAAAACAAATTAATGCACAGCTTTTAAAAATATATTTAAACCACTGGATTTTGAAATACATAAGTGCCAATAAAACTGTTTTAAAAATTAAAATATATAAAGAGGATGCTGTAACTTTAAACATTGAAATATAAAGGGAAATATAATTTTAAATAATGAAATACAGCGCTTATACCAATACTTCTATTTCATTCTGTTGAGAAGAGACAAATGTGCCTGAAAATATAAAAGCAGATTTAATATATATTTTTTATGTACAGAAATAATGTCTATTAAATATACAAATGCAAAATTTGGTCAGGTGGCTAACTTATTACTTTAGCCCACAGAATTTCATAATCAAATCGATGCATAAACTACAGATATCTATCCTTGTACCTAAAAGCATGCTAATAAATATATATAGAAAACAGATTTTTACTTATTCATTCTGTAAGTATCTGTATGCAAGTTATTCTACTTGGTACTATGTGCAACAAGAAGTAATCCAATGACTCATTATCTCAAGATATGGAAGATGAGTACTGGAAAATATGCATCTAAGAAGCTAATTGGCACATATTCAGTCCTGGGATTCAGCCAGTTGCTACCAGTTTGGCAGAACCAATATCTAATTTTTTTGTTGAGTTCCGTGAACCAGCTATTAAAATGGCACCTGTAAGTAGGGTTCTCTCTAAAGTGAATGCCTGGGCTAATGGATAAATTAAATTAAAATTTCCACAATTTTTTGAAGGTTCCACCCCAGCCCCTAATACATAGAAAGGGCATAGCTCTAAAAGAGTGAATGCTGGGAAAAGCTGTGGTGGCTACATAATCTGGTGTCAATTTGGGGCTGGAGAGGATTAAGAGTAAAGGGGTGGAGTCAAGTCTGTCTATTGGATCATAGCCAATGAGGCCTCTGTGTGGGCAGGCCTTCCTCTAAGCATTCTGGGAACTCCTATATTTTCCTCCTTGGAGACAGGAGACATTTCTCTCTCTCTCTGCTGACTCCCTGTGAGATATCACTGAACAGAAGCCACATGGACCTACCCTGATGCAGCCCTAGGTGTTGGAGAAGCCACATGGAGACCCCTGCCAGCTGAGATGTTTACACCACCACTGGATCCAAAGACTTTCTACCCACTGGCCTGTGATCATCCTGCTCATTTGGCATCATTGCATGTGTTTCCTGAGTCAAAAGAGGACTTTACAGATTGGTAGCAGACACTGGGGCGAATATCGAACTTATGGGCTTGGGCTGGACTGGGTTGGGATGCTTTCTTAATGTACAGTTACCTTTTATATAAAACTCTCTTATACATAGATGAGTTTCTATGGATTTGTTTCTCTAGTCTACCCAGACTGACACAAAAGCACATCTTACATTAACATGTGCCCAATAAAACTAAGTTTATTCTGTACTCTGTTCCAGGCAATGTACTAAATACGAATCTTCATAGCTACCACATGAATTAAATAAAATAACTTTTCCCAGTTTAATGTGAAAACTGAGGCTTAAAGCATTCCCTGTGTTACCCAAAGCTATACAGGCTAAGTGGCCAGGCCAGGCTTCATCCCTGTATCATCTGAGGACAGAGCCTTGTCTCTAAGCCACTGCTCTGATCTGTCTTCGGGGTTCGTGGGGTAGACAGAATAAAAGGTGGCCCCTCCTGACCTGAAAGTAATGCAATGGTCCCATGGCTAGTTCACTCTACAAAAGTTTTCTGAGTCAGCAACTTGGTGCTGCTCAAAGTCCGCTCCCCATGATGTGCACTGTACCCGGATGCAAAAATCTCCCTGTAGCCTGCCACAGAGGACCTAGCGCATCAATGTGTGTTTTCCTTCCTGTTTTAATGGGCACAATCAGACACGGGATTTGTGTTTTTAAGATGGAAAAGCCAGACAATCTGGAGAGAAGGCAAAGAACCCGTCGGCGCTGGAGTGCGACAGAGCGAGGAGAGTGGCGGTTTAGAGAAGCCTGGATACATGCCACTCGGAGTGGGGCGCACAGCTCCCAGGAGTGCCTCGGCACGCCCAGGCTCTATTGAGGGAGATCTTGTTTCATTCCCTGCCCTGGGGAAACTATGGATGCGGACTCACCTCAAGATGCCACCCACATGTTTCCTCCCTGCACTAGAGGAGAAAGGTAAAATATCCAAATTAGCATAAATACTACACAAGCTTAAAATTGTATTAGAATAAAGTCTCAAAATGTATATTTGGATTTCTTACCAATTTCTGAATACATAAGTGGTGCATGTTTGAGCTTAAGATCAATCTTCTCTAAGGCTAAATGGAGATTATGTTGGCATCCACCCAAAAAGTGTTTACATTATCTACTCATCTATTTCAAGGATATCAAAAACAAAGCAAAACAATCTCTTTCCTTTAAATAACCATAACCCTTAATATAATACTCCTGATGGTACAAATGATTAATGTGCCTACATATGATCTGAAATGTCGCCAGGTTCATTTCCCCCAGCGTGCCTCAGAAGAAAGATCTGGTGATCCACCTCATACCATCTGCTGCTCCAGCAAGTTACCATGCTCCCCATCCCCTCACTGTCCTCCAAAACACAAAGAGTGACATAACATGGACAGCAGAAACTTTCTAAGTCCTGACCAAGGCGGTAGAAAGAATATTCAATTCTTAAAATGCATGCTTTTAAGCATTAAACAGCAACATATACATTTATATCCACAAAAAATAGTTAGCTTGTCAAGAACATTAGTCATTATTAAATACTTGTCGTCGATTGTAGTTTTATTTTCAATATCTTCATGATATGCTTACAATCTTCACATGTGAATATGGTTTTATATTACTGCATATAAATGAAAACTTTTTATTAAATTATACACTGTACAGCTAAGGAAAAAATAAATTATAGTATTTTAGGATGTCATTAAAATATTTTTCTAAGTATAAGGAAATAGAGGAAAGAACTAGGAGGTAAAAGACATTTATAGAGGTATAAATATAGGCATTTATATATGTAAATATATCAATATAACAATAGGTCTACATACATATATTTACATATTAGGCATCAAGGTAGCAGATGGAAATTGGGCCTCTACTCAAGTCCTCCATCAATGCAAGAACATTTGGTTCTAATTACGTGGCATTCTGTGATGCTCACTTTATGGACATGATTGCTGAAGACAAAATGGGTACATAAGCAAATGTGGTGAAGAAAGCAGATGGTGCCTGGCTATTGGAAGATATAGCATCTGGGGTCTTAAAGGCTTAAGGTTAAACAAGCGATCATCTAGCAGGGAAGAAACGAAGCCCACAAGTAAGAAGCATGTGTGATCACGAGGCATTGACGGGATCAAATATCAGGCATCAGGACACCCAAAACAAGCAATCATATTGATGCAAACGAGGTGGGTCAGAGTGGAGACCCAAAGTCTACTTATAGACAATTGGATATCGTGTCACAGACGGGTCACAAGGAAGGGATGAGCCAGTCAGGGTGTAGTATAGCACCGATGAAACATACAACTCTCCTCTAGTTCTTTAATGCTTCCTCCCCCCTGACCTCCTCACCCCACCTTCATGATCCCAATTCTACCTTACAACTCCGGCTAGACCAGAACATGTACACTGGTACATAAAAGAGCTCTCAACACTCGGAATCCAGGACAGATGAACTCCTCAGAAACAATAATGGGGGTAGTGATACCATGAGGGTCAGGGGAAGGTGGGGGAGAAAGGAGGATCCGATCACAATGATTGGTATATAACCCCCACCGGGCGGAAAAAAACAGAAACGTGATTGAAGGGAGACAGTAGATGGTGTAAAATATTAAAATAATAATAATTTGTAATTTATCAGGGGCCATGAGAGTAAGGAAACGGGGAGGGAGGGGAAAAAAGAGGAGCTGATACCAAGGGCTCAAATAGAAAATGTTTTGAAAATGATGATGGCAACATATACACAAATGTGCTTGATACAATTGATGAATGAATTGTTATAAGAGCGGTAAGAGGCCCCAATAAAATGACTTATATAACAAATTAAAGATGGACAAAAATATATATTTCCTAAGTATAATCAATACTCAAACTCTATGTAACACTATAATATCTATATTTTTAAAAGCAAGCCAAACTCATTGCCATTGAGTCGATGCTGACTCACAGTGACCCTGTCAGAGAGGGTAGGACTGCACTGTGGGTCTCGGAGACTAGAACTATGAGCAGCTGGTGGTTTCAAACTGCTGACCTCGCAGGTAGTCGCCCAACTTGTAACAACTACACCACCAGGGCTCCTTAATCTATGTAACAATATCAATTATGAAAAGCAATCAAACACATGATACTGTAACTTTGCATTTGGTCATCTTTAAATCTATATATCTAATCTTCAAAATAGTATTTTCACCATATGTTTAAAATTGTTCACAAAAAAGCAATCTAAACTGGAATTTTTTGTGTCATCCTTTCAAAGATTTATACACGATAGCCAAAGAGACCACTGTATCTTTTAAAAGTACAATTAAGTCTCTAAAATCATGATTAAACATAATTAAAATTCACAAATACATGTATTATACTTCAAAACATTGGTATTGTCAAAAATGTTAACCTTATTTATAATACAAGCTGGCTTGTTTCCCTTTGATGTTAGTGCCCCTGTTCAGAAAATAGACCATTAGGATTTGTGGGACTGTGGAACTGAATAAAAACTTTTTCCCTATCTTTTCCTGAAAACACAGCCAGGATTATTTATCTGCTAACGGGCCCTATTTCCTACTCACATCTCTGTTGTTTCTCTGCATAAATATGCTGCTGCTGAGGTAAAGTAGTAGAACAGTTTGTTCACAGGTATAATCAAAATAAGTTAGATAATAAAAGAAATGGTACCACGGAGTTCATTCGAAAAAATAGCAGCCACCTGACAGGACAGAGCAGCATCACTCCCAAGGGTTTTCAAGGTGGTAGATTTTCCCTGGAGCAGAATGGCCCCTCTTTTGTGAACGGGCAGGTAGGTTCGAACCAGGGGCTGACTTCGCATGCAGCAGCAGTGCTTAAGCACGGTGCCACAGGGGCTGCTCAGAAGTGGCACGGTCCAAGGATGTGTGACCTACGAAAGTGACGATTTTGTATGGATCAATCCAGTACAGCATGCGCTGATTCTCAACTTACTGAAACTAAATTCAACTGCTACGCAGACAAGCCAGCTGCCTATTGCAGCTGTGAAATGAAAGGCTTGAGAGGCCTTGGCAGAGCAGTCAAGGGCTACTGCCATCAGTAATACCTTTCCTGGACTGGTTAGACTGGTGAGCAATATTGCACTTTAAAAGGTGAGAGGGGGCAACTGGTGGAGTACCACCTGACAAAGCTGACCAGGGCAGCAGGAAGGTAAACAGGAGCAAGTAAACTGAACATAGCAGGGGCCAACAGCCCATATTACAATAATAATCCAGGACCCAAAAGAAAAAGTCATTCGAACCAGTTTTGTTTTTTGTGAGATTTTTTTTGTTCTGTTTTGTTTTCATGTATAATGCAATCGCAAAATTCTCTTCAATTGACATGCTTTCCCATTAAATTCACCAATTCCAGAGTGAAAGTTAAAAAGCTGATTCAGTCTCTTTGCAGGAAAACTGATGGTGACAACACTTGGAGTTGACATAAAAGCGGGTTAAATTCAACCAAACCCAAAACACCTGCTGCAAAGTCAACTTGGACTCAGCCTGACTCCAAGCGCGCAGTATAGAACATTGCTCGCAGGCTCTCCAAGGCTGTGACCTTGAAAGGAAGGGACGACCAGGACTGCCTTCTCAGGCATTTCTGTGCACTCAAACTACTCAACTTCTGAGTGGTAGTTAAGCATTTAACGATGTGTTGTTTAAAAAAAAAAAAAATCACCCAGCGACTTCAAAGGCGTGATTGGAAGGGGCTTCTACAGTGCTTGGTTTTCTGAGAGAAAAGATGCTAGCTATATGATTCCAACAGATGATCTGTTGTGATTTAACAGGTACATCATCAAAACGATGTTTCAGAGTGTTCTGCTTCAGAATCCGCAAGGAATTCTGGCCCTTCGGTCTGACTGCAACGCAAACTTCAGTTGACACAGCGAACCTTGAAGGCTTCAGGACCTAATCCCTCTCTGTAGCTTACTCAACATTTTGCAGCAATTAGATTGAGGGGGAAAGGACTCAATCTTTGCAGAATAGCAGTGTGATGCTCTTGGAGCACCCTCTGGAGGCCACAGAGAAGGGGATAAGTTAGAAGGAATTCCAATCAGACCATATGTGTGGTCAGACCAGGGTGGGACCCACACAGCTCGCATGCGTTGGACTAAAAATATTCAGTTTATCAACTGTAATCAGGATAACATAAGAAACATGCATAATTAATAATTTATTCTCTATCGTTTAAAAATGCAAAGACGCTCCAGGTGTAAGCCTGGTCTCAAATAATTTGTGTTACATTGCAAACCAACCAATGAATGGACCAAGCCTATACTGACTAGCATGATCTTTCCATATTCTGAGTACTTTGGGGGAATCCAATGTAGAAACACCTCGTAATATTTTTAATGGAAGAATACATTTTCATTAACAAAATGTAAATGACATGGCTCTAGAATATATTATGAAGTGTCAGCCTTTCTAAAGTAGGCAGATTTACGCTTATGGAAATGGAAAAGACATGATACTGCCTGTTTCCTTTTCTAACACCTCTTTCTAAAGCAACAAACACTGACATCTATTGGTATGTGGTAGCACCCTTTTTAAAAAAATGTACTAAAGAGCATGCAAGGTCCACACACAGACAAGCCCAAGATTAGGATAAATACCAAGTATCATTCCTATGAAGCTGAACGCCATACATGTGATAGGTATTTTCCTTTTGGTTAGAATAAATTCGTTTTTAAGCTAATGCTATCTGGATTTACTTTTTCCTATTTGTCAAGGAGAGAGATCCAGGGTTAATCAAATCATTGGAAGTCCACTTATCTTCATATTTGAGCAAATGGAAGGACTCACCCCAAATATTGACACTTGGTTTGCTTTCATCTATCTTAATGGGGCCTGGTAAACACCAGTGCTGTTACATTAAATGGTGATGTCTTACTGTCGGGACGGTAACAAAGCGCCTCCCTGGTGAGACTGTCGGCACCTTAGACGCATTGCCTATGGCATCCGAGTGAGGTGGGAGTGTCAAGTTACCATATGAATCATTTTGTTTATATTTTGAAACACCTCTACCCAAATTTACCAACGTCACTGGCAATATACTTTTATGCACGACCACAAAGCATACAAAGGACTTGTTCATAAACACTTCCTTTTTTAATTACCGCAATTCAGACTCGTCCTAAGAGAGAAGAATCACACAATCTGCTTACCAAAATGAGCTTTAAGCGTCAAGTCTAAAGCGTTCCAGAGAAGGGGTCGTGTTTCAAAGTCTTCTCATAGTTTTCAAACCTCGACATTTTTCTGCCCAAGATAAAATGATGTTGCGCCTTTTGCTACTTTCAATATTTAGACTTAGTTCAGCACTGTTTTCATACCACATATATGCAATATGGAACTTGGCATATGTATATACTTTTGTTATATTTACAGGTAGTACATATTAATATTTATACTCCATCTAATCTAAAGGAAGCTTTGGGTTGTTTTTTAACCACAAAAGGTAAAGCTAGAAAAGTATAGTTATCTTTGCACAAAAAAAACCCCACAAAACAGGCAATGTACTTCTTAAGTTGTTTAATAAAAAGAACTCGCACTTTTGGACATTACAATCTGCCAGCCAATGCGCAGATGTGCTCCACAAATTATCTTGTTAGCAACCTCACAACCACTTCAGTACAAAAGCTTGATGTGCTTGGGTACTAATCAAAAGATTGGTAGTTCAAGTCTTCTCAGAGGTCCCTCAAAAGCAAAGCTTTGCAGTCTACTGTGGAAAACCTCAGCCACTGAAAATGATAGCACAGTTCTCCTCTGAGCCACACGGGGTCGCCGGGAGTTGGCGATGATGCAGCAACAACAGGTTTTAGTTGCGGCTGCTACTTTTTAATATATACTATGTGTAATTAGAGGTCATGCTGTAATAGCAACACTAGTAAGTCATTAGCGTCCCCGTTTTATAAATAAGAGTTTAGGCACAGAACAAAATAAGTAACTTCCTCAAGATGATACAATTAAGTAGGAGGCACTAAGAACCAGGCAATCCTGCCCCTACTGTGAACTAAACACCCACTGTGGTCAATTCTCACTCACAGTGACCCCTAAGGCAGAGCGCAAAGTGGAACTGCTGCCAAGGCTATGGCTCTTCTGTGGAAGCAGGTTGTCTCAGCCCTTTCCCCTGGGGCAGTGGCTGGCTTCAAACCACGGGCCTTTCTGTTCACAGCCCCAACACTCAGTCCCACGTGTAAAACACCGGTACCTGTCTGCCCAATAATGAGACATCATGATGCTTTCTGAAAGATGACAGATTAAAAAAAACCACATAGCAACTGTTTTACTGCCTATAACATAAGAACAGAATAGCCCCTATCTGTATTACTGACATTAAAGTACTCAGAACAGTACTACCAGCCTAGTAGGTAGAAAGACCTTCAAACACTGCTCTAAAATATTTAATTTTCTAAAAAGAAGTTCTATATTCTGATAAACTCTCTCTATATATCTATACTTTTTCTTCCTTCAGTAACAACTTGTAGATATCAAATTTCTCCCCTTCCTCCAGCTATTGTAATTTTTCCAAACCGGTCAAATTTCATTCTGTAAATAATTTTTAAAGTTCTTCAAAGGTAAGTCACCAGGTTGAAACGGACAACTGGACATTCCTCATGCTTTGTAAATGCACACCACCTTGTTGGTGACAGGGCACTTTCTGTCCAAGAATGTGAACAAGTGGCCTGCGGAGCCACTTAGTTCCAGAACAAGCGGGTGGTGTCATGCGGGGAATGCACATCCTGCTGCTACTCGTTCGGGATGCCTTTCTCCATTTTCCCACTGCCTTTACTTACAAGAGCTCCTCCCCTCAGACGTGACGTAACACCGAAGAGAGTTCTAAAACTGGATTAGGCTTGATCATTAGATTGTTCCAGGTCACTTAAGAATGAAAAAGAATCCTCTGCAGTTATATTTTAATGAAATAAAAAGATATCAGCAAGCAGTCTCAAAAAATATCATAAATGACTCTTAGACCAGTAATCAACTAAAGAAACAAACAAACAAACAAAATAAGGGGGAAGAAGTTAATTCTGGTTTTGAAATTCAGGCTTCATAGGAAGAATTGAGTCCATTTTTGAATCTGGGGGGGGGGGGTGGCGCCAGCATGTAGGAGCCCCACTCAAAATGCTACCAGGCTCTGAATACGTGGATACATGACGCAAAATCCAGGATGATGTTGTGGTTGTTTTCTGTTTCTGTTTTTAAGCAAAGAAGAGGAACCAATGACCCTCAGGGCTTGGAATCTATTAAAGCCATTAATATAGAATAGATTATTCTGCTGGACATCTGCAGTCTCAATCATGTGCAATTCAAGCTTCAGTAAATTATATAAAAATGTAGATATGATGAAATAGTTATGTCTGCATCAGATATCCATGTATATATGTCACATGAAAGTTAAAAATAAAAAGCCTTTCCCCCTGAAAATTTCCCTCTCGCGGATGTACCGATGCCTGTGAATATAATATGGCACACAGTGGACTAAGCTGGGTCCCCTCAATATCATATCTCCTTCAATTTCCATGTGGCAACGTTATAACATCCCAAAGAGGATGTAGCTGTTACATGTGTGTCATCAAGGACATAGAGTTCCAGCGGTCATTTTGGATGAAACTTGGCACAGAAGGGCTCAAATTCAGGAGCTTCTAAGGAATCATCTAGCTGTACTTCATCCACAACAGGTTTATTTGGGGGATGGCGAGGCTTCATCTCATGTACTTTTGGACATGTTATCAGGTGAGACCAATGCCTAGGAAAAGGCATGTCTGATAAAGTTCAGGAACAGCTAAAAAGAGGAAGACCGACAGAGATGAATTGATGCAGAGGTTGCAACAATAGGCTCACACAGAACAATTGTGACGAGGGAGTAAGCCAGGAAGCAGTTTGTTCTGTAGTAAATAAGGCGTCCCTACACAACCTACGGAGTCGCACCTACCCACAAGGGCGGTTCAGGAGATGGGTGTCCTTGTAAGTAAGAGTTTGGCTGGCATGGCAGTGGAAATACTAAAAGCAAATATTCACATATGGTTTAACAAGTATGAGGTATATTGGAGGTGGTAAAAACTCCTCCCGAAAGAGAGATAAATACACTAAAAACCAGCCCAGAGCCAAGCTCATTCCCATTTCCCCCAAAGGACAGGAGAGAGAAGTCCCTTAAAGATTTTCATCTCAGCGGTTTAACGAGAATGGGCTGCAAAGTGTAATGAAAGTGACAAGAAACTCTTCGCAGAGTCCAAAGAGAGTATTATTTCTTGCCATCAAATTGATTCCTACTCATAACGATCCTTGAGGTCAAGGTAGAATGGTCCCATCAATATTTCCAAGGCTGAAATCTTTACAAACACAAATTGTAATATCTTTGTCGGGAGAAACAACTAATAGGTCTGTTTTCTCGGTTCATGGCCAAACACTGTGCCCCCAGGGGCCCTGGAAAGGACATGGCGTTTAGTGTCACCAAGTTGCCTCTGACTCACAGCAACCCAGTGACAACAGACAGAAATGCTGCCTGGTCCTACGCCGTCTTCAACCTCCTAATCACGCTTGAGTCCATTCTTGCCGGGCAGCCAGTGTCAAAGGGCTTCTTTTTGGCAGTCCCTCTACCAAGCAACAGGTCCCTCTCCAGGGACGGAGCCTAAGTGTGAAAGAACGTTAACTGGTCAAGAAACAGCTGCCTATCTTGTCAATCGCTGGCACATGCATGCTGATTCCTGTCTCTCCCTGATGTTTGTCTAACATGGCTGTTGAAGTATATGGAGAAATGGAATAGAAAGACTTTACTCACAAACATTTGAGAGCCCCCTGGTGTGGCCACTCGAAACCCTGGAAGCAATGCACCCATTCAACCTGACAGGGATGGTCCTCCAAGCCTTTGCCTACTCCTGACTTCATTAGACTACACGCAGGAAACCATCGGAAGTTATGAAACAGGTGTGACGGACAGGACACTACATCACCACCAACAACTCAAATAACCCCTTCTTACTTTACAGTTTGGTTCTAAGGTCTATTTCGTTTACTTTATTTTGAGAGGAGCAGTGTGTTTGTTTGTTTGTTAAGTCACTTAAGGAGGATGATAATGAAGTTCCTTATTCCATATTCTTTGAGTGTAGTGTGTTCAAAGCAGGGCAAAAAAATAAAGAAAATGTTAATATACTTTCATGAGGACTCGAGCCCTGGAAGCACAATGAACTAACTTTCGCATTGGGCTGCTGAGCTCAAGGTTAGCAGTCAGAAACCACCAGCTACCCAGCAGTAGAAAGAGAAGTCTATTTCCGTGTAGAATTACAAGAGTTACCGTGGGGCAAACCACGTGGGCGATTCCGCCCTGTTCTAGAGAAGTCTCTGTGAGTCGGAATTAACTCGATGGCTGTGAGTGTGCGCGTTTTGGTTTTCACGAGCGCTCATGAAAAGCCACTCAGGTCCATTTGCCTCACAGGGTCTTAGAAAAGCACGCACACGCAAGGTCAGTGGCCAAGTAATTACTCTGGTTTCTTATTTTACTCAAAACCTGCTTACGGTCTTCGTCAAAAGCTCGCTCCAAATACCATCAGGGACACCAATCAAAAGACCAGGTGGATCTGGCTGTTTCCTTCCTGCAGAACTCAAAACGCGTGGCCACCACCAAGTGGATGCAAACTCATAGCCACCCTAGAGGCTAGGGTAGAAGCGCCTCTGAATTTCCAAGCCTTGTTTGTGGGAGTCGGTGGGGAGAACCACAAACACTCGTTGCTAAGGGGTCCATAGCGGCCTTCTGGAATAGAAAGCTCAGTCTCTTCCACGGAGCTGTCGGTGGTTTCAAACCTCTGACCTTGCAGATCATACTTAAAGTCTATGCCACCGGCAGGTAACTTTCAAACACTTCCCCCGAAGAGCTGTTGCAGTCATTCTTCAGAAGGACTTCATATAAAATGTGTGTTAGAATACGCTCTAAAGGACTAATCAACGAACAGCTGCGAACTGCAGAAACAGAAGGGGGAAAAGGCCCGGTGCGCCCTCCCCTGTAAAGCACCCCTCAATCACTGATAAACAGGTATTTGGGATGCCTCTCTGTTCAAGATCATGTCTACAGCGTCAGCCCTCCCAGGGAAACCTGCTATCCACGCCCGTGATCTGACCCATCATCAAATAGGGGACGCGCCTTCAGTGAGCCTCAACCGCTGCCACAAGTCCATACGCTCGAATAAGCAGTATGCTGGGAGCGTCAAACTTTAAATGTTTTATGTCTCATATGAACCATATTAATCAAGAAACTAGGAGGCCGGGGGTGAGAGAACTGCTGGATCCTAAGTTTGGAGAACGGATTTGGAGCAGATCTGAGGATCCCAGAGACGAGATTTTCCCGGGGTTTTTATTGTTGTTCCTGACCTCCAGGACCCCTTCCAAGCTGATTCCGTGTCATGGTGGGAACTCAGAGCAAACCTACGTACTCTGCGATTCTAGACCACATCCCCTTCAGCCAAACACGAATGTGCAGCTGCCCACAAACGGGCCTCTTTTCTGAACCAGCCCTGGCTTTGGACCCAGGCGCACAATTGGGGACCGGGTTCTCCCTCCTGGTGGACCGTTCCCGCTTTTCTCGCTAGAGGGCAGGCGGGGCCTGTGCAAAGCCCTCCTGGCGCCGCAGCAGCGGGCACCAGACAGCGGGCGTCCGCGCCGGTCCCAGCATGCGGAGCAGTAGGTACAAGGTGGTGCCCGCGGAGCAAAGCGCAGTCGCGGCGCGCACCGCTTTTTGGACCATGGGAGCACGGCGGGGCGCGGGCCGGGTGACAGCCTCTCGGTTTGCACCTCAGGCGCGGGTGGCTGGAGGGGACTCAGTGCCCAGGTGAGGGGCAGTTCTACAGAGGGCGCAGCGCCAGATGGGCCGCTGGGTGGGCGCGGGCCGTTCAGGGAAAGTGATGGCCCACACACGGGATCAGGGGTACAGGGACACAGGAGCGGCCGCGTAGGTCCCTCGTCCCTCGCCGCGCACTCACCTGGGCTCCCAGCGCCCTCCGCGATCTCAGGCCTCTTGCCGGAGCCTCGGTTCTTCTTTCGGCCCTTGCCTTTCCCTTTTCCTTCCAAGCGCTCAGCCATCTCAGCGGGGATCGCGCGCTCCCAGCGACCCAGGACGCTCGAGCAGAAGTTTCGTGCGAGGGCTCGCACTAGATTCGAGAAAGTTTATCCCGGGAGGGGAGCGAAGGTGGCCGGGCTGCGATGTTCGTGCGGCGGAGGCTGGCGGGGAGCGCGCTGCAGGCCACCTGGGGCCGGCGGTCACTGTGTCCAGGAGGCTGGCCGGGCTCTCGGGGCTGATCTCGGGGCTGATCGTAGGGCTCGGTCCCGAAGCGCTGGGTCGCACGGCCGTGGGCTCGGTCCCGGAGCCACGGAGCCAGAGGAGGGGAAGGAGCTCACCGTCCTGCCTGCGTTCCCGGAGCTCAGTCACAGCTGCTGCTCCTCGCTCGGACCCTGTGCGCGCGCTGGGAGTTCCCACAAGTTTTGGAGAACTCCGCGCTGGCTCCTTTTCAATTGCCCCTCAGGCACCCACCTCCCGCCGGCAGGTTGGAGGCAGGCGCCTCCTTCCCACCCTCCTCAGGCCTCGCCCCCTCCGGCTTCCCCACCACACCCCCACTCGGGCGCGGACACGCCACCGGGAGGAGCCTGGGCTCCGAGCGAGCGGCAGCGTGCGGCCCCATCCTCGCGGAGCCCCAGCGCGCCGCGCCGCAGTGGCGGGGAGCCTTCGACAGGGGGCACTGGAAGCCGCACCCGCACGGCTCCGTGGGGCCGCGGCCGAAGCGAAAGGCCGGGACCTTTCAAAGACCTCCAGACCCCAGAGGGTGGCTCCGAGCCGGCCTCAGCTGCTCCGCAGCTCCCAGAGGCACCCTGGTTTCCTTGACGGCAGAGAGAACTTGGGGGGACTCTTGGCAGGACACCTGTCCTTCCAAATTAAAGACTGCGTTGCTTTGGGATCCTAGAAAGGGAGAGGAAGGTGCACCGTCCTCCCAGGGGCGTTTGGGGGTTTCCTTAAAACACACTCCTCTGGAACTTGGGGCTCAAGTAAACTGTAGGTGAGTTGACTATGAGTGTAAACTAGGTGCTGGCTCACAGGCCGGCCGACGGGGCTCCGTGGACCTTAAGGATGGCCAGATGACTCCCTCTTCTGGGATACACTCCTGCAATGTGTGTGTATGCCTGCCTTCGTGTTGTTTGCATGCCTGGCTGCATCCTCATCCCCTTTGTTTCTAGAATATACATACATTTTTAAAACGGGCCTCTTCGAAGGTGGTACCACCCGTTATCTTAATTTTCAAAGGGGCCAATAAAATGCTGTTTAAAGCGGTCAAAATGCAGTCGTGGCCGGCGAAACGTGCATCAAGGGGAAGAATTCCCGGGAGTCCCTCTGTTCCGCTAAAGTGGGAAACCCACCGCCGCAGGGAGAGGCAGAATGGGCAGATGGTCACACACCTCCTTAAGTCGGTTAGCTTTCTGGGATTCAAACTTTCCCCGGGCTGCGGAAAAATGCTACTTCTTCCCTCGTCCTCCCTCTGGTGGAGAATTCCGAGGAGTAGAGAAATCTGGGGGGAAATGTTGGCACCCTGCTGCTAAGAACAAACGTTAAAAGACCACAGGGGATGAATCTCCCGGGAGTGATGCAGACTTTTCTTCTCAGTAAAGAAACAGTGACCTCGCTGGATCGCAGCTGTGGCTTCCTTAGCCTGCTCATTTACAGTGATACACATTTGCTGTGTTGTGGTCAGGGAGAGGTATTACCAACGTATCTGAAACCTACTTTTAAAAAATGACAGGTTTCTGATCATCCATTCTCAGAGGTTAATGCTGCCTGAACTACTTACTACCTACAGACCACCTTCTAATGGTCCTGATTTGAATAAAGAAGAAATACGAGGCACCTCTTCGCTGTGTGTGCCAGTGGCCAAGGGGGGGCGGGGTAGGGTGTCAATATGCTGTTAAAAGCAGAATGAAATTAAGAAAACATTTTCAAAGTAGTTTAACCTGTATTAGAGACATTAACAAATTCTTTTGACTAGGTTTCCTTCTTGGGGGCTATCTTAGTACGGCCCTTATTATAAATTTTTAATATTTAATATCCATGGTACGCTCTGATAGCCTTCCAACAAACATCCGATGTGAATTTCGGTGGGCCATGAAACTGCCAAGACATAGAAAAAGTCCTGAATTCATCTGGACAATGCTGTACTATTCCCCAGAGTCTAATGTGAACGCGGGCTGAAATAACTCGGCTTTCCCAGGAGGGGCCACTGCTCAGCAAGCAGGAAACGTCGAAATGCAGGGAAGAGAAGCCCTTTCAAAAACAACCGGACCCGGAATCTCAACTATGGAAGGGACCCTGTAAGAGCTTAGTGTATAGTCACAGGAGACAAAGTACACCTTGCTTCTACAATTAAAGGAGATCATTTTTAATATTAATTTTTATGATGCTCTGAAATGAAACCAGACAATAGTAAAACCCATTTGTATGGAAATACTACAGCGTGGGGCCATCAATGATTAATGAAACTGTTAGTGACAATGCAGAAGATACTACCATTTTGTGAGCACTTTTTAAACTTGAATGAAACTATAGTAATAGCTGACAATGTTCCAAAATGATCAGAAGTCTTTACAGAAGAGATGGCAAACATTCCTGCCATCTTTCAAATAAGGAGGAGGTCTGGTGGCGGAGGGTTAAGCATGGGGCTGTTCACTCAAGGCCAGCAGTTGACAACCCCCACCACCCCCACCACCCCCACCACCCCCACCCCCACCCCAGCTCCAATGGAGAAAGACTGGACTTTCTACTCCATCAAAAGGGACCTTCTCACAACCCCCTGGGGCAGGTCTCTGCTTTTTATAGGGTTGCAATGAGTCACCGAATACTTGAAAGCAGTGAGTTTGATTTTTTTGTTTTAAAGAAAATATAGCCATTTTGTAACAACTCAGTTCCTGTGGAGATAGTGAGAATATATCAGGGTACATATAAATGTACATTTAATAATTAAATTTCCTTGGTTAGGTTAGCACAAGCATGAAAGTTTAATTTTTTTAAGAAAGATGAAGAAAATTCAGATGAATATAAAGCTACTCCTGGAACCATGTGCAAATCCTGCAGATTTTCACTTGCTACTACAATGGTGAAATCATAGCAAAGCCAAAAATATCTTTAGTCTTACGGATACAGTAAATAAATGTCTTTGTGTTACTTAACATTTATTTTCAGAGGTTTGTTTTATTGCATTATTAATGACTACCTAAAAGAAAAAACAAATAAAAGTCTATGATTTTGATAGCTAAAACACTTATGAGATTTATCGAGGAATTGAGATTGTTAAAGTGCTGATTTCTATAATAAGCAAATAGCATATGAATTTCTTTTCACTTTAAAAAAGTTTGGAACTGATCAGAGCAAATGACAAAGAAATGAGGTTCATATTGCTTTATTAGGTCAGTGGGATATAGTTATGATTAATTTTATTAATTTAACGTGTACTATCCCGTCAGAATTTAATCAATTGCAATGAATTTTTGTTTGGTTTGGTTCTAATTAATCTAGCTCTTAGAGTGTGTATCATATAGGGAAGGTTAGCTCTCAGAAAATATATGTCAAACTGTTAACATGTAAGCTTTTGTTTTTTAAAATGCAAATGTATAAATGAATAATTTGAGAAATAAAGAAAACAAAATAGAAACATATACTAAAGGACAATTTAAAGTAATTACAATAAAAAATGGATCATAGCCTTTTTCTTCAGTAGGACTGAACTCTCAAAAACATTCCTAGAGTCTTCAAAGCTAGCCCAAAACATCCTTTCTTTCTGTAATTCCCACTTAGGAAATACTCCAAGGAAAATCATTTTTTCCAAGAAAAAAATTTTAAAAGACAAATAAATAACATGTGAATGACCATGTCTCATTTTTGCATGTTTATAATAATAGGAGTTGAATTTGGAGGTCTGCTCATGGTTACTGCCAATATTTTTAAAGAGGAATTTAAGGTTGCATGAAGATTAATCTTAAAATTTTGCAAAAACCGAGCATTAATGAAGATGCATAAGTACAAAGAACAATCCACTCACCAGTTAACACTAAAGAAATAACGTAATATACAAAACTCATTCATTCATTCACAAGCATTTACTGGGCCTTTACCAAGTGCTAAATGGTAGAGACACAGAAATAAAATATTGCCCCTGCTTTCATGAAGCTAAAATATTTTGGGTAAGATTTGAAAGGCAAAATAATCATTACAACACAGCATGAAAAGCAGAGTCAGGTAAGTTTTCTGTTGTCTAAAACATGTCAAATGTGGGTGCACTTTTTAAAGGAAACGAACATCAAATGCAAACTAAAAATTTCGGACCAGACTCATTAAAGGGACACTCACAAAATAAGAGACCCTAAAGGGTAAGCCTTATTACTTTTTCAAGGTAAATTTACCTCTGATGACTTACCCAAAGGATATTTTACAATCTGCATTACAATTACACTATTGGTAAATGACAAGTGACAATTGTATAAACACTGAGTTGCTAACAAAAGCTCCCTGGTGCAGACCCGCCTGGCAATTGACTCCCATAAAGACCAAGAAAACCTTCTGGATCAGCTCTGTCTGTCACAAGAGCGGCCATGAGTCATAATCAAGGAGATGCTTAGTTTGACTCTAGAATTCTAAAGAATTCTGACTCATGAGATAACCCTCACAAAAATAGAATTGGTGTCGTCCATTGTATTTGGCAAACATTTCAGAACTGCAAGTTGATCCTATTCTCGGTGCTGTAAGGAGATCAATTGGATAACAAAATTTGAAGAAATATTTTTTAAAAACCAGAAATACTAAAAAGTAATATTTAAACGACATTAAAATCACTGTTTTTCTGCCTACTTGTGTGAGTCTTCTAAAAGTAGCTACATACTGGTGATTACTAATATTGTTGTTACTTCTTTTATTATTCTCGTGGTTGTAGGGATACAACATGGTTTAGAAATGGAAATACAGTTCAGTAAAAGTACTGCTTTCTTTTTCTATGAATTCTATTTCATAAATAGAACCAACGTCATAAATCTCTTCTGTAAGAAGGTGGAGAGAAAAAACTTAATAGGGTCTAAAAACATTTAAATTTCTTTTGACAAGAACAATCTCACCCAACTGTTTTAATATTCTTCCTGAACTCTACACTACATATTTATCTTTATCTTCTTCATCTCCTTCCAAAGTACAGTTAATTTGGATGTGTATATGATGCAAATACCACAAATGTATACACACGTATATATTTACATAAGTACATATATACATGACATGTGTTCAAACATTTGCGTCTATGCACATATATGTATTTTTAGTAGTTTTTTCATTTCCCCACTGTATTAAAATTTGAGTATATGAAAGCCAGAGATTATTTATGTATACATATTTTCATTTTCCTATTCATTAGAACTGCAAGCACCAGACCATGCACCTGGTTCTTATACTACCATATTCTAGGAATCAATTATGAATTACTAACCTGGTGAAAGTCTAAATTGTCCACATGTCCAACTCTTCCAAAATGCTACACCTCTCCATTATCTTATATTAACTACCACACTTCTGCTCAGTACTTTTCCTTCCCCGATCCAGAACTCACGAACAGTTAAGGAAATGGCTCACATGTTTGTGGAGTCTGTCAAGTCCCAAATTCATCATTCAGCCATCAGTCAGGAAGATTCTCCTCTCTCAGCCTAAGGCCGGCCAAGCAAAGGAGCACATCAGGTCTCACAGCACCAAGATGGCTCATTTTATAGCCCGCACGTTGGCAAATTTCAACTAGCCCCACGCTACCCTTCCAAGTTTTGACAATCACAATTAGTACTCACAAGTGAATCATATAATCAACGCCGTCCTTACTTCTTTGTAACTAGACTTACCAGGAGGACGTAGTTTAGCGAAAATTACAAAGGCTATGGCCAGAAGAACCATATCAGGTAATTTTCTACAGTGCGGGGCAACCCTGACTTCCAGTCATTGCCCCGTTGATATGTACAGTATTGACTTCCCTTCTTCCAATCATTTTAACTGTAAGCGCACCCTCGCAGCTTATAGACTAACTACCTCCTGCTTTTCTCTTCCTTCATTTTGGATATCCAGTTTCTACATCGCCCAACCTGGGGAACCCAGGATCCTCTGTTCCTGCTAGAACTCTGGGCATTTGGGTTTATCAGCAAAATTCACTCCAGAACAGTGTGCATAACACTTTGTGTGTGATTGTGTGAGGAGGTGTATGATTTTTCTTAGGTAAAAATTTTAAATTATTGTTTTGATGCTCTTGGATAAATTCTGCTAAAATAGTTTTCTAATAACAAACATAAAATAACGATCTTGACTAATCCCTGTCATCTCCGCATACTTCTTCAAAGAGGTGTGCCAAAACTTTTATGAAATTATAAAATCCCAAGATGAGTAACTACTCTTTTCCCCCCAAAATTGCCTGTGGCAGTTACATAATCTGATGTCAATTTCACACTTTTAAGAGTGAGGGGGTAGAGTTTAACCTGTCAATAAGGTTGAAGCTTGATGATCTCATTTGGAGGCGCTAAGCTGATAAATAGCTCACTTGAGGCGGGACATACACACTCTCCCTGCAAGACATTCCTGTCAAGCCACATGGAACTATGCTGATGGAGCCAGAGCCCTGGAACTGGAGAAGCCAAGTGGAGACCCACACCAGCACTGAGATGGTTCTACCACCACTGGATCCACGGTTAACATCTTCTTTTTTCTCAAAAAGCACTTTATTCATTATTGTGAAAAGATTCTGCCCCATAAAACCTACGACAATGCTAAAACACAAATTAGATGTCATGAATGATGAATTAGTACTTTAGTACTTCAAATATTTGAACATTTCGTTTTGGGCCTGCTCACTCCTCAACCCCACCCCCAGTCAACCTACTCCTTTAATATACATTCTGTAAGAGACAGCTGGTAGAAAGCATTCCTAAAACAGATTATAGTACATAGGAAATTATTTCATAATGTCAACCTGATGACTGGGCTGTATGGGATGGAACGCTGGCCCATAATATTCTGTACCTGGCCCAGCCATGTAATAACACCATAATTCTTTTTTTTTTTTTTTTACTTCTTTCCCACATCATTCCTCCTTACTTCCTTCTTAAGTCTTTATGAATATCCTCCTTTTTTTCAGTTTGTCCTCTTGTTGGGGCCCAATGCTTCATATATCTGGCTTGACTAGGGATTTTCAGTTCGAGCTAAGAGCCAAGAGTGAAGTTCTCAGTGGAATATTACAGTGATCTCCACCCCTGGACCCTGGCCTAGAACTCAAGTTACTTTACAACAGACCAACTTTTAACACACTGTATGTTTGAGGATGTGTGTGTGTGTGTGTGTGTGTGTGTGTGTGTGTGTGTGTGTTTCCATTCTCATTCATTTGGTAAAAGATTTTCACAACTCAATAAGGCAAGTATCTTTAAAGATGATGGAACAGAAAAATTAACTAACTTGACAGAAAGCAAATGGCCATCCAAAAAATAGCTGGTGACCAACCATGCAGAAGATTGCATTCTTATGGAAAATACTGTCTTTTCTGCTTAATCATAAAGCTTGACTTTGTGCCAACTCTCTCAGAGGTGTAAGATGGAAACCACCTAATTCGAGTGGTGCAGGACGCTCCTGTCCTGTCTAAGGTCTTATCCCACATGTAGAGTTCTCTGAGGTCCAGGGAAATTCTGGATGTGATCCTAGGCCCTTAATGATTAGCTAACTGTCAGCTACATATGTATTAGCATTTGATCTTTTCTTTTACTAATTGACAAAATTATCTGGGCTTCCCAAACCAGATCTATTCAGGTACAGAAGTTTTGTCAATTCACCTGCCTACAAGACTGGTTCTATAAGCTCTGGTTTTATCGATGAAAAGGAACATTATTTTTACATAGGTATATTTTATTTTGCTTTGAGATTGCGTGATTTTCCCCTTATAATTCCTTTCCTAAAATACTCTGAAAGAATGGGCTAAAACTATACTATCGATTTTATATTCTTGATAACTATCAGACTCTCCGTGAGTCTATAATGTGCTAGGATTTACATCGGTAAGTGTTGATTATTATGGACACATGTGCCATGTTAATATGTCCTTTGTAAACTCAATTTTGAACTCTTTCTCTTTCTTAATGCATCTTTCTTTAAAGTCTTACCCTCTTTTCCTCTCTTGTTCCACAACTTTCTTCCTTCACTACCAAACACGGTCAGTTCTTTTTAGTTGATCACATGTTTCAAAATACACCTGCCCACTTTTAATCAGACTAGTCAAAAGTTGCCAATGCCTTTCTACTTGTCAAATGAAATGTTCTTTTTTCCATCTGTATTATGGCTAGGTGAGTGATGAAAGCAACTTAAAACTGCTTTCAGGCAATTTTCGTAAGATCTGGGGGGCAGGCTCTCTCTACCTCTTTTTCCTGATACTTTTCCTCCCTTGACCCATCTCTTAAGAGGCCTGGTGACATAGGAGTTACACATTGCGCTACTGACCACAAGGTGGACAGTTCAAAACCATCAACTACTTCCTGCGAGAAAGATGAGGCTTTCTACTGCTGTAAAAATTTACGGCTAGTGGCAGTAGAAGGCATTTTTATAGGATTATCATGTAACTCCAAGGGCAAAAGACTCGGGCATTTGCTTCCATAAACATTACAACCTAGAAAATCCTATGGGAGCAATTCTACTCTGTCCTAAAGGGTGTGTATAGGGTCGTTATTAGTTGGCAATGACTTGATGGCAATGAATTTGGGTTTTTTTTGGTACCTGTCTTTGGTCCTTTTAATAATACTATTGTCTTTACTACATGGTTGCTGTTGTTGTTAGGTGCCCCTATGTCGACTTTTCACTCCCGGTGTGACAGAGTAGAACTGCCCTCATAGGATTTCCTAGGTTGTAATGTTTATGGGAGCAAATGCCCGAGTCTTTTGCCCTTGGAGTTACATGATAATCCTATAAAAACACCTTCCACTGCCACTAGCTCAACTGCCGATCATTCCCAAGCATGTATATACTGGACCTCTACTTTTAAAATCACATTCAAAATCTTTATTTCCATCTGCCAAAACATTCAATATATTCAAAATATTGTGTGTTAGTTCCACTCTGACAAAACAACACAAATTAGAAAACAGGGCTTGCGATCATAAACCGTTCTTCATTCTTCTCCTTTATGTCTTTCTTTCCTCTGAATCCTCTGAATCTTTTCCTCTGAATTTGGTGGCCCCAGTTCCAGTGCAGGGACTTCAAGACAGCTCTTCTACTCCTCGCCTAGCTCCTTCGGTTCTCCCCAGATCTAGGACATCTCCATTGTCCTTGGACTTGATTTTTGTAAGTTCCAGTCTCACTACTTCATCATTTTCCTTCCTGTTACCAGAATTAATCTTGTAAAATGCAGCGATTACCTTGTCATTCCTTAGCTTAATATCTCTATTGGATTCTTATAAAGTTGAAAGTGTTATAAAGGTGTCTCTCTCCTTCTATAATTGTCACATAAATAATCATCCTCTGTTTTACCTTCTGTGAACTCCATGCATTCTGCTGACACTCCACTATGCATTTTCTCACTCCTTCAACATTAGCACTGTTTTTGCTGCAACCCAATATTTCCTTCCCCTATTTTGCTTAATGGACTTCTAATAATCCTTCCAGATCTCACTTCAAATTCACCTCTTCTGTGAATGTGTCCTTGATGGTCCCAAACAGGATCAATTGTTGCTGTGTTTTCCAAGCATGAAGTTTTAGCTTAGCACCTACATGATTACAATTGTTTGTTTTCAAGTCTGTCTCCTTGCTCTGCAGGGATTATGCCTTTGAATACTGGTGGGACTTGCAACATAATGGGATATCATCCCCATGACTAGGTTAGTAATCCGTTGGAAGGAAATTACCTTCTGGATTCTGACCTAACCAGGTAAGCCTTTAAATGAGCAAGTGGCCCTCCCTAAAGAAACAGATTTTTCTACTGGCTTTAAAGAAACAAAGCTTCAAGGAGGCCTGGTGGGGTTTGATCAAGTGCATTGTATCCAAGAGGAATTGCCGAGAACCAAGCGGAGGGTGAGCATGATAGTGGGACAGGAGGAAGGTGAAAAGAAGTAGAGGAAAGAAGTGGGAAGCAAACACTATTTATAGAGGTATAGCTATAAGCATGTATATATGTAAATGCATTAATTTATCATGAAAGGAATTGAGGCCAATATACATATATTTTATTTTAAAGTATTGAGATAGCAGACGGACGTTAGGCATCTACTCAAGACCTCCCTAAACACAAGAACACTTTGTTCTAATAACCTTGCATTATTTGAGACTCACCTTCCCCATGTGATCAATAAAGACAAAATGGGTGCATCAGTAAATGTGGTGAAGAAAGTGGATGGTGCCTGGCTATCAAAAGGTATAGCATCTGGGGTCTTAAAGGCTTGAAGTTAAATAAGCAGCTATCTGGCAGGGAAGCAAATAAGCCCACATGGAAGAAGCATAGCATCCTGTGTGATCATGAGGTGTTGATGGGATCAGGTATCAGGTATCAAAAATCCAAAACAATTATATTGATGTGAATGAGGGGAGTTGGAGTGGAAACCCAAAGCCCATTTGTAGAGAATTGGCCTCCCCCCCACCCCCGCAGAAGGGTTATGAGGAAGGTGCTGTTCAACAAAGTACAGCATAGCATGCATCATTCCTTTAGTTCCTAAAGGTCCGCCCCCCATCATAACCTCATTCTACCTTACAAATCCAGCTGGACCAGAGCACACACATTAGTACGGATGAGACATGGAATTCAGGGCAGATGAAAGCCTCAGGAACAGTTGTGGGAGTAGATATCATGAGTCGTGGGAGGAATGGGAATAGAGATATCATGAGGGTAGGAAATGGTGGGGGGGAGACAACTGACAGCATAAGACATGAAATAACAACAATAATATATAATTTATCAAGGATTCACGAGGGTGGGAGGGTGGGAGAATGGGGGGTAGGGAGGGAAGGGGAAAGGAGCGGATACCAAGGGCTCAAGAAGAAAGGAAATGTTTTGGAAGTGTTGATGGCAACATGTACATGTGTGCTTAATACAATTGATGGATTGTCATAAGATTTCTAAGAACCCCCCAGTAAAATGACTTTTTTAAAAAGAAACAAAACTGCTGTGTTTTAAGAGGGCCATGTACCTAAAAACTGAGGCTGGCTGCAAAGAGCCCCAGCCCATAGTCAGCAAGGAAACAGAAACACAGTCCTACAACCACAAGGAGCTGAATTCCGCCAACAACCAAAAGGACTTTGGAAGAGGTGCTGGGACTCCAAATGTAAACATAACTTACCCAATGCATTGCTTTAAAGTCTGGGGAGACCCTGAAGAGAGAACTCAGGAATGCTGACTTCCCTAACCGTGGACTAAGAAGTAGATATTGTCTTAAGCCACTAAATTTGAGAGGATTTGTGATAGAGACATAGGACACTAATATAGAATAAAAGCATCTTAACTTACAGGGTGCTTGTGACAGCAAGGTGCTGAGGGGAAATGACATATCTGCCACTCCCCAGCTTTATGGTTTGGGACAGTTATTTACAGACATTTCTTTGTCTGTAAAATAGGGGTCTGAATGGGGAAGGGTAACCCCTTTTGCTTGCTGGCCCTAAAAGGTCTTCTTACCTTAGGTGACATTACATCTTCAAATTATAAAATTGTGGTTTATCCAAAAAGTATTTTTTGAATGGATAAACCAAAGGACATGAAGAAGCAAGATGGAAAATTCCCCCAGATCAAGCAAGAACTCAGCAATCGTCCCCTCTCCATTCATAAAGTAGCCTGCCTCTAAGTCTTCCTCTGAGCTTCAGCCAGTAGAAAGACCATCAAATAGACTGTTAATGATGTTTATGAGGTTTACGTACAGGTCCAAGAGGGGTAGGGGTGGTCCTGAAGAACTATGTAGTTTTGTTTTTTCCCTTTCTTTCTCGTTTTGGAGGATGGTTGGGGGGTTGTTTTATTTCACACAGATATATTGTTGGCATGTATTCTGCCAAAAGAATGAGAAAACACATGCTTCTGCCATAGAGAGAAACTCTAAATAAACTTTGGTGCACCTTCATGGCAGATAAACCTCGATGAATAATAGCATAACAATTTAACTAAAAAGTCTTTGGCAACCTAAGGATTCATTAGGGAAGTTCCTAAAAAAGGTCCATGGTCCTGAAGCAACAAGAATTCCCTGAATGGAAAAAGAGTTATGCCATTGCTCTTACTCTTATGCATAAATTTTATCCATTGACTTGCATACATAACTCAAATGGAAACTCCTACAGGAGATGGAAAAGCAGAGTAAATATTTTAAGTTCACAACTTCATGCTATTATTTTAGCTATGCAGGCTAGAAGACTCTTCTCAACATGATCTACCATGTGGATGCCACCAAGTTCTTCTCGTGTTTACACAACCTCCTTACAATCTAAGACCCTTTCTACAGCCCTCTGGCATAAATGAGACGTGTGGTACATATTACATAATTTCAAGAAACCTAGGCAAACTAAATCTTCCCAAATCCTGGAACAACCTCAGAATATTCAATAGGAGGATAGGCTTTAAGCCAGCATATGGATTCTCCCTCTATTGGCAAAGTGAAAAGGATAATAGAAGATATACTTAGCAAGTTGAGTCAATTCGAAAGGAATATTTAGAATGGAGATCTGCGATATCCAGACTAATCTGGAGATAACAGAAATATCTAAGCAGCCTGTTATCAATGTTTCTGTTGAATCTCGACATATCAGAAATGTTTCGACATCGTCATTTTATGATGATGGAACTAATATTTGACCTGTTGACCTTCAATCATACGTTCCATCATTTGACGTATCAGAAAACTGAAGTGGAACTACTGTGAAAGTGTAAGGTTTCGGGAATGGTTTGCCTCGGGTCTTGCTACTCAATGCTGAAAGAATTCACGTGGTGGAAGCACTTTTGTAATCCAAGTAACCTTTATGAAGGAAAGAGAAGTTCCAGCTATTATACTCTCAGAAAGTACACGCTCTCTATCCCTGGAAAGTGTGCAAGGCTGCAGAGCGGCAGCCTGGGAAAAGTTCATGACTGAAAACGGCCTCTTCAGGGGAGCACAAAAAACCACCTGGAAAATGGTCAGAAAGTAGAGTCCACAGAGCCAGAAGAGGAGAGAGTGCAGGCCCCGAGAGAGAGAGCATGCTCCAGCTGCTCATGCACACAGGAGCTACCCCACCCGCGGGCATGCAAGAGAGCTCGGAAACAAGGGAGAGTGGCTTGCCTGAGGTCTGGTCTTTATACCCTCCTATCCCCACTGGCTGGGAGGCGTGGTTGAGGATACTGGCCCACCTGACTGGATGAGCTGCTGCCTAACGTGGGTGCACCCAGGTTGACTTCCACCTAGGTCTTGGTGGCTTGGGTCTGCGCATGTCCAGTTTGGATTGCCCCATAGGTGCCGCTGTGTGTCTGACTTGCCACCCCTTTATTGTGGCATTTGGTGGAGACACACTTTTATCTCTTCGGGGCCCCTCATTCATAAGAGTTCCGTGCAAGGCCCATAACACAGTTTATATTATATTTTATTCTTTTAAGAGTACTTCCCAAATCCACTCATATCTGAAGAAATTAGTCCACAAATACAGTATGACGAATACAGCTAAAATTTCAGACAAAATGAACAATTCAGTTTGCTATATTGACATTTGATGGAATGATTTTCTTATTTGAGCTCTTTTTAAGAGTTTTTCTATTTTGCGGGGGGGGGGGGGCTTAAGTATTCCATATGAATCAGATCAACTCCCGTCCCCACCGTGGCGACCATTCTCTGGTTAGCGTGCTTTCAGTAGACCCGCGTGTGACGTTGGCAGACAGAATTTCTGGGTAAGGGGCCTGTGGCTGGACATGCAGTTCCTCATGATGCCTTGATTGAAATGGACACGGACACAAAGACACCCTACTTATCATATCCATTGGCCAGAGTGCAAAATAACTGATATCTGAAAACACTACTCTTAGATGAAATTTTCTGACTTACATCGCAAATCTCGGGAAACTTGGATGATGATTTTTGCTAATATGTCACTGATCAAGGTATTATCATCCTAACTGTTGATGAATATATATATTCATATATATATATGAATTTGCACAGAAGAAGGTGTGGAGGAAAAGCTGTGCTATGGGTATGTGATATTCTTTATGGTGCAGAATAGAGTGCTTTTATCTGGCAACTGTGTTGAAATTGATCATTTGACTAATGAATAAATCTATTTTCTTTGGTACATAGTTGATTAATAGTTATTCAAATTCAATTTTGACTGCTGCAAGTATTTTTCTCTTTATACTTCCAAACCTAACATGTTTTTTATACAGTTAAAGGGAAATTTAGTGACAATAAAACATTAATTCAAAAGATTATTTTAGCTTCCTTATTGTTCTAGAATGGTCTGCTCTGTAAATATTTTCAAGGAAGAAAATAACACAGAGTCAAATTTACTATTCAAATTAAATTGACTGATAACCAAATAATATAATCACAATAAAGATCATAAAAGTTTTTATGATACAGATTACTTTTATCCTACATAAATTTCTAGAGTTTCACACCCTGATTACATATATTATCCAAAGAGAGGAGTCCAAAATGATACTGTTAGGATCAAGCTCTTCACAGCAGGAGCCTTTTGATTGTGTTGGTTGATAATGACGTTTTCAAAGGTTATTATCTTAGGAAGTTGCACATTCCTATTGTTTCTATATATGCATTTATGTATACACACAAAACAGTGTTATTTCTACAAATGTGATGGATCTGAATTGTGAGCGGTCTGTAAAAATATTAAATGTAGAAAATGGCAGCATTTAAAAAAAAAGATTTTGAGAAAAAGGGGAAGTTATGTCACCATGTGGTAAGCAAAAGACGCAGGTTATATCTGAAAAATGCCAAAACAACTAATGGAATTAAAAACTATATTACAATCTTTTCCTCTGTAATAAAACTAACCTGCACTTTTTCCATTTAAAGGAAACTGGTATATACTGAAGCTACTTAAAGACACTAAAATATAAAATGTTAGCATCCATATGAAGAAATTATACCCAGATGTAAAGAAATTTTGCTCAGAGACTTTCCACACAGAAAGAAGTCTTTCAAAACAGTCTTGGGTGAAACCAGTGTCTTCATATCCAATCAGGTGATCCCACCGTGAGTTTTAAGAATGAGGATTCCCGAGAAAATTTACTTGACTGAAAAAAAATATTTAAAGGTAATGAAATAGCATTATCTACAATGTCAGTTATAATTTAGAAAATCATATATCTGAAATAAAACCACTGTTTCTATACGAAGAATCCTGATCCCATTGGAGCAGCTCAATAAGCACAGCTGTTTTCAGCTTAGTTAGAAAAACACTGTTTCTCCACAACGGTTTAATTGCATTTCTTGTGAAAACATGTTTTGTTCTCATTAAGCGTCACTTTAATTTCTGACAGAAAGTCACAGGCACTTTCAAATAATAGAACTTTAACTGCAAGAACATTTTGAAAAGGAAAACATTTTGAAAACCAGTGGAATTCAAATCAGCATCAATCATACAAATAGTAAAATGTTGGGCTAATTGCTCATTGATAATGAAATTGGAGATAGGCCAAGTTAGTGTGTGGCAAATAATTGGACTCACTGGTGATCTCTCCTTTGATAAGTACATGCTCTGATTAAACCCTAATCCTACTGATTAAACCAAAGACTACCTTCTTGAAAATGTAGATGGGTTATTTGGGGTACTTACTGCCACACTATTAAATCAAAGCTCTGCTTGCTTCAAAGATTTGTGACGCAATCTACCCAAGCCAGAACGTTTATTGCTTGCTATGTTATTTCAAAGGGAAATAAATTAACATAGCAAGCAAACGTGTTCTGGTATTAGGAACCTTGGTCCGCAGTGCTTAGGAATTGAGCTGCTAACTGCAAGGTCAGCATTTCAAAAACACTAGCGGGAGAAAGCGGCCCTTTCTACTTCGGAAACGGGTTCCGGTCTCGGGAACTCACCTGGGCAGTTCTACCCTGCTCTATTGGGTCGCTGTGAATCGCATCTACTAATGGCGGAGCATATGACTTTTGGTTTGATGTTAATTTATTATGCTTAGAGATCACGTGTGTTCTGTCCATCCTGGTCTATGCCTCTGTCTTGTGCTGCTATTTTTCTTTGGGGGTGTCCTTTGTTTGGGAGGCTATGTGTTGGAGAGGGAGGAGTGAGTGGGGGATTAGGACCACTGGTCACTTGGAAAACCGCAGAATGTAATCATGGCACCACGAGGGCTACTTCTAAAGAAGGCAGTCAAGAAAACCCTATGAAATAATTCTTGGTAACACATGCGTCCAAATTGATTGGAAGACAATGTGTGTGTTTGGGTTGTTGGTTTTTTTGGGGGCGTGGGCGGGGTTGGATGTGGGTTATGGTAATGTCAACCACTATGCTAAATGTTTTACAAACACTGCAATTTCACCTTTCCAATAACCCTATGAGGTAGGTATTATTTTTTACTTTATAGTTTTATAGGTGTCTGAACTAAAATTGATAATTTAAAAATTCTGTACTGTACAGTTACATAATACTGTTGTCTACACTATACCCCAAGTGGTACTATATATACCAGGGGGTATCCCTCCAAAACCAGAATTTTTTCAAAGTTTTTTAAATCAAATTTTTTATAAAACAACCATATCACCTTTAAAGTACTCTCCATTACACTTAATACATTTGTCAAATATGCAATTTCATTCTCGGAAACATTTTTCAGACTCATCTGTTTGGATGGCTGACAGCACCTTACTCATTTTTTTTCACCTCTTCTTTGTTATCAAATTGCTGTCCTTTAATGTCCCTCTGCATTTGTGGAAACAAAAAGCAGTCACCTGGAGTTAGGTCAGGTGAGTAAGGTGTGTGGGGCAAGAAAGGCATGCTGTTTTTTGCCAAAAACTGGCGCACTGAGATGGCTGCGTGAGAAGGTGCATTGTCGTGGTGGCAAAAACCAGTCCCCCGTCTGACACAAATCAGGCCTTTTTTTATCACACACTGTTATGCAATCTTTTCAGAACCTAAAAATATAAAGCTTGATTAACAGTCTGACCTGGTGGAAAGAACTCCAAATGCTTTAGGAGTTGACATTTTCATCCATTCAGGAAGTTGACAGACATCCAAATGGGGTTTGTCATCAATCAACATTCCACTATTTGGGGGGGGGGGGTGATAGGATCACAGGTTTTTATTAATTAGGGTTTGAAAAATTGTGCCTCTCTAATTCTTTCTTTTCTTTTTAAAAATAAGTTTATTGGGGGCTCATACAACTCTTATCACAATCCATACATACATCCATTTCACCTTTTGTGGACAACATAAAAGAACATTCGTTCACTTGAGTGTTTCCCATAGCGCTGTCCTTGTAAACTGTGTTCAACATCACAACAGTTTCTGTGTCATTTTTCCCAAGAAGGGAAAAAAATTAACAGTCACACACTGCTCTTGTAAATCGGCCATCCCCAAAAACAAGGTTCTAGTGAAAACTGCTTTTATGAAAAAGTTCACTGTGACCAGAGAGAACCTTCCCAGGCAATGGTACCCCTGACTCAGAGGGGGTTGCTGGATGCTCGTCCAGCGGGAAATCTGCTTCCTACACAAGCTCCTCTCCACCCACCACAATTCCCAGTTTTTGTTTGGACCCCCTTGGACAATTTCAATAGTTTCTAAACTTCCTAGGTATTTGAGTGAACAGCATCTTTTTACATTGCCACAGAAACAGTAGACATGGACTTTTCATTAAACTTGCATAATTGCAGTGTTTTAGATTTTTTATTACCTTGGTTGTAAATCTTTGCAGAGAAATCATAAGAAACTTTGCTTCTCATAACCAAAATATCAGAGTAACAGCTCTAAAAGTAATAAATATTTAATTACTTTAGGGTAAAAATGTAGAAAGAAACATATAAATGGGCCAAAAACATTTGTTACCAGAAGTGATTATTAATACGGGTTTTATTCCTATTTGGAAAAATTTATTGATTTGGAGAAATTCAGCATTTCAGCAGGTTACGGTACAACAATCTCAATTCTTTTCTCTGTGTCTTTTTTTAGAAGGTTTTGGGAATTTTCACTGAATGTTCACGGTCAATATTTTCCTGATTTTCTCATTTCTTCTGCATCACAGATTAACTTTTTTAACAATGTATTTTAAATCACCGAAAACATTATCACCAAGTCAATTTCATTGCATAGTGACTTTAAGCACTGGGTGACCAGAGCTCCTGTAATATCTCAAAGCAAAACACCAGGACATCAATTCCAGCTCAGAGCAACACGACGGAGCCCAGTAGAAACTGATCAGCAGGGTTTGTGAAGTTATACATCTATATGGAGGCAGACTGTCTCACCTTTTTCTAGCAGAGCAACTGTGGGCTCGAACCACTGACCTTGAGTTAGTAGCTAACCCATTTCAACACCAGAGAGCATCTCCGAAATACACTATTTCCCCAACAGTCTTCTTGGCATATAAATTATATATCATACACGTCGCTAGTTCAGCGACATCCAGAATAGTTGAACAATCATCACCGTAATCAGCTTCAGGACATTTTTATCCTCACCCTTGTGCTCATCGTCATTAGCTCTCCTTTAACCCCCACCCAGCCCACCTCCCTGCTGTGCCCCCTAGGAACCATTGATCCAGTTACTGTCTGCAGATTACCTAACCTGGATTTCATACACAGAAAGCATTAAAAAGCAAACAAAATGACTAACAAGAATAACAAAGTAAACCAGGTAAAAGCCTCAATCAAAAAGAAAGCAGAGAATATTAAAAACTAGAGCAAATTAAAATGGAGATGTAAAGGGAGATCAAATGATAAGGTACTAAATTTTACCCTAACTGCATCTGCCACAATCCACTTTCCAACGCAGTCTGCAAGTTAGCAAGGGCAGCCACATCCCTGGTCAAAGGTCAGAGATTGACCTGGGGCTTACTCCGTGTGTATTTTTCCACTTCACTTTTTTTTTCTTATTTTTTTTTTTTTTTTACGGAAAGAGCTATAAAATGGATCAAAAGGGAGGACAAATGAATACAACACTACATTTTGACCTAAGGACATCTACCATAATTGACTTTACAATACTATCTGTCTGATGATAGGGCTATTCATGCCCCTCCATTATGATCTGAGGATGTTCACTGGAGCCTTAATCCATGCACACAAATCCATCCCGCAAAAGGACTCCGCAGTAGAAAGATCAGGGGCTCCCCCTGTCACCCATAGCCTTCTGCAAACCAGGTGTTCCCAATTGAAACTCCAATGTCACGCCCAACCTTGGATTTGGATCACACTACTTACAATCCTTGGATCCTACAGGCTGGTATACGCCTTCCATGAGGACTTAATTGACAACTCACTTAGATGGCTGCTTGTTTGAAAACACTTTAGGACCCCAGATATATGTTTTTTGTTAGCTGGGAACCATCTAGTTTCTTCACCACACTTTACTATTGCATCCGTATAGTCAATGATATTTCTTCATGAGGGTGAGCAAGGCCATGTCAACAGAACTAATTTTCTTAGATAGGGGCTAGAATTAATTGCCACAATTGGACAGGACTTCCTTGTTTTTCTGGGTCTTATAAGTTTTCTACTTTTGACCAGGCAGAATCTTAACACTTTTCTGTAGATGTTAGTGGAAAGCATTTGTTTTAAATCCCAAGTAACCCATTGCTACTAGAGGGCAACATATAAGAGCTGGAATTCAACAGGACCTTCTTGTTTTTCTGGGTCTTGACTTGGTGAAAGCTTATCGTTCATCTATTGATATTAGTGGAAAATAGGTGTTTTCTTTCTCTGATAGGTTTCTGCCTTACACAGGCTCTGACTTCTGCGAGTTGTACTGTATTAAATAGCTTGTTCTTGAAATATGTGGGTAGTTACTCAGTAGAATAGAATCCCTAATAGACTTTACACAGTAGTTATTTGTGGATTTGGTACAACTATCTCCATGTTTGGGATGAAGTAAGATTGGGTGGAAGAAGGAAGCAATGGCGACATAAACCAGTTCTATTTGAAAGACAGCAGGAGGTGTATTTGAATCCAACTATATTATTATTAAACTTCTTAATTTATTATTGGTATCAGTGTATGAAATGTGTGTTCTGGGCTATTCTCTAAAGCTGTGATGTCTCACTTCAATGCCAGTCAATTATTTATTGGACTAGTTTGCCTCCCATGCTTCTATTCAAATCTGGGAGTGAGTCACACAATTCTCTGCAATAAAGATCTCAACAAAAGTATATACACTCACAGTGTATCTTTTAGTAGAACCAATATGTGCTCTAAGAGAGTGCTTTTGGTGTAATGGGCTGCACAGCGAGCTGCTAAATACAAAGTGAGCAAGTCAAACTCACTCAATGAAGCTACCTGCTCCCCTCAAGATGAGCAGTTTCTGAGTCTTGGGAGGCAGCTCTGCCCTGCTGTACAGGGTCACTGTGAGTCAGAATTGACGCGATGGCAGTGAGTTTAGTTTGGATATGTGTTCTACCTGGGGCAAGGTTCAAAGCTCATTATGTTACCTGGACGCATTATGCACATATAGCTCCTTTATTCGCTATCCAAGGTGTGTGTGGGTGTGTGTGTGGGGGGGTCACTCTGAAATACAGCAAAGAGGAAAACAATAAAGTAGGTTTCTGCCTTCAAGTTCAAAAAGGCTCGAGGAAGCCAATCTCATCAATCTACTCCTATCTAACAAGTTGTTCTTACCTTCAATAAACACCTACTGAATATCTATAATGTACGATACCAGTTTATATTCTGGTTGACAACTTAACATACAAAGGAAATCAATACTTTGACATCATCATAAATATTATGGAGAAAAATAACTCAAAGGCACCAGACATAGAATAATGGAGGGTCAACTGTTTTACATAAAGTGTAAGGGAAGATGTTATAGATTCAGCATTTCCTTCAAAAAGATACATTCAAGTCCACGAGAGAGACGGGCAATGAACAATGACACTGAACACTGGTACCTCTAGTTGGAAGCAAGACCTTTGGAGAGAGAACCAATGAGAAAAGCTCATAAGAAACCAAAACCAAGTCCCATTGGGTCCTTTCTGACTGATAGCAAACCTCTAGGATACAAGAAAACCGCTTCCTTGGGTTTAAGAAACTGGAATCCTTCAAGAAGTCGACAGCACCGTCCCTTGTCCAAAATAGGTCGCAATCACCAAGCCCGAGTGTCACAGCCAACACTTAGTCCACTGTGCCACCAGGGCTCCTAAACAAAATTTTCTATCAAGGCTGGCATTCCTTTAATTTTCCCCCTCCTCTCTCTCTTATTTTAAACCACTCAAACTACTATTTAGGTTTGAGTAATAAGGAACCTGGAGGAATTTTATTTTCTTTTTTAAAATAAAAAACAGACTATATATATATATATACACATATTATATATTACACAGCTAAAGAAATGAAAATATATATTATATATATATATATATTACAGAGCCAAATGAAATGAAAATAGCAACAATATTCTGTGAAAGCACCCATTTTTTGTGTTTCCCCCCTAACTACCCCCCCGCCCCTCTCCCTGTTCCCTGCTCTCCTTGCAGTCATCTGTCTTGTCTACTGATGTTCAAACCACGCTTCTTCTTTCTTTTCCTTGTAACAATAGCGATATTCAATGTTAATCTTGTAACATTGACTAAGTTTGCTAAGCATAATGTTCTCTAGTTTTGTGATGTCTCATGACGTTTGAGCTATCATTGTTTTTTTTAATGGATGCATAAAATCCCATCGTATGAGTGTACCAGAGCTCGTTTATCCATTCCTCTATACTTGGGGTGTGGGATTGTTACCATGGTTTTGCTATTGTGGAAATTGCAGCAATATACATAGGTGTACGTATGTCTGTTCGTGCTATATTCTTAATGTCTATAGGGTCAGTAGGTCACAGCAAGGGAGCTTCTCTGGTAGCGAGAAACCCTGGCCTGCAAGTGGGTTTGCTATGAATGGTTTAAAGCTAGTCACTCTACAAACCTGCAGTGTGTGATGATAACCATGAGATTATTAGAGAGAACTTTCATCAACTCGATAACAGAGAGTTTCGTTTTTGGGTTTGGGGATCTTTTTGCTGGTGTCCCTAGGAGAAGAGACACAGAGGTATGCAAGGAAGAACATTGTGTGACAACAGAGTCAGTTTTGCTGTCACAAGACAGGAAAGCCTGGGGCTACCTGAAACCTTTAGAAACAAAGACCACAAAAATCCTCCCCTCAGGCCTTCGGAGAGAGCACACGCTTTACCCAGGCTAACACTCTGATTTGGGGATTATTAGCTTCTAGAATTGTGAAAGAAGATATTGCTTTTGTTTACCGCCCCCCCCCCCTTTGTGGTAAACTGTTTTAATAACCATAGGACACAAATGCAGAAAGCTTCCTGGAAGAGATGATAGTTCAGGAGAGACCTCAATGGTACCTAGGAGTAAGCCAGATGGAGGTGGCAGGTAACCCTCCCCAGGAAAGATGACAGAAAATAGAGAGGTGTCTCTGGGCTAAGACCTGTCTCTTCCCATTCTTCTGGTGCTTGGTGCTTTTCGTGGGGTATGCCATCCATGTTCCCCCCATTTCTGCTCACATCTCTTTTATATCTCATAAGAGATTGACTCGAGACAGAGGCTACACCAATCCTGTTGCATTAACACAGGGGGAAAAATCCTGGGTGATAATATAAGCACAAGAACATGGGTTAGGAGTTACAAGATAAAATTTTGGAGGCATGATTCAATCCATGATACCCTCCAAACTCTTGAATCCTTGTCCTTGAGTCCACCGTGACTCATAGTGACCCCATAGGGCAGAGCAGGATTGCCATTGTGGGTGTCCAGCATGGACATTCTTGCCCAGAGTAGACAGCCCCATCTTTCTCCCATGGAGTGGCTGGTGGTTGTGAAATGCTCACCTAGTGCGTCATCCACTCTGCCTCGGGGCTCCGTATCCATAACCCCAGGTAATGGAATGAAATGAGCAATTGACTAGATTTGGTCAAACCGGGATCACAGTCGGCCTTGCTGGTAAATAGGGAAAGTAAATGACAGGCTGTAAGTGGGAGGCGAATGCCCTTTATATCCCTATCTTCTTTCCTCAATTTCTATTTCTCCTCCTTTGAAGAAGACGTTACACCTAGGATAAAATGACAGATGCTTCATAAATTCTTTCTTTCTATACTAAGTAAATGTAAAAGGAGAACCTTCTTATGAACTATTCTTTCTACCACTGTGAGGCAAAACCTTGGGCCAGTAGAGCATTGTAGAACTGACAGAAAACAAAAACACACCTGAACAACTGGAAAGAGTTTAATTTGAAATAAAATGAGCTTATTAGTAATCAGTATGTCAACAATTACATAAAGTACATCAAGATTTTAAGCTTAATTAAATTTTTAATAGTAATTCACCTGACCCATAAATAAATAAAAAGGTTATCACTTGCATGCTGGCATAATTCCAAAATCATAACTCAAACACACTGCTATTGAGTTGGAATCGACTCGACTTCTAGCAATCCTCTATGCCAGTGTGGCCTCCCCTTTGGGGCGTCCAACATTATAACCCTTTACAGGAGTAGAAAGCTTCATCTTTCTTCCACCGAGTGGCTGGTGGTTCGAACTGCCGACCTTGTGGTTAGCAGCCCGACTCAAAACCTACTACCCCACCAGGGTGCCTCAGGCACAATTATCCATGTATTAAACAAGGCTGTTAGATGACAAAGAAACAAAGATCTCCTCCGCAGTATTGGAAAACACAGATTATGTGACAATAGAACTTGACAATGGCTTATTGGCAAAAGAGTTTAAAGACACTATACATAATGTACTTGGCTACTGACTAGAATGAGAGTTGTTTCAGTCCACGCAGCCATGTCTCAGGAGGAAGGTCTAGAGGTTGACTTCTGACAAACCAGTCATCGGAAACCCTGTGGAGCACTGCTCCCTCGTACACATAGGGTTGCCACGGGCAATCTGGGTACTTTGCTAAATGTGTGTAACATATTTCAGGCTATATTAACATTTTTCTACAGAGCAGTAGTCAAAACATTTGTTACATGTTGCTTGCATCATATAAATCTAAGTATCAACTTTTTTCAAACATGAATTGTATGAAAAACACTGACTTCCAGAACACATCAAATGATATTACACATATGCAAGTGCTTTACAATTTGTGAAACACTATAAAATATATTAAGTAAGGTACAAAACATATATATGTGTGTGTGTGTGTGTGTGTGTGTGTGTGTGTATGCACTGTACCAGAAGCCAACTGTAACTGCATGCTGAAAATGATGTAATGATCCCTTGTTTGTCTAATTTGAATGTTTGGAAAAAAAGATTGCTCATAGTGTTAGAACAGCAGCTAAGTTTACAACAATTTTTCTTTGTTCTTGGCAAACAAAAAAAGGTTAAGAATTTGCAGACAAGTCTTGGCAAAAAGGTCTTCTGATTCAGCCTTGCCAATGCCTCAGAGCTACAGTATACAGCTGGGAAATGTACGTAGGTTATGAACTTGTTAGAAAAATTTTCAATTAGTATTGCTAATCAGTACAACATCTTAGGGTCCTAATTGAGCCTGGGGGAGTGTTAAAATACTTTTAGATCATTTTACCCATTAGTTGACTTTTCCTGTTTTCATTTAAATAAAATAGGAGCTGAGATGGTAAAATCGCATTAATTCTTAAAAATCGATACACTTTGGTTTGGAATACCATAGATGGTGCTATCAAAGATCAGCTGCGCGGTTCACCTTGAACACGTGGTGTATTCCGTATTTTGGTTGCTAGCTTGTTCATTTTTCCCGACACAGATTTGTTCACTTAGATGTATGGAGAAATGTTTTATAATTTTATCTTTAAAAATGTACAAATTTGTTTGCTATCCGACCCCACACTATTTCTGGTTGAACTTGCATATCCATCGATCAGACTAGATCATGTCATGTACTCTATTGTACTCTATTGTGCCATTAGCCCTCATGAGAGACAGAGAGACTGGATCTCAGGGAGGTATTTCTATACCATGTTTCTGGGCCATTTCATTACAGTGACATATCAACTGCTGTTGGAGCAATGCTGGCCCTTTTTTTTCTGAAGAACTAAATGTTGCAATAATTTTCATTTTCCTTTCCCTTTTTACTTGCTTGCTCAGACAGGATATATTTCCTCTTTGTCAGTCTGCCTCACCGCCCCAAATTCTTTTGCCCCTTTTACGGAAAGCTACCAACTTGCTTAAACATGTTGAGAAGCACAGAAGAATAGGAACCACGAAAAATGTTTAAAATACAATTTTTAACTTGGCTACACATTATATAATGTAATTGACATCGCTTGGCTCAGGAAGTGAAACCATACAAAGACTGACCTTAAATAAACTATTATACATAATAATTTACCGTGACCTGACTTTATTGTAATCTTAGTAAAATAGCCTATTAATACCGCATTTGTATTTGTAGGGGGAACACAGTTTTAGTTTTGGCAGAGGGCAGTTTGGGAGTTAGGAACCTGTGACATGGAATGACCTCTGATCACACGGTTGCATCCTACTCTACCTGCCCTGGGTGGCGGAGAGATCAGTCCAGGCTCTGAGCTTCTACTCTGGTCTCACCACATGGGTCCCGCTTTGTCCACTTAAGGTAGCTTCCCAGAAGCCACAGCAGCACAGCGGCATGCTCCCCAACCAGCTGGCTCTGGTTACAAATGCACCTTAATCTAATGTTAGCAGAATGACATTTCAATAGAGATTCCTTACTGTATTTTATCAGCGAACATGCTTGGTTGACGCAAACACAAACCCTTGTGATGCAACTGACAAACTCTAGTTTACACACAGTTTGAGAAAGCCTCCACAGCTAGCCACCCGAAGCGGTTTAATAGGATCCAAGTACGCTGCTCCCTTCCCTTTCCGTGCGGAACACCCCGACTACATCACAACTAAGCACAGTGCTCATGCATGTGACAGGGACTGGAGGTCTCTTCCTAGCTGAGGAAACCATGAGGAAAAATGCAAGTTTCTTAACACTCAAGAGATCGCTTATGGGACGTCAAGGCAATATGCATTTCTTGCCCTCTCATAATCCACGTAATTCTAAGGAGTCTGTATATCTGCCTGCAAAGTTCCCCGTGTGTGTGCTGGTGGTGGGGGTGGGGGAATTGTTTGTGTATGCAGGAGAAACAAGACTGTTAAGGCAGGGTCTTATATGCTTGCTTACTGCCGTGTTTGTTGATTTAAAACATCTCGTGTGGGCTTTTAGGAATAGTGTGACCATGTATGTCTGGTTGCTCTGTGGACTACAACAGACTGCTCTAGCAGGTAACAATCTCAGTCCCTAATTCATATGTTGCTTTGTTTAAAAAAAAACACAACAAACCCACATATAACCTCATTTTCCCAAAGTTGATTTCAAGAGCGTATGAAGCTAGTGATAGAATTAACTTTCATTTATTTATGGACTTTAGGGCTTTCTCCCTAGAAATTTGTTCCCCATTCCAGGGTTGAGGAAACTGAAGCAGGGCCGAGGGGAGCCAAGCTAGCCTTTGGCCCTATTGTCATCAGTCTTTCTCCCTTTTTTTGAGAAGATGCCTTGGTCTCTGCTCACATGGCCCTTAGGGCGTGTTGGCCCCTGGTGCTTCTGGCCAATATATGAGGCACAGGAATCTCTCCTTACCATCAATGCAGCCCCAGGCCTCAACTTGAGCACCTAACATTGCTTATCTGGAAGCCTCTCCCTGGGTGACTTACCCGTCCCTTATTCCTCTTTTTGACAAAACACCGGATTAAGGATAGAGGTCTCGTTTCCATTAGACACGTTTCATGTGTCTTTCTGGCTTCTTAGCACCATGACCCAAGAAGTAGCAGGCACGTCCCTCGTTTCCTTTCTCCACTGGCCCAGAAGCGTTTCTTTTCCTTCTCCATTTTCCCTAGTCCAGTGGATTATTCTGTTTTTTGATATGGCTAGCCTTGGTTTGTCTCCTGATTTTGAAAGAGGTATTTCTCCTCTGGTTAGGAATCTTTTCCTCCTCTGTGGCCTGCTTTTGAGAAGAAGAAGAGAAGCCAGAATGACACAGGCCAGGCAGCATTCCTTCTCCCCGTAATGACTCCAGGGTCCGAAGGAAGGAAGGAACAGTAAGTACAAAGATCAAGACAAAGGAAAAGATTCATCCTGAAATATATTAACGCTTAGCCCTCCCCGGCACACGCAGGCCTACCACACCGCACATGAACTTTCACCATCAAGCGAATGCTACCACACCGCACATGAACTTTCACCATCAAGCGAATGCTCGCTCCACGTGACCCTCAGGGCAGAGGAGAACTCTATCCCATGGGGCTTCCAAAATTGTAAATCTTTATGCGTCTCCTACAGAGCTGCTGGGGGTTCAAGCGGCCAGCCATTCATTAGCAGTCAGGCCATTAATAGCTGAGTCATCAGGGCTCTTCTCAATCTGCTAGGACTCCATATCTATAGAAGACTTGCTGAGAAGGTGGAAAAGAGAGTGTCCTCAAACTTACATGTAAAATAAAACTCATGAACTTGCCCTCCTCCATGAATCCTTCCGCTGACTTCTCTTTTCTCTATTTCTGTCTTAGCATCACCAAAGAACCAATCTACCAAGCCAAAGAATTGATACCGCCTTCAATTCTTACCCTTCTCTCTCAAACTCTCCACTCCTGCCAGCACCCACTCAGTTTCCATCTCCTTGAGTCATGGCACCCACACCGCTCCTCGTCAGCCTGCTGCCATTGCCTAAAACCAGTCTCTAACCCCCTCTGCTTTCCATGTCCTTGTTACTTCTTATAAAAGATTGCAAAGCATTGTATATGATTCAAACAGCATAAAAGTATTTTTTAAGGCAATGAGTCTCCCAGTATTTCCATATATCTGAATGAAAACAGTCCCATTTTATGTTTTTCACATTTCTAAATTTGTATTTTTTCATACTTAAAGAGTTAAACAGAGGAGCCTAGTGGTGTCGTGGTTACCAGTTGGGCTGCTAACTGCAAGGTCCAAGGTTGGAACCCACCAGCCTCTTGGTGGGAGAAAAAATGGACTTTTTCTTCTCCCATAAAGAGTTACAGTCGGGGAAGCACAGGGACATTCTACCTTGTTCTACAGGCTGCACTGACTCGATGGGGGTGAGTTTTTTGTTGGTTTGTTTTATACAGCTAAACATAAAAGTTAGGTCTTGCTCATACCAGTATAAGCTTATTTTTACATACTGTCCTACAAACTAAAATAACAAACAAAAGTACCTTGTATGTAGACATAGTTCTTTTTAATAGTTGTAAACCATTACAGTTGTCTAGCGACATCATAGCCTAATCAATCTTTTTGTATGTCCTCATCGATTTCTGTTGCATTCAATATGTGTACACATCTGTATTTCTACCCTGCTGCAAATATTCCAAAAGAATTATGAAATGTGAGTATTCATCTCCTAATAACATGAACATTCCCGGTGAGTGTGACACGAGAGCCCCTCATTACCATTCACTAGACTATTGAAAAATAATCCTATTTTCCTTATGAGCCAGTTCTCCCCACTTTGGTTCATCATTTCTCTACTTTCGTTTCTCATAGGCATGCTCTACATTTGAGAATACATCACCCCTTCTCTAAATTCTGGTTGTGAGCCATACATAAAAAAGAAGCAGAACCAAGCACATTTTCATATAAAACAGAAAACGATCTAGTTGGCCGAACTACCGCCTCCAGCCAGTCCTCTGCCAGTTCGTCCTACTGTGGTGGCGTTACTGTTTCTCTGATGATTGAAGTTTTACTATCTTTATTTAAAATAGAAGGAAGCTTAGCCCTCTCTACTTAAAATAGCAGCTTCCCTATCGGTGTTGAAACTCAGAGTGATCAAGTTACAGCAGTTTCGAGTCGAAGAACAGACTTGGAAGAAAGAAGATGGTCCATTTCTGAGGGATGCGTCACTGAAAGCCTCGTTCATAGCAGCAGAATATTGGCTCATATAGGACTGGAAGATGAGCCCTTCAGACCAAATACAACCAGAAAAGAGTAGGCTTCTCAGGTGATTCGAAGGGGAAACTGAAAACCAAGACAGGATCAGCAGTGGAAAACTCGGGCATGGTGCTAAAAATGAAGCTAGAAATCCCAAAATGTTGCAACACCAATGACTTCTTCATGGTAAATACCTGTTTTCTGCAACACAAATGGTGATCATATACGTGGATCTCACCAGATAGAACACGCAGGAGTCAAATTGACTACATTTGTGGGAAAAGACAATGGAGAAATGAAATATCATCAGCTAAAATAAAGCCAGGAGTCAATCGTGGAAAAGAATATCAACTGCTAATAGGCAAGGTAAAGTTGAAGAAAAGTAAAACAAGTCCATGAGAGCCAAACTATGACCTGGAGCAATATCCCACCTGAATTTAGGGACCATCTTTTTTAAAAATCATTTTATTGGGGGTTCATACAACTCTTATCACAATCCATACATATATCAATCAATTGTATAAAGCACATTTGTACACTTGTTACCCTCATCCTTCTCAAAACATTTGCTCTCCATGTAAGCCCCTGGCATTAGCCCCTCATTCTGCCCCCTCCCTCGCAGCTCCCCCCTCCCTCATGAACCCTTGATAATTTATAAATTACTATTTTTTCATATCTTACACTATCCAATGTCTCCCTTCACCCACTTTTCTGTTGTCCATCCCCCAGGGAGGAGGTTATATGTAGATCCTTATAATCGGTTCCCCCTCTCTACTGCACCCTCCCTCCACCCTCCTGGAATTGCCACTCTCACTACTGGTCCTGAAGGGCTCATCTGTACCGGATTCCCTGTGTTTCCAGTTCCTATTTGTACCAGTGTACATCCTCTGGTCTAGCCAGATTTGTAAGGGAGAATTGGGATCCTGATAGTGAGGAGGAGGAAGCATTTGGAATTAGAGAAAAGTTGTATGTTTCATCGCTGCTACACTGCACCCTGACTGGCTCGTTAGAGACCACCTTAAGAGTAGATTTGACCACGAATTTGAACATGAATGCCTGCAGACCAGACCAGTTGGAAGATGACATCAAGTACAGCATACCCAAAGAAATAAAAAAGTCATTAAAGATAGTACAGAGAAAAAAAGTCCAATAGTGGCTGTCAGAAGAGAGTCTAAAGCTTGCTTTTGAATGTACAGTAGCTAAAGTGAATGGAATAAATGATGAAAGAAAGAGCTGAACAGAAAATGTAAAAGGCAGCTTGAGAAGATAAAGTAAACATTATCATGAAATGTGTGAAAACCTGGAGCCTGAAAACCAAAAAGCAAGACTTCCTGCCACGAAGTCCATTCGGAGAGAGGTTTGATGAGGACTGAAGACCGAAGACCAAAGACTTCCATTTGGATTACAGTGCGATTGAAAGGAGAGCCAAATCTGCACAGGTGGGGCAAGCGACACCATCATGACAAATGGCAAAAAAGGTTGACATTGTCAAGGATTTCATTTTACTTGGATCCCTAATTAATGCTCATGGAAGCGGAAGTCAAGAAATGAAAGGATGTATCCTATTGGGCAAGTCTGGTGCAAAAGAATTCTTTAAACTTGTAAACAGCAAAGTTGGGCCAGACCCAAGTCACCGCATATGCATATAAATAAGACAATGAATAAGAAAACCACAGAGTAACTGATCCATTTGAATGACAGTGTTGGCAAATGTTCTTGAAAGTACCATGCCTGCCAGAAGAAGGAACAAATCTATCTTGGAGGAGTTCAGGAGAATACTCCTTAGAAGCAAAAAACGTAAGATGTCTCACATACTTTGAACAAATTATCCAGAGAGATCAGTCCCTGTAAAAAAACATCATGCTTGGTAACGTAGAAGGTCAATGAGAAAGAGGAAGACTCTCTAAGAGATGGATTGGCAAAGTGTGGGCCACAGTGAGCACTAACACAATAGGAGTCGTAAGGGCGGCACATGACCAGACCAGTAATGTGCTGTTCTTTTGAGCAGACGGTCCCTGTGATTGGAGCTGACATGACAGCCCTGGACACCCACAACGACTCCCTCCTGCATGGCCACCTACCCGGCCCTGGACTAATAATGGAATTTATTATTTTGCTTAGATCTTAGTTTGTTAGGTGGTGGGATTGCCTGTGATTTAGACCAGAATAAAATCAACTACTTGGTACTTAGATCTCCATAGCCTCAACGTAGTTGAAAACATTGTCAGAATTATGAAAATCAGAAAGTTAAAAACCATAATTATGCTGAATTTACTGTTCCAATCTGTTATGTTATTTTAGACTCTAAAATTTAAAGCCTTCGATATTTCTGTTAAATTGTTTACAATTAGACTCAGACAACAAATTAGAATAATTGAAGAGAGTCCCTGGGTGGTGCAAATGATTAAAGAGCTTGGCTAGTAATTAACTCAGAGGTTCCGTCAACCCAGTGGCAGCCACCACTAGGGCTGTTTAGATTGTCCTGAGTGACACTGTCCGAGGGAGTGTCACCAACATGACTGTCTATAATCAATTTTTTAGAGTATTTCAACATAAATCCATTCTTCTTATTAAAATATCTCTGTAGTTATTTGTAGCAGCAACAACAAAATATTATAAACCTAGCTTACCTGGATCAATATGTTTACAAAGCTAAAACCCTATGCTAATTTACTTTTTGAACTTTCTACGAAGTTCTGCTGTTGCTGTAAATAAGCATTGGCCCACTATGTGTGCAGTTCAAGCCCACTAGTTGCTCCTGGGGAAAAAGACAAGGCTGCCTGCTCCCATAAAGATTTAAAACCTCAGAAAACCGATAGCAGTCACTGTGGGAATTGACTTGATGGCAGTGGTTTGAATTTGGTTTTAATGTACAATGATCAGAGTTGCATTTTCACCCAGTTCCTAGACTCAAAATTTGTAGTCACATGGTTTTGTCTGCACATTCTGTTGTTTTTTTTTGTGGCTGGTGTTTTCTGTTTTGGTTTTTAATTTTTTAACGGTTTTATTGACAAATAATTTACATATCATATAATTCAATAATTGAAACATAGAAGAGTTCTGCACTCATCACCACAATCAATTTTAGAACATTTCCCTCTATCTTGTACTACTTATTAGCTTACCATTTCCCCTGGATCTCTCCAACTATAACCCCTAGCAACTATTCATCAAATTACGGTCTCTATAGATTGACCTATCTTGGATTTCATATAAAGGAAAATATACCCAAAAAAGCAGAAAACAAAAATCCAACAACAATAAAATAAATCAAGCAAAATTCTCAATTGAAAAGATGACAGAAAATAATAAAAACTAAAACAAATTTAAAATGAATCAAAAGGGAAGACAAATGATAAGGTGTTCAATTTTAACCTAATTGCATCTGCACATGTCCCCTTTCCAAAGCACTCTCTCTGATAGCAAAGCCATTCCCGTCCGTAGTGTATGCTCAGAGGGCTCATCAGTGACTTTGTAACCGAGTAGAGACCTTGCTAATGGATTTGGGGTTTTCACTTTCATCCACAGCCTTCTCCAAGTGCAGTGTTCAGAACTGAAGCTCTAATACTGTTTCCTCCGCTGCTCTTGGATTTTATTATGTATAATCCTTAGATCACACAGGCTGGTGTACTTCTTACATGTCAATTTAACTGACACCGAACTCAGATGGCAGCTTATTTTAAGAGAAGTCTTCAAGACTCCAGACACTATCCTTTCTGAAATTTGGGCACCATCTAATTTCTTTGCCATACTTTGCTCTAGCACCCATATCTTCAATGATTGCTTCATGAGGGCAAATATCAAGAAGGCCACATCATAGAATGAATTGTTAGATCAGGACTCCAATTAAATGTGAGCTGAATACCCATTCATATAGCTATGGTTTTCATATGTCCCTCGTCTACTTTAGAGATATATTTTTATTGGGAAACATTGTAATTATGGTACTATCTATGGATCTAATCTATTGATAGTATCATAATTTAGTTGACATTAAATAATTTTAAATGCTGTTTATAAAAGGAAAGAATACATGTATACAGCTTTTTAGACAAAAATACATAGATTGTTGACCTGTACAGATAAGAAATTCAAGTGATCGGCTACTAATTAGGCAAACAATGAAGGTTGGAGACAGGGCAACACCTCTGTAAGGCTCATTCACAAAGGCAGAGTCATGCCTGATAGGCATTTATAAAAAGGCAAAGTATTTTTTATAATCACTGCTTTTATCAATTTTACTGGTGTCTTAGCTACAATATTGTAATAACCCATATTTGTGGAACTATATCAATAAATTTCTTGAGAATAAAGTAGTTAAGGAAAAATATGTTAAGTAGTTTTCACCCTCTAACAATGTAAGATTTTATAAAGATTGTAGAAAAGCATTTTCTTGTTGGTAGTCATATGATCCAAGGAATTCTATATTTAATCCATCTACGAACTTATTTATCACATACGCTACTATGACTGAATTGATAATGCCCGTTCCTAGAGATCCTCCATGGTCTGGTATGGGAGAAGGTCCTTGGATGGGGGCGGAGGGTGGTCCCACCATGAGCTATCCTGGGTGACACCAACCCGAGAAGCACCAGGCCCAGTGACATTATGAAGGAGTATCTGACAATCTATGTCTAAAACAAACCAGCCACGGGAAACCTATGGGGCTCCTTTTACTGTCAGAGATATGGGGTCTCCGTGAGTTAAAATTAATCCCCGGTAACTGGTTTATGGGAATCTGTTTATGGGATACATGTCATTGAAACCAGGAGGAATGGATCCCATTCTTATTTCTGACTCTTACTTCCTGGGTGACTCTGAGAAACCTTCTAAATGTCTCTGGAAGGTGTTTACTCTGTCCTTAAACAGGAGGGGGAAAAAAAGTATTTTCTACTTGCTTATTTATGTTACAAAATTATAAAACTGGTCACAGGAAGAGTAGATACATATGGATTATTAGTTAAGCACTACACAGAATGTCAGCTGACCCTTCCCTTACCCGCGAAGCCATCCAGTCAGGGCCGACTCATAGCGACCCCTGTGGGTGTCCGCGATTGGAACCGTTTAGGGGAGTAGAAAGCCCGGTCTTTCTCCTAAGGAGCCGCTGGTGATTTTCCAGTTCCAACAATCATAATAATATGGTAAATGGATAAAATGGAAAAACACGAGGGATTCTTGTTTTTTTGTTTTTTTTTTTGTAATCTGGGGCTCTCGAGTTGGCTCTGAGTCCCAGTCACTCCGTGTCCAAAAGCAGGAAACGCTGCCTGGCCCGGCAGGGTCCCCACAGGTTTGAACCTATTGCTACAACTCCGGTGCCCAGCCGCCTCACTCAAGGTCTCCCTCTTTTTCACGCACCCCTCCTTTTCAAAGCATACAGTCATTTTCCAGGCAATATTCTCTCCTAATAACTTGTTCAACGTATATTAGCTGCAATTGCAACATCCTTAGTTTAAGGAGCATCTGATTGTATTTTCTTGAAGAAAGATTTATTGGTTCTTCTGGAACTTTCAAAACCCTTTGACAATACCTGTGAAAACTCGTCTATTCTTCATTCTTCCTTATTAACTTTCTAGCTTTTACATGTACATGAGGCAATATCATGACACATACACCTTAGTCCTCCACGTGATAAGACATCAAATGAGAGTCCATGAACTTTGTTATACATCCATGAACTTTGGTCAAACACAGATAAGCCCTGCCCTAGTTTTAGATGAAAATCTCCTGAATAACTCTTACAACATTCAAAGGCTTTCTATAGAGGTTATCAAAAAAAATCTCAGCGTAGGTAGAATAGCAAAGAAGTTACCTTTCTAGTACTTCACTAACTACCACTGAGGGGAAATGCTAAAACATTAGAAACCTGTTGAGATTTTTGAGATTGTGTCTTGGGGTGTCTTGCTAGACTCTTCAGGGCTTTTGTGGAAAAGTTGAGCAAGTTGAGTGGAGGATTTCATTTCCATATTTCCTATCATGGTTTGTCTATTTTAATATTGCATGTTATTATAAAACTCCTGAAGGAATCTTTTAAATTGTTAGAAATGTATTAAATTCACTCAGACGACCCAGAGAACCGTTTCTACTCAGAAATCCTGGGCTTGGTACATCTCCCTAAGATCTGACGTGTCACGCCAGAGTAGGTAATCGGAGAATGGGACTGGTGGGGCTGGGCTCGTCCCTCTGCCAGGGCTGGTGGGAAAACACACAGACACCATTGCACCACTGTCAGTACTTCTCACTGGCTCGCTTTCCATTTTCCATCATAGAATCAAAAAGAAATAAATCAGGAACCACAAAAGGAATAGGGCATTTTGTATATTTTCCTGTATGTTTCTTATACACAGGTCGTCTGTTTTACAATGCCTAAGAAACATTTCCCTTAGCTAGAAGCCATTGCCTATCAAGTACTTATATACAGGACAGGCTTTTGTACAATTTATAGCCAGCTGTTAGGTGCAAATGGTTGACTCCGATGGATGTTTTCCCCATGTGTGTCAAAGTAGAACCATGGTCCATAGTGTTTTCAACGGTTGATTTTCCAGACCTTTCTCCCAAGGCATCTCTCACACTCAGGACTCCCTGCCTTTGAGTATTCTCTGACCTCCCATCAGCCCTACGGGGATAGGTAGAACTGTTCCTGTGGGTTCCCGAGGCGATAACTCTTTACAGGAGTCTAAAGCCTCCTGAGGAGAAGCTGGTGGTTTTGACTGCTGACATTAGAGACAGCAGTCCAACACATAACCATCACACCACTGGAGCTCCAAAGGCATCTCTCGAACTTCCAACCTTTCATTTGGTACCCACTGCCATTGAGTGGATGCCAACTCATGGAAACCTACTATAAGGTTTCTACGGCTGTACATCTTGATGGGAACAGAAGGCCCATCTTTTCTCCAGTTCGAACCGCCCTTCCTGGGGTTGACACCCTAATATGTGCCAGTTAGTTAGTAGATGAGTGTTTCAACCATTCGTATCAACTAACCAAGAAAACGAAACCTACTACCATCAAGTCGTTTCTGATTCATCGTGGCCCAGAGCAGCGGAGAACTTGCTCCTCAGGGTTTCTGGACCCAATCTTCACAGAAGCACACTGCAACACCTTGCTCCTGCTGGTGGTGGGTTTGGACTCGGCCACTTTGCAGTTACCACTGAGATGTTTAGCTCCGGGGCCATCAGAGTTCCTTCTTCTACTACCTAGACACTCCCATAAGGAGTCCTGTGGGCACCCTGGGTTTCAGGTTGGGATGTTGTTAATGTCAAGGTCAGCATTTTGAAGCTATCAGCTGCTCTGCAGAAGAAATAAGAGGGTTACCACGCCCATAAAATTTACCGCCTCAGAAACATAAGAGGGCAGTTAGATCTAGGTGTCAGAATCGACTCGATGGTGTTGGGTTTGTTTTTGGTGAGGCATTCCTATCTACATGGCAATGAGCATTATACTTATATTTGAAGGTCTGAACCACACAGAGGAGCTAAAGAATCAGTCGGTGCTTACTATAAATCTCGATCCTCTTATTTTCATTAAAAGTGATGTTTTTCCAGTTTGGGTTCTATATACTTTTAATTGTTTATCTCCAGCTCTCTATGTGATTTTTTTTGGCCATCAAAGACAGGAATATATATGACTCATACATGCTCATTAAATAAAATTATTTTTCTCAATTTGGTAAATTTTTCTGTTTCTTTTTTTGTAATTACTGATTGCTACATAACGAATCATCAGAATACTCTTTAGTCCCTTCTCCCACCCACCCCAGTGATAAACGTGGTCTTCTTTATCCACTTAACAGGGAGTTGGAATCTATTCTGAAACACAATTCACTTCTTTAAAAATTACAATCATAAGGTTTTAAAAGCAAGTTAAAACAGAACACATAATAAGAATGACTCGTATGAATGTAAATAAGGATGCATATGAAAGGCATGATAAATTATTGAGTGTTAGCTTCCTTGGTCCTGCCATCATGACGATTTCCCCGTGTCCTACAATAAACATGTATTATTGTCATCATCAGTAAAAGGAAGTCAATGTTGCCAGGGAAGCTGATATACTCTTTAATGGCAGCAGCTACTTCTGTTCTCTGAATTCTTCCGAGTACAATTTAAATGAGAAGTGCTTTTATTCTTGCAAAAACTACTTGATTATTACACAGCATTTGCCACAAACAAGCAATTTAAAAAAGTGAGGTGATTACTTATTAGCAATTTTTAAAGCCCTCTCTACATTTCCCCCTTCGTTATACTATTGTTTCCATGTAAACACCTTTACAAGTTCTTATTTTTATAAAATGATTGATTGTATAACCACAGAATGTAGGATTAGAAGGGACCTCAATTATCATCTATATCATCAAATATCATCTGGAATCATCCAGCCTAAACTCCAAATCCCCCAGCAGGGGGGAGCCCTTTACTTTCCAAGCCCGTTCATCCTTGCAAACACCAGGCAAGGTTAACAGTGAAATTCATTTTTGCCTATTTGCATTTACTTAAATTTTTTTGTAGAATAAAGATACTTGAAGACAATGCCCACACAGAAGACTAGAGGCTGCGATTTCAAAGAAAGCAGTTACCACTATCTGATTGTGCTGACTTGACATGCATTGCCCTTCAAGGGCGTCCAGTTTTTCTGTTGGATGTCAGAGAAAATGTAATCCCCCATTCTAAAATAACAAAACCACTCCCATTATTTAACTTTTTAAATAAAAAAGAAGGAAGCAGTCAGCTACAAGTATAAAGAATACGTGCTGGTAGCCCATAGCAATTCTCTGAAAGAGAGGAGGGAGGACCACGCAGTGAGCGGTCCCTTAAGCAGTGCTAATCCGGGTCTGTTTTGACTTCTTCCTGGGCCTCTGTGCTTTCATTGAGCGTCTTAATACAGCACTTCTAATGGGCTGAGAATCACTACACTGCTGTCCTAAGAGAGTTTTAGAGCCTGATTAACAAGAAAGGAGACTGTGGCTTACATTAAAAACCCAAGCACCCCTGCTTCTGTAGATACCCAATTTAACACACAGAGGGACGCTTAATTGCCTCCATTTGGGTAAGAATGGCAAAGTTGCTGCTCATAGTGGGACTGAGGATTGAAGCTCTGCTGTGGACTGGAAAACCCCATTTTAATTGGAAATTAATCTCCCTATTATTTTTTTAAATTATGTTTTAAAATTTATCCCATCATAATTCTTTCAAAAGCAGTCTAAACCTTTAGCATTAATTTTATTGGCTTTGAGTACAATGAATTTAAACCTTTCTCTACAATCTTCATATGTACACAATATTTTTTTTTCAACTTCTTGGATGGGAACATGTATTTCTTAAAAAACAGGCTAGGAGTTTATAAAGGTTGAAACTAAGGTTTCAAGTTCATAAAAATAGATGCTTACACACAGATGTTAGTCGGAACATGGGGACAGAAAACAAGATTCAGTTAAACCTTTCTTGAGTCCATGCACTTTGTTTTCACCTCAGAGGCCCTTTTTTGGGGGGGTTTATTTTTGTACAACGGAGAACATTTGTCCTAACTCTCTTCAGAATGTTTGTCAATCGTCTAATCAGCTCTTGGCATGTTTCATACGCAGTTAAGTATGGTAACTCAAATAGAAGGAAAGAGAAGAAAAGTAAAAAAAAAATTCTACAAGTGGGAATTTGGGAGAGAGAAAAATACTGCAAACAAGTTTGCAAAATCAGTGTCATACTGATCAACTGACAGCAAAACTATCAGAGGCTCAGCTTCCTAACCCAGGGCTCGGGTGGAATCATTGACATCCCTATCATCTGATCCCACCAGGATTTGCCACATCCCTCCAGCATGTGCTCAGTATTTGGCGAGGCCTCGGGAAATAATCAAATAATCTCGTTTGAGGTGAAAACTGCCTTTTCCTGTCTTACCTCGGGGTTTTTTAAAATTGTGAAATATGTATTTCTAATGACAAATAAATGAAATGTTGTCTGGAAGCATGGTGTAGCATGGGTAGCAGTCTTCATGCCTGGTGCTCCTAGGTGGGGGCACCTGCGTGGAGGCAGACCCGCCTGGAGATGGAGAGAGGAGCGGGGTCTCAGTTCCTTAGACCGTCGGCAATATGTGTTCGCCAATGGTTTTAGACGACCCCGTGAAAAGGGGCAGCGACCCACAGGTTGAGAACCGCTGCTCTAAGGCATCACCCCATTGGCCTTCTCCTCTTCCCCACTCCCTCTTCATGTATCCGTAGAAAGAGCGCAGTGGTAACTCCTTTAGGTCACTTTAAAAGATCTCACTTCAGAAAGGCTTATTTGTCTCCTTGTTCTACATAATTTGGTGGATACATAGATATTCGTTAAGAAGAATTATACAATTGTAAATCCGTTTCTAAAGAGGCATTAAATAATGTTTCTGAGAGTTAGAAGATTTCAGAGCATGAATTTTCTTTCTAATTCTCATTAGATGTATGCAGAACGGTGTCATGGAAATTGAAAACCTTGAAACCCAAAAGCAGTAAGAACAGCCCCACTGTTCTTGGTCACTTCTGGACAGTTTTACTTTTTTGTTTATTTGTTTTACTTTTATTGGGGGCTTTTACATCTCATCACAATCCATACATTCATCCAGTGTGTCAAGCACATTTGCACATATGCTGCCACCATCATTTTCAAAGCAATCTCTTCCCACTTGAGCCCCTGATATCAGCTCCCCATTTCTTCTCCCTCCCTCCCCCACCTGCCCTCCCTCATGAAAACGTGGTAAGTTACAGGTAATTATTTTCATGTCTTACATCGTCCTCCATCGCCCTTCACCCACGTTTTCATTATTGGTCCCCTTAGGAAAGGGTTCTAGGTTGATTCTTGTGATTCATTCCTCCTTTCTCTCCCCCACCCTCCCCTGATCCTCCTGGTATCTCTACTCTCCTTGTTGGCCCTGAGGGGTTTATCTCTCCTGGATTCCCTGTGTTGCAGGCTCTTATCTGTAGCAGTGTGCATGTTCTGGTCTAATCCAATTTGTAAGGTAGAATTGAGGTCATGATAGTGGGGTGAAGGAAGCACCAAAGAACGAGAGGAAAGTTGTGTGTTTCATCAGTGTTAGACTGCACCCTGACTGGCTCTTCTCTTCCCTGTGACCCCTCTGTGAGGAGATGTCCTATTGTCTACAGAAGGGCACTGGGTCTCTACTCCATGCCCCCTCCCCCCATTCACCTTGGGTGTGGTTTTATTCTGGACATCGGGTTTTTAAGTTAGAGCTGGGTACATGTCTCTGCTCAGTATAATACTGTGGTTATTATATATAAAAAGCAAATATGTTGGGAATAAACTATCTTATAGAAGGATATTTCTTGGCCTCCTAGCACATTGGACTTAACACTTATAATTCAACATTTAGCTCAGTTTTCCACCTTCTGGGGAAAAAGGGTACTTAAAAATAAAAGTGAATGCCTTTCCACCTCCCTCCCAGGTAATTTAAAACAAACAGCTCCTCTAAGCACCAAAGATGAAGAAGCTCAGTCCAGGAAAATCTTTAATAAAATTAAATGGATTCACTGATTCTGATTCAAGGAGATGGAGCCCTAGTGAGGCTGTTGGGTACAGAGTGTTGAACTGCTAACAGCAAGGTGGGACGTTCAAACCCACCAGGAGAAAGATGAAACCATCCAGTCCTGCACATCTGTTGAGGCTTGGAATCCATCTATAGGGTGGTCCTGAGTAGGAATCCCCTCAGGGCAGTGCAGTAACACCAATGGCACCGCCCAGGCACCTGGGCACAATCATATGCCTAAGTGTGTCCCGGAGTATCAGATTGTGCAAGTGAGTATTTCCACACTCATTTCCATGAGCATAATATATTTCCCCAGGAGACACATATAATTGTCATTAAAGGCAAGCTTTCCCTCTAGCAGCTGTGCAGGCTGCCCGGACTGGGGAGTCATGCTAAGCCAGGATGCAGGGAAGGGAGGGTGGGGATGGGGACCACGGCCCATGGGATACAGTTAATAATGTAAGTTGGACTCAAGGGAGAAGAAGCTTGTATTTGGTTTGCAAAAGACAAAAGTTCTGCCCTCTTCCTCTTGGCCTCAAAAACAAATCAGTCGGATTGTTCCCTAGTCTCCTTTTGTCAGACATACGCTGTTACGCCTCTGCACAGTGAGAGCCAGTAGAAATGCTTTTGTTTTATTTTATTACTTTTTAAAATCATTTTACTGGGGGCTCATTCAACTCTTGTCACAATCCATACATGCATCCATTGTGTCAAGCACATCTGTACATTTGTTGCCCTCATCATTCTCAAAACATTTGCTTTCTACTTGAGTCCTTGGTATCAGCGCCTCATTTCCCCCCCTTCCTCCCTCCCCTCCCTCATGACCCTTGATAATTTATAAATCAGTATTATTTTGTCATGTCTTACACTGTCCAATGTCTCCCTTTACCCACTTTTCTGTTGTACATACACCAGGGAGGGGGTTATATGTAGATCCTTGTGACCGGTTCCCCCTTTCCACCCCACCCTCTCTCTACCCTCCCAGGATCGCCACTCTCACCACTGGTCCTGAAGGGATTATCTGTCCTAGATTCCCTTTGAAATGTTTTTAAATCTACATAGTAAGCGTGATTAGAAACATTTTTAAAACATTACTTTTTGTATAGCACATCAGGATCACAGCTACAGATACTTTTCTTTAAATATATATTCACTTTGTGCTGTAATAGGAAGCCTGGTGGCACAATGCTTTGTGTACTGGGCTGCTAACCACAAGTTCAGCAGTTCAAACCCACCGTCTGTTTCATAGGAAAAAGAGAAGGCTTTCTGCTTCTATAAATATTAACAGCCTTGGACACCCACAGGAGTAGTTCTAGCTGTCCATCGGGTTGCTATGAGTCATATATGACCCAATGGCAGTGATTTTAAAAAAATGGATACACAAATAATGTTCATGAAATTACGTACATCATCAATCATCAAGACAGCCCGCAGAGCAGTGCTTCAAATCACCATGTCCTTGTTCCTGCTCATTCCTGGAGAGCAGCTGTTCTAAACTGGACCAAGCGTCAGAATCTGATGCAGGGATTATTAAAATTCTGTTTGCCAAGTCCCACCCTGGAGCATCTGATTCAGTAGATCTGGCCCAACAAATGGCACCTCTAGGTTCCAGATTGATGGGGAGGCTACTGGGCCAGGGATTGCTCTCAGAACCACTACCAATGGCCCCCTGTCTTTAGAGCATCCAAAGTTACACACGGACAAAGAATACCAACCGATGCAGAGAATGATCGCAATCAAATACACGTTGGAAGGGAAGGGAGTTCAGGGAAGGGAGGGTGGAGTTATTGCTACAAATACACTTTACAGGGGAAGAATCTTGAAGGGAGCCCTTTAGCATGAAAGGATGGTGATGACAATGCTTTGAATGAGCCACAAACTTGGCTGCATTTTCCTCTGACATAACATTTGCCAGCTATTATTAAATGAGAGTCTTGTACAGACATTTGGACAACTATTAGGAGGTATTAGTTTAAATATTTACCTTCCATTACTTAATACCGTTTACTATCTGCAGCCCTAGACTCTCATCGTCCTATTTACTCACCAAGAAGAAGCCAAGAGGCTCTTCAGAGAAAGTCAACCTGTTGATTCCAGCTCGGACGTGGGTGGCTGCTCTGCCCTACAGCTGAACATCTCACTCACTCACCGGAGGCTCTTTCCTCCCATCCATCCATTTCATTTCACTTCTCCTACATTATTTAAGAAGTCATAAAGTGAAGCAAGTATCACTGAGAAAATTATGGTACCGGAAAGCCATTTCCTTGGGGCGCTTCTCCAGTGCTCAGAAGTCTAATGGTGCCTGTTTGAACGAATCCGTTTGCTCCCACATTTCATTTCAGATGGTTTAGTTATAATTCCCAAAGCACAACTATTTAACATTCTGAATCTTCCCTAAATTCCTTTGATTTTGTTTGGCAATATACTTGCTCAAGCCAAGCTTCTAGGCACTAGTCACTGCTGCATATTTTGTCATCCAAATGAATTCTTGATTATTTAGGAATGCTCATAGGGGGTGTTGAAATAAAAGAAAACCAAATTAATCACAGTATATGCGCTTCCATTGGGCTTTCAAGAATAGGACAGCTTTTAAGGGTTAGGCTTTCAGGAGATTGAAACTAGAAGTCAAGAACAGTTTGATTTTTTTTTAAAAGAATCTTCTTTTTATAGCAAATGAGAAGATTTAAAAACAAGTTGGGAGCACTGGCATCCGAGTAAGAGGTCAGTTGAAATCGTTCATCCTAAAATCTTCGGTGACATAAGTGAGGGTGCCATTAATCCTAATCAAAACAGAGTCTAAGATGAAAACAAACAGAAAAATCACGACACAATAGACAAGAAAATACTGCAAGTTAATTAGCCAGCAGGATGCTTTTCATTTGGACGTAGGCTGCTTGTGGTGCTATGCGAATCCATGGTTTCCAGAAAACCCCTTCTAGTGCAGTCCAACAATTAACATCATGAGCTGCCTTTGTACCCTTTTACACAACCTCCTGCCTTTAAAATAGGCCTGTCACTAATGCCTGACAGCCGCATGCCATTCACCTCACTGCAGAGCCATCTGCTGAGCGGTCTGAGCCCTGACTCTGGTGAAGGACTGGTAACGAATTTCTTGGATCGATCTCCTCTTTAGGTCTTTCAGACACTAGTGTTCATAGAAATGCTTCGGATCCACGGAACCTAGGCTGTATTCCCCAACAGATGCTGCATTGGTGGGCTTGTCAGGGTTCAAGGGCACCAAATGTTCTACACGACCCTCTATCCTCCTGGGGACAGAACAACAGGCAGGCGGGCTCCTGGAATCCAAGGAAACAGCGTCATACCTGTCATTTGTTCTTTGAGTTCTAAAATCTCATTCGGCTCCTATCCTAGAACGGTGGCACACAAACCCATTCTCCACCACTTCCGGAACCACGGGCTCCCATCGGAGGAAAGATGAGGAGCCAAAGGGACTGGGAGAAGTCGTCAAACTTGTTTTATAAGCCAGTGCCAAATAATGCCAATCTCCAAACATATGTTTTCTCAAGCAAATGCTCCCTCAGCAAACACCAGGCATCAAATGAATACCCATTCAATGCCTTCCCCCTTGTTTGACACCATCTCCATGTCCCTGGTAGAGGGGTAACTAGCGGGCACAGCATCCTTTCTTCACTCTTCATTCCAGGGCAGACACCGAGCGCCATATGCAAAGCAGTATCACAGCTTTCAGTAAAAATAGACTTTGAACTCTTCTTGTAAGTTTGAAAAATAAAAATCCAACAGCTGGCAATAAACCACAAGCCAAAGCATTGTCTTCATGGGCTTCCCACTCACACTAACTAACCTACAGCTCAGAAGGGAGCTGCCCCAGGGCTTCCGAGGCTGTACGCTTTTAAAAATCATTTTCCTGGGGGCTCATACAACTCTGATCACAATCCATCTATCCACCCATTGAGTCAAGCACATTCGTACAGTTGTTGCCATCATCATTCTCAAACCATTTGCATTCTACTTGAGCCCTTGGTATCAGCACCTCATTTTTTCCCTCCCTTCACACCCCTCCCTCCCTCCCTCCCTCTCTCATGAACCCTTGATAATTTATAAATTATTACTATTTTGTCATGTCTTACACTGTCTGACATCTTTTCCTTCACCCACTTTTCTGTTGTCCACCCCCAGAGAGGGGGTTATAGGTAGATCATTGTAATTGGTTCCCCATTTCAATACCACCTTCTCTCCACCCTTCCAGAATCGCCACTTTCACCACTGGTCCTAAGGGGTTCATCTGTCCTGGATTCCTGGTGTTTCCATTTCCTATCTGTACCAGTGTACATCCTCAGGTCGAGTGAGATTTGTAAGATAGAATTGGGATCATGATAGTGGTGGTGTGTGTGGGTGTGTGGGTGTAGGAAGCATTTAAGAACTAGAGGAAAGAGGAATGTTTCATTGTTGCTACATGGTACCCTGACTGGCTTGTCTCCTCCCCATGACCCAGACCCAATCCCAACTACTTGGGCAGCCGCCCCTTCCCCCAGAAGAATTTATTTCAGAGGACAGCAGTGAAGTTATATCTCAGGGAGAGGGACATGTCTGACCAGAGCACACAGGAGCGAATGAAGGGAGAGGAAGAGAGAGGGAGCACATCCTGGCCCACCAACCCTTGAGAACAATATCCCTGCTCAGAGCAGCCAATGCACAGAAAGGACGATAGAACCGGCCCCACTATGAGACACAACAACCCTCACTGACCCATAGCCCTACAGGGAACAACACTGGAGACACAGTGTAGGAACTGTGCCTGATCTGATCCCACCACACTGAGGTAAAACACTAAGGGCGTGCAACAGAACAGCAAGGGGAACAGAGGAAGGAAGTCCCCAGGGAATACCAAAAATAGGCATTGGGGCCAGGGCTTGGCACCCCATCAGACTCAACTAGAAAACACTCCTAAAAGTCAACAAAAAGACCTTCAACTATTTTTTGTCACTGTTTAGTTGTAATGTTGTTGTTGTTTTGTTTTCTTTTGTTGCTTTGTTTTGCTCTGTCTTGTTTTCATGCATATTATTATCTCTGTAGGTCTATCTAGATTAGATAGGCGGGATAAACCATCTGGAGGAGAAAACAATGCGACCAGCAGTTCCAGGGGGGCATGGGAGAGGGGGAAGTTGGGGAAAAGGTAGTGGTGTTAACAAAACCAAGGACAAGGGGAACAACAAGTGATCCAAAATCAGCGGTGAAGAGGGTGTAAGAGGACTGGTAGGGCATGGCTAAGGGCAATGTAACCAAGAGGAATTACTGAAACCCAAATGAAGGCTGAGCATGATAGTGGGACAAAAGGATAGTGAAGGGAAACAGAGAAAAGAACTAGGAGGCAAAGGGCATTTATAGAGATCTAAATGCAGGTATGTACATATGTAAATATATATATGATGGTGGGGAAATAGATCTATGTGCCTATATTTATAGGTTTAGTATTAAGGTGGCAGAAGGACATTGGGCCTCTACTTACGTACTCCCTCAATGCAAGAATACTTTCTTCTATTAAATTGGCATTCTATGATGCTAAGCCTCCTGACACAACCGCTGAAAACAAAGCGGGTAAACAAGCAAATGTGATGAAGAAAGCTGATGGTGCCCGGCTATCAAAAGAGAGTGTCTGGGGTCATAAAGGCTTGAAGGTAAACAACCGGCCAGCTAGCTCAGAAGCAACAAAGCCCACGTGGAAGAACACACCAGCCCGTGTGATCACGTGATTCCGAAGGGTCAGTTATCAGGCATCAAAGAACCAAAAATCATGTCATTGGGTGCACACCTCCATGATACAATCACTGAGGATAAACGAGTGCATACGCAAATGTGTCTAAGAAAGCTGATGGTGCCCAGCTATCTAAAGAGATAGCATCTGGAGTCTTAAAGGCTTGAAGGTAAACAAGCAAACATCCAGCTCAGAAGCAACAAAGCCCACATGGAAGAAGCACAACAGTCTGTGCAGTCATGAGGTGTCGAAGGGATCCCGTATAAGGCATCATCAGAACAAAAAAAATCTTACCATAGTGAATGAAGGGGTAAGTGCAGAGTGGAGACCCAAAGCCCATTTGTCGGCCACTGGAGATCCCCTTGCAGAGGGGTCTAAGGGAGGAGATGAGTCAGTCAGGGTGCAATGTAGCACCAATGAAGAATACAGCTTTCCTGTAGTTCCTAAATGCTTCCTCCTCCTCCCCCTCTCCTCCCACTATCATGATCCGAATTCTACCTTGCAAGTCTGGATAGAACAGAGGATGTACACTGGTGCAGATAGTCAAAGTTTTAGTGGAGAGCAAATGCTTTGAAAATGATGAGGACAATGAATGTACAGATGAGTTTACACAATTGATGTATGTATGTATGGATAGTGATAGTAGTTGTATGAGCCCCTAATAAAACATTTTTTAAAAGATTTTTTTGCCAATTATGTTCATTTAACAAAAATGTACTCTATGTGTTTTAATAAAGACTGACCATTTTTTGTTTGCTTGTTCATTCCAGGTTTTACATGTTATACCAGGCACCTGCTTTGTAGATCTTCCTGAAATATGAAAGACAATCTGGAATTGATGCTAACTTCTGTAGCCTCTTGTGTAATTATGGTGCACTAAAAAGAAAAACAATCTAATTTTACATTTTTGAGACCCCATATGGGAAAGAGTAAAAAGTATCATTTTGGAGTGAATTCGTTTCCTAGAGCTTCAATAGCCAGTTGCCAAAATCTAGGTGGTTTTAAAGACTATGGATCCACTATTCTAGAGGTTGGAAGTCTGAGATCAGAATGCCTGCTAGCCCTGTTGATTACTCTGAGATTGAGTCCTTTCTACCCTCTTGCTTCATTTCTGGTGGTGGGAGGCACGTAGATGCATCATTTCACCCCAAACTCCATTTTCGCATAGTTCCTGTCTTTCCATGTGTGTCTTTACGTTTTTTCCTCCTTTTAAAAAATAAAGACACCAGCCATATTGAATCAGGATCTATATTTATGTTGATTTAACTAATAATACCTTCAAAGACTATTCCAAGCAATACTCACATGGACTGAGGGTTAGGATGTCAACATAACTCTTTGGGTGACTCAGTTCAATCCCTAGCACTGAGAAAGAGAAAAGCTCAACAATTTCCCATCATTTTTAGTACTGATGCTAACAGTAAAGTACATTGTTATGCAAATTAAAGTCCTAATTTGACCATTCCTCATACTCTGAGCCTTCTCAATGGGAACAGTCACAACAACAACTACTTCACTGCTATCGAGTCAACGCTGACTTACAGGGATTCTCCTGTGGGTTTCCAAGACTGTAACTGCTTACCAGAGTAGATAGCTCAGTCTTTTCCCCACAGAGCTGCTGGTGGTTTTGAACTGCTGACCATGTGGACCACAGTCCAACACATAACCTGATGAGTGGTTACACTTTCAGCTGTAATCCTGAGGGTCAGCAGTTCAAAACCACTCGTCATTCCACGGGAAAAAAGATGAGATTTTCTACTCATATAAAGAGTTACAGGGTTGGGGATTTACAGGAGCAATTCTACCCTGTCCTATAGGGTTGCCTTAAAGGCAGTGAACTTGGATTGGAGTTTTGGAATAGCGTGTGTGGAGCACCTTGTGGTGATATGCACCGATGTCAAGATTTTCACAGAGGAGGCCTCTGCCCTAGTGCCACATGAGACAGGGACAGCCCTACATAGAACTTGGTTACACGTGAAGAACTGCCTCTCTTCTTTAGCTTTCGTTTACTTTAAAAAATAGAAAATGGAACTCTCTGCTTCTGTTATTTATTATTTATAGTCTTGGAAACCCTATGTAACATCTATCTGAGTCAGCATCAACTTGATAGCAGTGAGTTTGGTTTGGGGTTTATATACTAAGGACTTTTGGTGAAAGAAGCACAAACTGCAGGAAAATGCTATTTTCTAAGTTAAAAAATAATGATTGGAACCAACAGGGAATGATATCATCTGTGATACAAAGTATAATTCTCTAAATAAGGTTTATTATGAAATGTCAAAAAATAGATGTTAATACTTGAAAGGAAATTGGAACAGAATAGAATTTCCCCAACAAGTACAACTTGTCTCAGCAATTTACAACGCAATATACTACCAACTCTTTACTTGTTTCGTTTTGGTATATTTCTGCAAAAAAATTAAATCTTCCCTCCTTCTGTCACTCACTCCGCAAACATGTCTTGTGTGTCTGCGTTGTGTCTAGTGTGAATGATACAAAATAGAGTGGCTGTAGACCCTGCCTTTGAAGACCTCACGCGGCTGGGACAGGCAGACCTGCAAACAAGGAAGAGGGTGCGATCCAATGTAAACCCGCGCAGGTGTCGGGGAGCTCTCCGTGCAGGCTGGAAAGAAGGGAGTGATGGGGTTTCGCGGACACTGGAAGGAGTGAGCGAGGGTGCGGGGTAAGAAAGATAGCATGGCGGGAGACGTCATGTTCAGAGAGAGAGCAGCGTGCTGTGTATCAGGGATGTCAAGAAGACAGGCTGACGAGGCAGATCGAGGCCAGAGCCCTTTGAGATACTTTTTAACGCAAAGTTTTAGAGGTGGAATTCTGTGGTGTGTTTTAATTGTTAGCCCATGTTCATTTTTTTGTGATTAAAATATACGTCAAAGAAAAAAGGGTGCTATTTTGGGCTATGCTTATTATTTACAGCCTAAATATATATTTTACAAAAACTTTAGTCATCAGTGTTCAACTTTATAATTTTTCATTGAATGCCTACTGTTCTTTATATTAGCTGTACACAAGTAAATATTTTTAACTTCCGTAAGCAAGACACAAAAATAAAACAAACAAATATAAAGCCTCTTTCAACAGTGGTGATCTTTGTTTTGACTCACTGGAAAAAGACAAAAGGACCCCCTATATAAGTCCCTAGCAGCACAGGGACGAAGCAATGACGAGGCATGGGGTAGCGCACAGCGACTCCAGATAGACTGTGTCTCTCACTAGCTCCTCGGGTGCTGGGGAAATGGCGGGTGAGGAAGGGAAGTGAGAGTGGCCATCAAGGCGGTGAACTTCAAGAACTGAAGACTCCTGGAAGCAAATGCCTTCCTTCACATACACACATTTTGAGTTCTCTTGGATCAGGCTGATTCCATGTTATCCACACATGACGGGAGCATGTACCCTGCATGAGACAGGGACTGTGGGAAGGCACCCAGACAACCTCGGTCTCTTGTTGCCTTTGCCCAACCCCCAATTAGGTCAAAGATCCATTTCAAGTTAGTCATTTCTCACTCAGTTGAACATGAGTTTTAAATCCCTAGTGGCAGCCCGGTGTGGGGAATTCCTGCCTGAAGAAGTGGAGTACCTCGAGGCCTTTAGTTCACACCATCTTTCTGCAGTTATTCCACCAAGCTGTTCCTTCCCTCTCCTTCCAGAGCTTGCCTCTCCTGACAACACTCTGCAGATGCTTGGAATCTTAAGGCTATTTTCTGGGGTCCATCTCCCCAATCCAAGTGCTTCCTCTGGACAGAATCCTAGTACTCTCTCCATGAATGGAGAGGGACTGGGTTTGTCTCCAAACCGGCCCTACCTATCGATGCCTGGCAAATTTGGGGCAAAATGTCCCCACACCATAGGGGTCACAGCCTAAATCTGTGGGGTGAGAGGCAGTTTTTTAAATATGCCAATGATTTGAAGAAAATAAATAGGGAAAACTCTGCTACTGGCATCATTTACACAATCTAGACCTCTGGTGGCAATTACTGTGGGCTGCTAACCACAAGGTGAATGGTTCAAAGCCACCAGCTGCTCTGCCAGAAGCAGGTGAAACGGTCTGTTCTCACAAAGAATTGCAGTCATAGAAATCTGACAGAGGGTTTGTATTCATCTGACTATACCCTGTGGTAGTGTGTTCAGTTCAATGGGTAAAAAACTAATAAAGAAAAATGAAACAAACCCAAACTTGGGGGTTACCTTTTTAAAAAGCAATGCTAATGACAACGTCCTTTTGGAGCTATTTATATAAAGCTACAAATATGTGTTTCGGTATATATAAGTGGACCTGAAAACGATTGTAATTAGGATTGCCTTTATAGAGCTAACCCACAGTTTCGGTTCTACTTGCTTTCCCTGTATTTCCCAAGTAGATTCCAAGTTGACTCCACGGCACACAGAACACATGCTCATTTGACATGTCATATCTATACTACACATATATACAAAAACATCCTAACTTTTAGACAACTCATGCTTGTGGGTATGGCTTTGATCTTATTTTCAAGGGCTCATGTGCTTGTGGTGACAAACTGAAATGCAGTGGTGTCCTGAGGTCCACTGGTGTCCAGTAGCAGTGGTTGGTGATACATGTCTGCCCCAAAGCCTCCCTCTGTGAATCACTTTTCGAAAATAGTTTTATTGTGATATAATTAACAGGACATACAATTCAGTAGTTCAATCATATTTAAAAGGCCTGTGCAAGCAACACTACAGTCAAGATTGGAACATATTCATCCTTCCGTAGCCATTGCTCTTGACTCCCCATTTCTCCCCACCCTCCCCTGCCGTGCCCTCAGGTCATTCCGAATCCAGTTACTATCTCGCAGACCCACCCATCCTGACTTCCCCGTACAAAGAACAAGCAAACAGGCAGAACAATACAATACAAAGGACAAAAAATGAAAATGTAGCCCAGCAACAATACTCAAGTGAAACACAGAAAAACCCGCAATTGGAAAGAAAGCAGAGAATACTAAAAAGCTAGAATGATTTCAAAATGGGTCAAAAGGGAGAGCAAATGACAGGGCATTACATTGCATCAGTCAGGGCAACCTAACTAATACGCTAGACTCCTCTTTCCAGGACTCTTTGACTGCCACCGAGGCTATTCACATTCCCAGACAAGGTAGGGACTCCGCAAATGGATTTTGCTTCTCCACTATCATCCATAGCATTCCACAAACCATGTCTAGAACTGAGGTTCTGGTACTGTGTCCCTCTCTGAGTTTGGACTTTATTATTTATAATCCTTGGGCCACACAGGCTGGTGTCCTTCGTCTGGGGGCACTTAGCTAACTCCTCACACAGAGGGCTGGCTTCTTGTAGTGACATCCCTTTGACCACCTGAAAATCAGGATTATCCATCATCCAAGAGAGCTGCTTAGTGACACATCACTGATTGTGAATATCATTAATGTGGTAAATTATTTTGTTGTGAAGGTCACTTGATTACTGGTGCTCAATTCTGTTTACAGTTACACACACTTTCTGTTACTCCTACCGCACCTGTTTGTTTTAAAAGGAAGGGAGTTGGAAAACTATCTCATAATATGAAAACTAAAATACATTATCATCACGTGGAAAACAAAACTTGTGATAGAGCATCAAATCAAGTTCATAGCAACCCAACAGGCTGGAATAGGATTGCCGCAGAGGGCTCCCAGGGATATCAATCTTTAGAATATCTGCCTGCCATACTTTTTGCGCACAGAGCACCTGGTAGTTTTGAAGCACGACCTTGAGGTTCGCAGCTGAGTGTTCAACGACTCTTCCGCCAGGGCTCCTTCATCTTGGCCTTCACAGATCTTAAAGCCTTTCCTCAGCGGATCACACTTTAACAAGAAGTTTCTGTACCACCTAGTGGTTTTCTCACCGCTCCTCCCTCCCCACCCCTAACCAGGATGTTTCCATCCTTGCCTCCTAACCTATTCTGACACCTCTCCCTTAATATAGGCGACGCCTACACGCTCCCTGTGAAATCCAAACCACTCTTCAGAGTGGGTTTCAGCTTGAAGATCTGATCTGTCAGACTCTGTTGCAAGCACCTTATATCTATAAACTTTTCAAATTGTCATAGCAATTATTAAAGGATATTATCTTCCTTATAGAATCTTAGAACAGAACTCAAGTAACAATCTTAAAATCGTGTAGCTCTTTGGGTAAAGCTGGTATTTGAACTCATGCAGCCTGCCACCAAGTCCATGGCCATAACCACTGTGCAGCTCTACCTCACTGGGAGCCAGTGCTCAGAGAACTTGATAGATGGGCCACAGTCGCAGCGCATGTCCATGACTTTCCACTTATTCCTACATCACTCACTTGCTCTACGCTGCCTGATGGAAGCTGCGGTGAGTTGTCTTGTATCCTTATTAACTGTTTGCTTTGTCACTTCAGAGGCTGGAATCATGTGCTCTGTACCCTCTGGATAAAAACCAGTTGCCACTGATTCTGCTCTGGCTCCTGGCAACCCCACGGATATCAGGATTGGGCTGTGATGCCTACATTTTTGATGACCAGTTTTTTGAAAGTGATTACTGGGCTTTCTCCTGAGGTACCTTGGGTGAACTTGAATTTCCAACCTTGTGGGGTTAGTCACCCAGTAGGTTCCCCATGCCACCCAGGAACTCCATCCTCCACTTAGTTTACTCACTGCCGTGGAGAGTCAAGCTAACTCTTAGTGACTCCCCATGGGTTGCTGAATCTGTAACTGTTTACAGGAGTAGAAAGCCCAGCCTTTCTCCCTTGGAGCTGTTGGTGGCTTTGAACTGCTGATCATGTGGAACATGGCCCAACCACTACACAACCAGGGCTCCTTAAGGTGCATTTTTTCAATAGTACAAAATGATCTCACTAAATACCTTCCTCATTCATCTTCATGTCCTCCCTAAGCATCCCAGATGTTGAACATATACAAAACACACCCTCATGTATCCTTAACTGATCCTAAGTAAGATGCATAAATTTGGGTTTTCTTTTACAAGAAGAAGCAACTAATTATTAGAAAGAAAAAAAGATATATATGTTTTTAAAAAAAAAACTGTTAGGGCTTGAGCCCTGGCATCAGCTCCTAAGACGATGACAACATAGGTACAGATGTGTTTGACAAAATGGATATATGTATGGATCATGATGAGAGCTGTAAGAGTCCCTAATTAAAAAAGAAAGAAAGGAGGGAGGGGAAAAAAAAGAGGACCTGATGCAGAGGGCTTAAGTGGAGAGCAAATGCTTTGAAAATGATTAGGGCAAAGAATGTACAGATGTGTTTTATACAATTGATGTATGTATAGATTGTGATAAGAGTTGTATGAGCCCCTAATAAAATGTTAAAAAAAAGAAAGAAAGAAAAAAGAAGTCCAAAGTAAAAAAAAAAAAGAAAAGCAAACATAAAACTATTATGGAAGCACAATCATTGAAACCAGTGGCTCAACCTGTGGGTCGCAACCCTTTTGGAGGTCGATGGACTCTTTCACAGGGCCTCCCCAATTCATAACAGTAGCAAAATAACAGTGATGAAGTAGCATCAAAAATAACTTTATGGCTGGGGGTCACCACAACCCAAGGAACTGTATGAAAATGTGGCAGCGTGAGCAAGGTGGAGGACCAGGGAACTAAACCTTGAGTCACTACTACTGGCTTGCACTACACCCCCCCCTTTCCCTTTAAAATATGCTAAGTAACTTGCCTTCCTTTTGTTCTCTTTAATGAATGCAATTGTCTCATCAGGGTTACAGAGACTGGGAACCTGGATGGAATTTCTTGGCACTCTGCTAGGGTCTGTCTCCCACGTTGTCTTGCTTTTCCCTCGAAACTGTGCTTTACGTGAATTAGGTGTCAATTTACCATTTCTTCCAGTTCCTCGGAGCAGGTGGCCACTGCCCCTTCTGGGGAAGCGCACAGGCCGGCCCAGGAACTCACCGCAGTGGAGCTCAAGTCCACCGCTTCCAAGGAGCTGAACGAACAGGCCCGAACAAGCACCGCTGGAGAGAATTTCCAAATTCAATTATATTCCTTGCTGAGGTAAATACACACACCCCAAACAGGCAGTTTCAGCTTGTGGGCGTCAAATGAAACCCGAAGTGTATCAAGGAGTATGGATTTCCTTTTTAATTTGAATTTGGGAACATTTGGATTACGTGAATGCCTACGTCCAGCTTTGATGGGCCAGCTCTATAGCGCCGCCTTCGCCCAGTAGCTGTTGTGGGGTTTCCACTCCCACTCCCCCTGGAGTATCTTCCACGTGTGTCCTCGTCTTGGGCCTTGTGGTCAGTTGAAAGCGGCTGCACTGAGATTCATTTCACTTGATCGGTCCACTTGGGTTTACGGTGGAATGGGGAAGTCTTTTACATCAGAGAAAGTATTCATTTTGGGTAAGTTTGCTTTGCATTCATGACAGCAAATAAACACATATCACCTAAAAAAAAACCCACCAAAAAACAGGAGTCATGACCTCTTAGCAAAGGCATGTCCTAAATAGTGATTTTTGTGGCATTATATTGGTGTCCTAAACCATTCTGAAGACAGCATGGGCTTTAAAACATTAATTGAACAAAGTTAGCTCACTGCAAAAGGCCTTGGCCTGCGGTGGCCACCCCTGCTGAGAATCACCTAAAAGGATACCCAGGCTGCAAAGGGGCCCACACAGAAGAGCCCACTAGGCAAATGCTTCCTTGCCTAAGGGCCAATCCCAGCCTGGCAGCTCATAAGCACCATTAGCAAAGCCTACTGCTGAGTTATTATGAAGCAGAAGGATGCTTGAAATTGCTGGTTGGTATTGTTGTCTTATTTCTCACTTGCCTGGGTCAAAGTGGCAGCACTCCCCTGAAAAGATCAGGCAATTTTGACTTAGCAATTGTTCCACGGGAAGAGAACTATATTTAGATTTATTATACGCTTTGATTTTCCAAACTTCCAAAGCTATCTGTTCCGCAGGGCGGTGTTATCGGTTAAAATACCCTGACAAGGAAAGCAACGCGAATCACAGCTCTGTTTCCCAAGATGAGAATCAATGACCAAATCGAGACATGTTATTCACAAAATTATATGTGGAGGTAAACTGCGTAGTGTGAGAGAATGTGATTTTTTTGAGAAGACACTAAATTAATCATTCTTACCAATCACTACATCCCGGCTGCTTGAGTTTAACGTCTCTAGTCCCTTAGCCATCGTTCCCCCATCTCTAGCCCCGCTCTACTCACCACTAAAAGCCATCAGGAAAGTGGAGATTTTAAAATGGCACAAAGAGACCTGCTGTCCACACTAGGTGAGCAGGTTTTTAAAACAGATCTTGTGATTTGTTATTACACTATGTTTGTGCTCTTTAAAAATGCTCCCTATCCCAATCTTATAGTGGTCAATCTAACCACCTATTACCCTGATTCATGTAACTCATGAAAATCTCAACAGCACATTGAAGGCATTAATTTCAGCCTGGTTTTATTTTTGAGGAAAAAATGATTTCTGAGGAAATGACCCCCAAATCCTAAATTGTCATTGTTCCCTAGGGCTCCTTGGTGCTAAGGCGCTCCTGCAGAACCAGTGTTTGAGCCTTATTCTTTACGGGGGTCGAATGGATGAACTCTCAAGGGTAGTTGCTGACCTCTGATTCATGGCATCTTGCAGCCGGCTTTCTGGAATGAGAGCATCCTCAGAGGCTTTGTTACTTCCTTGTGTAGACCTTGACAAGCTAAGGAAGCTTCGTGGAGGGATGGGTCCCAGTGAGGCGATAAGACTTGTTGCTAGAATGAATATTTAACTTGATTGACTTTCTGCTTCCATAATCATCAATCCTCCCCTGGAATTGTATTCACATTTTATGAACTCTCTGTCTCTTTCAGTTCCTTTGATCTACAGACATTGTCTTCCAGTTGAGCATTTGCCTGCCTCCCAACTCATCAGCCCCTGAGCCCATCTAAATAATGTGCTACATCAGAACGTAGTGTTTCCCAAATAACAAAAGATAGATCTGCATGCCTCGGTGCACCATGAAAGGCTGTTGGATCCATCAATCTTGCTGGCTCTTGTAGAGGTCAAGAGAAGGCACAGGCAGCTGGACAATCAATTAACCACGAAATTCAGTTTAGGGCTTAAGAAAAGCTGTCTCTGTGTTATTCTTTGCAGCAACATAACTGTCAATATTTACAGCAGGTCATATATAAAGACCAAAGGAATGGAGAGGATTGCTATCACAAACAGCAAACGTCACAATCATCCAGAATTCTGGAGTGCTGCCCAAAGGGGTCAGCCCTACAGGGCATACCATTTCCCAAGTCAAATCTAACAGAAACAAACATCATATAAACTCTGGGGAGTCTGAAGGAAAAGAGAGTGCATGGCGCTCATCCATAAAGGACTTTATGCATCTTCCATAATTTCTTCAATATAAATCAGCAGGAAACTCTTTTAGGTTTCCTGGAATAAAGCTCATCCACAATTGTATGTGATCAATTCTTATGAACACTTGAAGCAGAAAAGTACATAATTTCACCGATGGCTTGCAAAAGCAGCTAGTTATCACCAGAGAAGGTCCCTGCAGCATGAGTTGCCTCTTTTATTTGTGACTATTGGGGCAATTTTAGCAATTCAACCTTAGAATTTTATATACATCTTGTGTCTCTTATTCAGGTCTAAAATGGGTGTTTCTGTGAACCAGAATCGTATCAAAAGTAGGTGGGTTTAGTTTGGAATTTGTTTTTGTTCCCTTTCATTTGTATTTAATCACGAAGAGGGTCAGACATAGATATTGTCTCAGCAGACTTTCTAGTCTCCTTTCTCAGACTTCCCACGGCATTTTCACTTATAGCAGGCTTCCATGTCCAGTATCTACCTCGTCTCTTCCAGATTCATACATGGAAACCTAACAAATTCTAATATGCATTCACTGTTCAATTTATACTTCTCACCAAATCAGAGGCATATTTAGCCCCAGAGTTTTAGAATAGGAAATAACTAATCAGAATGCTTAAGACATTGACACAACTCTTTACAAGCACCAAACCAAGGTCTGATCAATCAAGCTCATTGACTATTCTAGCATATAAAGAATAATTTCTTTGTCTAAAACCTGTGACAAATGAGGGAGAGAACCAAAACAACCAAGCTCACGGTCACCGAGTCACTATCGAGTCACAGCAGCTAACTGTGGGTTTCTGAGGCTGTTTAATGGAGTAGAAATCCAAGTCGTTCTCTCACTGAGCTGCTGGTGGCTTTGAACTGCTGACCATGTGGATCACAGGCCAATGAGTAACCACTGTACCACAGGCTAGCTGGTGTGATCTAAGGGCTGTAAATAATCAAATCCGAATCCAAAGAAAAGGATGGTATCAGAGTTTACATTCTGAGCACTATTTTGCAGAAGGCTATGGGTGACAATGGAAGCCCCCATCATTTGCAGGATAACCACATCGATGAAGCCTCAGGCAAAGCCCCTCTGAACAGAGTCCAGGGTAACCTTGCTATATCAGATGGAAAGCATTGTAAAGTCGATGATGGCAGACATAGTTGGGTCAGCATGTAATACCTATCATTTGATTTCCCTTTTGGACTTGTTTCCATTTTTAATATTTAAGCTTTCCTTTTGATTGAGGTTTTTCTATGTTTTGTCTAGTCACTGTTGTTAAATCTATAGAGATCAGTGGAATAAAAATTACCTAGTGGAAGGAAGGGGAAGGTGGGGGGAAATGGGGAGCTAACGACAATGAGACTGAGGAGAAAATGTTCTAAAATTGATGATTGGGGGGATGACTGCACAACTCCTTCTAAGGTGACTGAACAATTAAATCGTATGACATAGGAAATAGATGCCAATAAAACTGTTTACAAAAACAAAACAGAGAGACCTGTTTTCTGAGTGGTGTTGACCCCGCTGCTCTCTGATTTTTAATGTGGTCATTTTCCCCAACCGTCATAAAAATCTCTTCACCAACGGCATTGTTTAGTCCCGAGGTGTCAAAGCTTCCTGATTTCTTGAGTGGTAGACAATGTTGAAATAATTAGCACATGATACTATTCTACATAATTAGTACATGTACTATCATTAGTACATGATACTATTCTAAATTCAATAGTTCAATCTTTACTAATATTTTTATTTATATGATTTCAACAATATAAATGGATAGTTATAAACCAATTATAATTTTATGATGTTATTTTAATAAAACGTAAAAGGTCATAGGATTCTTTTGCCAAGGAATATGTAAATGTTCGTGTTCATTAGAACCCACATGAATGCTGCACACTGTCACAAATATACAGGAATGTGTCACTAAAAATACATGTAGAAACTGACCAAGAAAAAGATGAACTGGAACGGCATGTGAAGGTTCTGAGAATGTTCCAACTGGCTACCCAAGGCAGACGGTAGACTAGAGTACTACACGCCTGGGAAAACCAGGAAACCTGGACCAGATGTCTGACTGATCAGACACTTAAGAATGGATGTGGAGAAGCTTTGGGTGTGTTTGTTTGGGTCTAGAGAGCAGGACAGAACCAGGGGCTCAAGGACCAAGCATTGCATTAGATATGACATAGTGGGAAAATCCCTGATTATGACATAAGAGTTAAAATCCAAGGCCTGTGACCATTTAAATCTTTTAAAAACAAGTGATGTCCTTAAGCTCCTGGCCTCTAGTTTCCTCCTTTGGAACAGTTAAGGGTTAGATATGATTTCACTGATTAGATTATGTCTGAGGTCCTCCGGGTTCTCAGATCCCAGCACTGTGCACTAAGGTAAATTGAATTCAACCGGTGCTCTGAATGCAGAAAATGCTACTGTCTTTAATATTATTTTAAGTAATAATAGCAATAACCTGACTGCACATTTATGAGCAGCTTGCTTACAGGAGTGTACACGTGTTATCTCTAATCTCTTTAAGCATTCCGTTTTGTAGTTGAGTGTTGCTCTGGTGTTGGGCCACAGTGGATTCAGACTACATTCAATGAGTCCTTTCTGGCTCAGCGCGGAGCCTGGAAAAGTTCTGACCATTGCTATCCCTTCCTTTGTCACGAATACATGTGCATCCTGCAAGCAGAAAGGACAGAGTGCACTGGGAGGGTACTGTCAGAAACTCAAGAAGGAATTTCACGGAGGATTCGAAAAGGAAATGAATCACATAAATGAGGATGTAAGCTTTCGTTGTCACTCGGTGCTTCCCGCCTCTTCTTCCTCTTCCCACCCACCCAAACCTCTCTTTACCGCGTCTGGGAGAGGAAAAGCCCGAACGCAGCAAACAGATGACGCCTGAAATGCTGCTGAGGTGCACATTGTAAAGCACACAACACTGCCACCTAGACTGCTTTTGATCTTCCAGGATAGGTGCTATGACCCCATCTAAATCGAGGGCTCCTAGAACAAGAAAAGTTAAAAATTTTAATCACATAATAGAACTTCAAAGACCATTATCTTCCAACTAATGTCAGCAACAACCCAAACCAGTGCTACTGGAAAAGATAAAATATGTCTGATATTTATTTCATTAGGACTGGTATCAGGGACAATAGAGGACAAAGGTTGATATCGCAATGTCGGGATCTTTGGAAGTAAGCTCCCATGCTCCTCTCCCCCCTCCCTAGCTCCTGGTCCAATTTCTCCTTTGATAAGCTGGGTGTGGAAGTTACCTGGGGATCTTTGGTCATGTGCTCAAAGGGAGGAGAGTGAGCATCGAGGTTCCTGATTCCCCTTTAAACAGATAGGCAAGGGTGCTGGGAGCGCGGGTGGTGCAGGGACCAAGTGCTTGGCTTCCAGGCCAAGGTCAGTAGTGAGCACTTACCAGCTGCTTACTGGGAGCAGCACGTGGCCTGGGGCGGTCTGCTTCCACAAAGATTTATAGTTTGGGACACCCAATGGGGCAGATCTGCATGGCCCTATGGGGTCACTATGAATTGAACTTGTTGTCCATGGGTTTTGATTTTGCTTACAGAGGGTCCACAGAACCTTTTTGAAGCTTTCCTGGCATGTTCCTCGCTCACTTTGCTAGCTTTCCTTCCATATTGTCTCTAGGTGTCCAGCACAGTATCTTTAAAGGTGGCACAACATGAGTGTCAAACCACTCTCCAGAACCCAGAACTGTCTTTTTAAATCAACTGTCTAAATCTAATTTAAAGGTGGTAGAGCCTGTTTGGGAAAGCAGACGGTCAGTGAAAAGGGGAAAAATCCCTCATTGAAGTGGATGGATACAATAGCCACATCAATGGCCTCAAACATCAAAATATCGTAAAGACGGCACAAGGTCGGGTCCGCATGTGTCTAGCTTCATTGAATTATACATAAGGCTGCTAGGAGCTGGCCAGAACTCAATAGCAATTTACAATAGCAATTAACAGCAAGAGTTAAGCAAATAGATTGATTTAAGAGAATATGTTATTTGGTTTTAAATATTACAAATAATAACTATTGAACAGCAATAGCTTCTAATGCCACAATCCTTTGAAAAGCATGTATATTCTAAATTTAGGTCTTTATTTTCAAATATTTGTTTTCTTACTTACACAACTAGATTCACTCGGCTCATCTGTTGGGTATAAAACAAGCCATTCTACAGGAGATATAAAATGAAGGGTATTTCTCAATTGCTGGGTAACACGATTGATGGTGATTGATCTCTAAACCACAACCCTTTTCTCAGAAAAGTCAATTTGAAACAACTCATCAAAAATGTAAATGTGACAAATTACGAAATGTAAGGGAAAAGCAGCCCCACTTGGGTCCAAGGAAAAGTGATTAGAAAATGGATTTTCTGGAGTAAAAGAAGCAGCAGGTCAGGTCAGTAAGGCCTTATAGCCACTAAGCCATATAGATAAAGAATGCTATTGTTGCTGAAGGAGATAACTGAACAGAAGCAGAGATAAACCCATCGATCCAGGTCAAACTGAAACAGAATTAGTGCCTGCAGTGGAAATGGACGAGGCCTAAAGGGAATGAGCGGTTTGCAGGCTTTTCTAGAGGGAAGACCCAGTGAAGACAGAGAGATAGGTTACCGGAAATTCCTTAAAGATTAGCAGTGGTTTGGTAAAACATTAATAGTGTGTCAAGCAACAAAGCAAAACTTCTCAACGCAAATTTTTCTTCGTGCCATTTTCTTTATCTCTGTAAGACCTATTTACTGAAAACCAAGATGCCTATTGTCGGTAACTTCAGAGGGTAGAACTTAAAAAGAGTGGAAATGATTATCTCTAAAAATTAGACTTTTCAAAGCAATGATCAGAATCCAAAGAAGATATGAAAAAATTAAGCCAACTCTAAATACACTAAAGACCCCACCATAAAGAAGGCTCTTTTGTGACCTTTGCGATGGAGCCAAGAATATGGTTTAGAAAGACAAAGATTTCCCCAATGAAATGGCAGTTTTTCTTTAACTAGGAATCCCTAGCGTGTGAGCTAAAGGAATCAATCTGAGAGGTACGTAGT